>NC_044040.1:211814358-212152198 GCF_901765095.1 Microcaecilia unicolor | reverse complement strand
GATCAGCAGAGGCAACTCTGGCTGCCTTGCTGGGCAGACTGGATGGACCATTCAGGTCGTTATCTGCTGTCATTTACTATATAACTATGTTACTTTGACTCTGAAATGTTCTTTTTGGGAAAGGCTTTTGATGCTGGGGGATTGAGGTGGGCCCTGGCCGGGGTTATCATTGTGCTCTTTCTTCCCTGCATGGCTTTGCTGGGCTGTCCTTGATTTTTCTTTCCTATCAATTGAGGGTGTTCTTTTTTTTCCCTTTCACTAGTTTGTTGTGTGTATAGAAAAAGGTGGTATAAAAAGTTTTAATAAGTATAAACATAAACATCATTAATACACAATAGTTAATTCAGGGGCGGGGGTGCTGCTGGACTGATCGTCATCATCAGAGCAGCCTAAGCTTGTCATCATCACACTGATACATTAAACATGACAAAGGGAGTGACTATTTCTCTTCAAATAAGTGTGAAACTATCTAAAAAAATGAAATGTATTATTCAATTGAATAGGACGGAGCCTGGAAAAATGTCAAAAGAAGACTCGAAAGAGCCAACAAACAGGCAATGAAATGTTTTTGCTAATTTTATCACTTTATTGATTGTGTGGTTGCCACAGTTTTTAATATGTTTGCAGCCCAGTCTCACACTGGCAATGGCATTAGCTGGACACCTCAACGGTGAGCTCAATGATTGGAGAGACATGGTCAGGGGACCCTCCTCTCCCCCTTTCTGAGCTACTTCCTCTGGCTCCTCCTACTGCTCCTTGTCACTGCATAAACCGAGGAGTGGTTGAGACAAGCAACCACTGCTTTTCATGTCATCAGCTTGGCACCTTCCCTCAGCCCTACAAAGAAAAAAAAAATAACAACATCTAAAACCACCTTTCTAAAACCGTCTTGAATTTAAGCATAGTTCCTGGATCTTTCTGCTAAGAAATCCTCCTTCCGGCATTTTTGTAAAGTTCCAGTGCTACTTAAAATGTCCTTTCCATTATACTTGGTCATGGAGCTGTGTATAATTATTTTATTTCGGGCTTCCCCGGCCTTTGTTTTGCATTCCGATCTCATTCCCTCTCCTCCTCCGCTTTGATGCTGTCTGCCTGCAGCAGGAATTCTATAAGGGCGCATGGGAGCCATTGTCTGAGAGACGCTCACCTCGTGCACCCAGAGGTCTCTGATTTGGAACTTGGCATCACTTGAAACACGAGATATCAGTTACCTTTCCAAGCAACAGCCCGACAGTCACTTGTGTGGCAACAAGTCCTTACCACCTGCAAACCAATGCTAAGTGCCAAATCTGCACATAGATCGCAGAAGTCTCGCTCTTAAATGCATCATGGACACCAATAATTGACGCTTGCGCGTCTATCTGAAAGCGCTTGATGCAACGCTGCAAAATTACTTAGGGTTAAATTCATTAAACGATACTCAAAAACCAGCACCGAAAAAATCCGCATGGAGTTCTGTTCTAATAACGGCGCTCTGAGTTGGGTGCCGTTTATAGAATAACTAGTAAAAAAAGGCCCGTTTCTCACACAAATGAAACGGGCGCTAGCAAGGTTATCCTCCGAGTTCCAGCTTGGCCCCCTCCCTCCCCCCCTCTCATCCGAGTTCCAGGCCCCTGCCCTCCCTCCCTCCCTGTCCTCCAAGTTTCAGGCCCCCCTCCCTCCCTCTCCTCCGAGTTCCGGGCCCCTGCCCTCCCTCCCTCCCTCCCTGTCCTCCGAGTTCCAGGCCCCCCCCTCCCTCCCTCTCCTCCGAGTTCCAGGCCCCTGCCCTCCCTCCCTCTCTGTCCTCCGAGTTCCAGGCCCCCCTCTCCTCTTCCCCCCCTCTCCTCCGAGTTCCAGGCTCTGAGTTTGGTGCCATTTATAGAATAATGCTTAGAGCCGATTTCTGCGTCAAAATTTGAGCGCGAGGATTTGCACCAGCTGAAATTAGGTGTGGATCCCCAGTGTTCAGTAATACTGCGTGCATCTTTAGGGAACACCCCCCCCCCCCCACTCCACCCATGCCTCTCTCATGGCCACACCCTATTTTGAATTACAAATTTAGAAATACATCCGAATTAACACGATCTTATCTAAATCTGCACTACCCAAGCTGCAAAGGACTTAAATACAAAACAATTTACGCATCTAGTTTTTCCTACATAAGCACACAAATGTGGAACGCATTACCAAAAGCCTTGAAAACGACGTACGACCACCTAAACTTCCGGAAATCACTCAAAACCAACCTGTTTAAAAAGGCATACCCTACCGATCCAATTTAAATGCCTAATCTCCGCAACACAACCAAACTAAAGCACGTAATGGACGTAATACAACATAGTGGAGGAGTGGCCTAGTGGTTAGGGTGGTGGACTCTGGTCCTGAGGAACTGAGTTCAATTCCCACTTCAGGCACAGGCAGCTCCTTGTGACTCTGGGTAAGTCACTTAACCCTCCATTGCCCCATGTAAGCTGCATTGAGCCTGCCATGAGTGGGAAAGCGCAGGGTACAAATGTAACAAATATAAAATAGATACTGTTGGAGATTCTACATGGAATGTTGCTACTCTTTGAGATTCTACATGGAATGTTGCTATTCCACTAGCAACATTCCATGTAGAAGGCTGCGCAGGCTTCTGTTTCTGTGAGTCTAACGTCCTGCACATACGTGCAGGATGTCAGACTCACAGAAGCAGAAGCCTGTGCGGCCACATTGGTGATCTGCAAGGGCCGACTTCTACATGGAATGTTGCTAGTGGAATAGCAACATTCCATGTAGAATCTCAAATAGTAGCAACAGTGGAGGAGTGGCCTAGTGGTTAGGGTGGTGGACTTTGGTCCTGGGGAACTGGGTTCAATTCCCACTTCAGGCACAGGCAGCTCCTTGTGACTCTGGGCAAGTCACTTAACCCTTAATTGCCTGCCGCATTGAGCCTGCCATGAGTGGGAAAGCACGGGGTACAAATGTAACAAAAAAAAAAAAAATACAACTCTTCCGTTCTCCAATTCCCTAGTGTGGCTGTGCCACATGAACTTGATCTTACCACAACATCACCCTGTATTTGTTCACACCGGAGCCTGCAAAGGCCTGTTTGGTACTATGTAAGCCACATCGAGCCTACAAATATGTGGGATACAAATGTAAAAATAAAATAAATAAATAAAAAAAAATTACGTGCTTTAAGATTTGCTTGCAGATCTTTGTAGAATGGTGCTTATCAAGTTGCATACACAAATCCAAATTGTTGCCAATTAACACCGATTATTGATTGAGAGCACCCGATTCTTGGCACTAATTGGCTTGTTAGCTTATTTAGTTGCGCTCAGATTTCAGGATAGTGAAAATATGTGAGCCGTTTATAGAACCCGGGGATTAGCGCCTGACTGTGAGGGAGCGTACAAGTGAATGGAGTGTAAGCGGGCCACGGGTGTGTCACCATGTGACGTGTGTAACTTATAGAATATTGTCACCTGCGTGTGTTGCATGGGGCACTTAAGCCCCCCAGTTTACCCCAGCCATTCACCTGTCATAGGTGGGCATGCCTATATTTTGGAGAGCCAATACAGCTTAGCACCAGTTTCTGTTTGGATGGTATATTTATACGTTGTTTACTGGGCTGATAATAAATAGCCTGGCCAAACCAGGAAGGCATCATTTTCTGAAGAACCTCATGCTTCCCATTTTAATAGTTGACTGGGATGCAAACTGGATGAATTTTCTTATAGTTACACAACTCATCCAGTGTGAAAGCTCTCTTTCTCTTTATTTTGCTGTTCTCGATAAAGTGCTAAGGTTCTTTGTCTGTTTCAGCAGTTCGACTTGGTTTTCCTTTAGCTTTCCCGCTCTCCAATCACTCTCAGATCTTCTACACCATATGAAAACCACTTGCTCCGAAGTGGCAGGGAGCCGTGCACTGACAGCTGATTCCCAGGCAGGGGGAGGAGTAGGGAAACACGTGTTTCCCTACTCCTCCCCCTGCCTGGGAATCAGCTGTGAGTGACATCATCCTGGCTACGGAGCCTAGCTCAGCAACTCCAGGAGCCACGGACACAGGCAGACACATTAGGACGTTGGTGGTGAGAATTATTTTATAGGATCTTTGGCATTTAGGGCCCCCGTTTTCTAAGTCACGCTAGAGGTGCGTTAGTGCTTTTAGCGTGCGCTAACTGTGTAGACACCCACAATATTCCTATGGGTGCCGAGAGATGGAGATATTTTGCCTACTCAAAAAGGAGAGGGTATGAACTTGACAGAGTTCCTAGAGTCATCGTTGGAAGTAATTACTCAAAAAACTACAGTGGTGGTAACCTTCGCCTTTGAAATGGACAGGAACGCAGTGTTGAAACTTTCCTTTAGACATTTGGATTCCTTATTTTTTGGCTCTAAAATTAGAGTTTATCCTGATCTCTCTAAGGAAACTCAGAAGAGGCGCAGGGCATTCCTGGCCCTCCGGGCGAGGACTCTGGCTCTTGGAGCTAATTTTGTTTTGAAATTCCCCTGTATTTGTTGTATATTATATCAAACTAATCATTTCCAATTTTTTGAGCCAAAACAATTGGAGGAGTTTCTATTACATAGAGAGGAAGAAGTAGTGGTAATAGTTGAATCACAGACGCATACTGCATAAGATAGGCTTGAGACGAAGCACTGGGGAGCAGTATTAATTTTTTCTTTTTATTCATTCTTTCTTGAATGTTAAATGTAATTTTTTCTCTCTTGGATCATATTATTACTATAATTTTTTAAGGTCGAAGTAATATAATATATTTTTCTCTTTAATCATAACTTTATTAAGGCATCAGTCTGTATAAAGGAAATTGTAATTGCTATATGTATTTCATTATCTCTTTTGAGTTGTATAAAGTAAATTCAATAAAAAATTATAATTAAAAAAAAAATATTCCTATGGGTGCCAACGCAGTTAGCACGCGCTAATTTTGTGCACACGGTAAAAACGCTGTCAGTGACTATTTCAAGCCAGTAAATTCTCAAACTGTTCTGGTGACCCCACATCCAGTTGGGTTTTAGGATATCTGCAATGAATACGAGACTGATCTTTGGAAAACCCAAACTCGAATCTGCAAAACCACTTCGAGAGACTCTGCACTGGCTCCCCCATAAAAGAACAAGTAGCCTTTAAAATATGTACACTAATCCACAGGATAATCTTCGGTGAAGTCCCGAAATATATGCTTGAGTTGATTGACTTACCACCCAGAAACAGATTTAGTACCTCACGATCATACCTGAACTTGCACTATCCAGACTGTAATGGCCTTAAATACAAGTCAATTTATGCCTCCAACTTTGCGTACATAGTAGGCACTCAACTGTGGAATGCTCTAACCAAATCGGTAAAATCCACCCAGAACTACCTAAACTTCAGAAAATTACAGAAATCAGTATTGTTTAACAAGGCTTATTCTCCAGGTTAAACTTAATTTTAATTAACTCCCACCATTAATAAGATTCAAGGACACTAATTACCTGTTAATTTCTCTTGCCTATTGCTGTTTAATTGTTATTTCCTATCTTAGTATCAATTTGTATAACTGTTTTTTCTTGCGCTGCAACCTTACTACAGATTTATGTAAGCCACGTTGAGCCTGCAATCAGTGGGAAAATGTGGGATATAAATGTAATAATAAATAAATAAAGTACATTTGCATATAGGGGGTGGGTTTATATGCAAACATCCCAATATATGTAAATTTGCCATGCATATACATTGTGGAGAAACCCACAATGGGTTGGGTGTCCAGGAAAGGTTTGAATACTTTCCTTTGCTGACTAGGTTTGAGACCTTTGGGTTTGAGCCTTCATGTGGAACATCTGAGCTCCTCACCTTAAAGAAGATTCCTTACCCGGGAGCTTGTAGGGATGGGCTGTCATTTGAAATGAATATCGTTCACTGGTAAGAGTGTACAAAGGCTGGATTGAGTAAATATTGAGTAAAGCTATGTAGTCAGTGTAGGTATCATGAATGGGGATGGCGCCTAACCACCTTCCCCATTCATGATACCTACACTGACTACATAGCTTGTTACCTTTAGATTGTAAGCTCTCTTGAGCAAGGACTGTCCTTCCCCATGTTTTAACTTGTACAGCGCTGTGTAACCCTTGTAGCGCTATAGAAATGCTAAGTAGTAGTAGTAGTAGTAAATAGCGCCCAAAGTTAGGCGCTATTAAGATCTGCGCTAAGGTCTGATTCTATAAACATTGCTCAGTGGTAAGTGACCTTTAATAGAAAAGTGGTTAGAGCAGATTCCCAGGTCCAACTCTGCTGAAACCTGGTGTAAATCCTTCCATCAGTTGGGTGAGGAAATTTAACCATTTCATAAAATGGCACCAAATTTCTGGGAACACCCCTGACCCATGGCCACGTGCACTTTTGAGTTCTGCACTATGAAATTTAGGCACACATAAGCACTGCCACGCTGGGAAAAGACCAAAGGTCCATCAAGCCCAGCACTCTGTCTCCGACAGCGGCCAATCCAGGCCCCAAGAACCTGGCAAAAACCCCAAAATTTAATAACGATCAATGGACTTTTCCTTCAGAAATGTGTCCAGACCCCCTTTAAACTCAGCAAGGCCAGCTGCCGTCACTACCTTCTCCATGTTATACAATAGAGTGTAGGGCAGAATTACACTTAGTGGCGATCTTTCTGGCACCATTTATAAAATTCCCCCAAGTGCAAATTGTGTACACTATTAACGACATTCTTTGTGAAATGAGAAAAAAAAGGGAAAAAAATCAAAATGAAAATTTTCTGGCTGCCCGTCCATATGATCTTGTAACAGGAGCCGTGATGGTTCGATTGGCCTCGCAGTGCGACTCAATCTCTTCCAAAGCTATAAGCACTAATCAAATTAGCTTAAAACCCAGTACGTCCTCTTGCAATTTGGGTGAAGGTCCCCTGATCATGGTGGGAATATCAAAGTTGAGCACTTTTCTGCTTGCCAGAGAACCTCCTATGCCACAGAAACAGATCTTGCCTGAACACGCTTTCCGTGTTTCATCTGTTCCTTTCTTTCTCTTTTCTCAGAGTTCATGCCTCCTGTCTTATTTACCTGCCTGCTAAGGGGTTTTTCGTTAGTCAATATTTTTTTTTTTTTTTTTTTGTAGCACTGAAAAGAAACTGGATGGGATAAACTGAGGTGTGGGATAAAAAAAATAAAATAACTGGGATGAAGCCAAGTTGGTACGCTGAAGACAAAGAGGCCAAGCCAGGTCTGAACGAAAGCCTTGAGGACTAGAATAACAGCCATGGGGATGTCATGGTCAAAGTCACTGCTGCTGACAGTGTTAACAGGTTTACAGAAATGTGCAGTTCTACAGCTGATGGACTGGATTCTATATAGCGCCCCCTAATGTTCTGCACTGAAGTCTAAGCGCATTCTATATCAATACAGAATGAAGAAAGACTAAGGAGGCTAGGGCTATTCAGCTTGGAGAAGAGACGGCTGAGGGGAGACATGATAGAGGTATATAAAATAATGAGTGGAGTGGAACAGATGGATGTGAAGCGTCTGTTCACGCTTTCCAAAAATACTAGGACTAGGGGGCATGCGATTAAACTACAGTGTAGTAAATTTAAAACAAATCGGAGAAAATTTTTCTTCACCCAACGTGTAATTAAACTCTGGAATTCATTGCCGGAAAATGTGGTGAAGGCGGTTAGCTTAGCAGAGTTTAAAAAGAAGTTGGACGGTTTCCTAAAGGACAAGTCCATAAACCGCTACTAAACGGACTTGGAAAAAATCCAAAAGCCCAGGAATAACATGTATAGAATGTTTGTACGTTTGGGAAGCTTGCCAGGTGCCCTTGGCCTGGATTGGCCGCTGTCATGGACAAGATGCTGGGCTCGATGGACCCTTGGTCTTTTCCTAGTATGGCATTACTTATGTACTTATGTAACTTAATTGGCTCAACAAGCTAATCAGTGTTGATAATAGCACCTAACAAGCAATAATTGACAATAATTAGAATTTATGCACACAATTCACTAAACGTACTCTGTAATAATTGCGCCCAAGTTCTAAAGTGCACATGGCCATGGGAGGGGCATGGATGGGTCAGGGGTGTTCCCAGAAATTTGGCGCCATTTTATGACATACTTGAATTTCCACGCCCAACTGAAGGAAGGATTTACACCAGGTTTCAGCAAGTGTAAGTCCTTGACCCAACATTGGATCTGGAAATCGCACTTTTCTATAAAGGTCAATTACCACTGAGCAATGTTTATAGAATCGGCGCTTAGCGCAGATCTCAATAGCGCCTAACTTTGGGTGCCATTTACAGAATCCAGCCTGAGTTTATCTTGTTGGGTAGACTGGATGGGCCGTACAGGTCTTTATCTGCCATCATTTACTATGTTACTATATACAAACAGTGCACACTCTTCAGCGAACGATATTCATTTCAAATGACAGTCCATCCCTACAAGCTCCTGGGTAAGGAACCTTTTTTAAGGTGAGGAGCTCAGATGTTCCACATAAAAGTTCAAACCCAAAGGTCTCAAATCTAGTCAGCAAAGGAAAGTGTCCAAACCTTTCCTGGAGACCCAACCCATTGTGGGTTTCTCCACAATGTGTATACATGACAAATTTACATATATTGGGATGTTTGCATTATAAACCCACCCCCTATAGGGCTCATTTTTGACAAGGACGCCCATCTTTTGACATAAATCGGAAGATGGGTGTCCTTCTCACAGGGTCATCCAAATCAGTATAATCGAAAGCCGTTTTTGGATATCCCCAACTGCTTTCCGTCGCAGGGATGGCCAAAGCTTAAGAGAGCATATCGGAGGCATAGTGAGGGTGGGACTTGGACATGCCTAACACTTGGACGTCCTTGACCCATAATCGAAAGAAACAAAGACGTCCCTGACAAACACTTGGACGACTTTACCTGGTCGTGTTTTTCTTATGACCAAGGCACAAAAAGATGCCCGAAATGACCAGATGACCACTGGAGAGAATCGGGGATGACCTCCTGTTACTCCCCCAGTGGTCACTAACCCCCTCCCACCCTCAAAAAATATCTTTAAAAATATTTTGTGCCAGCCTCTATGCCAGCCTCAGATGTCATTATCAGGTCCATCACAGTAGTAAGCAGGTCCCTGGAGCAGTTTTAGTGGGTGCAGTGCACTTCAGGCAGGCGGACCCAGGCCCATCCCCTCCTACCTGTTATGTTTGTGGAGGAAACAGCGAGCCCTCCAAAACCCACCACAAACCTACTGTACCCACATGTAGGTGCCCCCTTCCCCATAAGAGATGTCCAAATCCTTAAATTTGGTCGTCCCTAGACTTGGTTGTTTCAGATTTTCGGCGATAATCGAAACCAAGGACATCCATCTCAGAAACGACCAAATGCAGGAGCCAGCATTTGTAGTGCACTGGTCCCCCTCACATGCCAGGACACCAATCGGGCACCCTAGGGGGCACTGCAGTGGACTTCACAGGTGCATAGCTCCCTTACCTTTGGTGCTGAGCCCCCCCCCAACCCCCCCAAACCCCATTCCCCACAACTGTACACCACTACCATAGCCCTTAGGGATGAAGGGGGCACCTACATGTGGGGACAGTGGGTTTCGGGTGGGTTTTGGATGACTCACATTTACCATCATAAGTGTAACAGGTGTGGGGGGGTATGGGCCTGGGTCCGCATGCCTGAAGTGCACTACACCCACTAAAAACTCCTCCAGGGACCGGCATACTGCTGTGTTGGAGCTGGGTATGACATTTGAGGCTGGCATAGAGGCTGGCAAAAATGTATTTTAATTTATTTCTTTGGGATGGGAGGGGGTTGGTGACCACTGGGGGAGTAAGGGGAGGTCATCCCCGATTCCCTCCGGTGGTTATCTGGTCAGTTCGGGCACCTTTTCGAGGCTTGGCCGTGAAAAAAGAGGGATCAAGTAAAGTCGGCCAAATGCTCGTCAGGGACGCCCTTTTTTTCTATTATCGTCCGAGGACCCTCATCTTTTAACCAAGCCCCCATCCCACCTTCGCTACACTGCTGACATGCCCCCATGAACTTTGGTCATCCCCGCGATGGAAAACAGTTGAGGATGCCCAAAATCGGCTTTCGATTATGCCAATTTGGGCGACCCTGAGAGAAGGATGCCCATCTCCCGATTTGTGTCGATAGATGGGCGCCCTTCTCTTTCGATTATGACCCTGCTAATGTGCAAACCCTTTCCCCATAGTTTTAAACCATGGGGGCAGGCAAAGTCTGAGTGTTGAGTCTGCTATGGTCCTCAATTAAGCAGGTCCTGGTCTTTCTGGCCGTGTGTCCCACGTATAATTTTTGACACAGTCATATAATGATATAAATACATAAGAAAACTAGACTCGCAATTTGTCTGACGATGCAAGTTGTATTTCCTCTGACTTGCAGGATGTACCCATTCTGAAACTGTTAGAGTGCTATCACAAAAATCAGAATGCCTACAAGGCCGATGACAACCAATGGTATTGTCTTGGGATTTAATTTGTTGAGATTTAACAATTTGATTTCTGATGTTCTTCCCCCAAGAATATGCTATACATAGTCCTGGTTGAAATATTTGGTGTAACTAAACATGTCAGTGATGATAATTAATACTGGCTACATTAGAAGCTACCACTGAATGATTCAAAACACTTGTCCTTCTGTTTGGATTTAGTATCTTGAAACACCAAGAGCTTCCTAAAATGCTTTCTTGATCACTGAAACAGGATACCCCTTAGCTAAAAATATTTGTTTCAAGATATCTGCTTGTTGACTAAATTGTTAAGCTGAGCAACACATGCGGCGAATTCTCAAAAAGTGACAGATAGAACAGTGTTCTTTAGCCGCCAAGGATGACAACTAGTATAATATAGGGGCCCTTTTACTAAGCCGCGTAGGCGCCTACGTGCGCCCAACGTGTGCCAATTCGGAACGTGGCCCAGTTGGTAATTTCATTTTTACGCATGTCCAGTATGCTCGCCGGAAAATATATTTTTATTTTCCGGTACATGGTGCTAACCGGGCGGTAATCGGCATTGTACTCGTGCTGACAATTACTGCCCAGTTAACGAGTGAGACCTTACCGTTAAGTGAATGGATGGCAGTAAGGTCTCAGGCCCAAAATGGACACGCGCGCCAATTTTCATTTTGCCGCTCATCCATTTTCGGCCAAAAAAAAGGCCTTTATTGCAGATGCGCTGAAAAATGGACCTGCGCACATTCCAATACATGCATCTACACGAGCGCAGGCCATTATTTGGCGCACCTTAGTAAAAGGACCCCATAAACAGTTATTTTTGTCAACTGATTTAGAATAAACTGTAGAAGCTTAGCTGAAATTGGGTGGCGGAGCAGGTAGGGGGAAGAGGGGGTGGTACATAAGTACATAAGTAGTGCCATACTGGGAAAGACCAAAGGTCCATCTAGCCCAGCATCCTGTCACCGACAGTGGCCAATCCAGGTCAAGGGCACCTGGCACGCTCCCCAAACGTAAAAACATTCCAGACAAGTTATACCTAAAAATGCGGAATTTTTCCAAGTCCATTTAATAGCGGTCTATGGACTTGTCCTTTAGGAATCTATCTAACCCCTTTTTAAACTCCGTCAAGCTAACCGCCCGTACCACGTTCTCCGGAAATGAATTCCAGAGTCTAATTACACGTTGGGTGAAGAAAAATTTTCTCCGATTCGTTTTAAATTTACCACACTGTAGCTTCAACTCATGCCCTCTAGTCCTAGTATTTTTGGATAGCGTGAACAGTCGCTTCACATCCACCCGATCCATTCCACTCATTATTTTATACACTTCTATCATATCTCCCCTCAGCCGTCTCTTCTCCAAGCTGAAAAGCCCTAGCCTTCTCAGCCTCTCTTCATAGGAAAGTCGTCCCATCCCCACTATCATTTTCGTCGCCCTTCGCTGTACCTTTTCCAATTCTACTATATCTTTTTTGAGATACGGAGACCAGTACTGAACACAATACTCCAGGTGCGGTCGCACCATGGAGCGATACAACGGCATTATAACATCCGCACACCTGGACTCCATACCCTTCCTAATAACACCCAACATTCTATTCGCTTTCCTAGCCGCAGCAGCACACTGAGCAGAAGGTTTCAGCGTATCATCGACGACGACACCCAGATCCCTTTCTTGATCCGTAACTCCTAACGCGGAACCTTGCAAGACGTAGCTATAATTCGGGTTCCTCTTACCCACATGCATCACTTTGCACTTGTCAACATTGAACTTCATCTGCCACTTGCACGCCCATTCTCCCAGTCTCGCAAGGTCCTCCTGTAATCGTTCACATTCCTCCTGCGACTTGACGACCCTGAATAATTTTGTGTCATCGGCGAATTTAATTACCTCACTAGTTATTCCCATCTCTAGGTCATTTATAAATACATTAAAAAGCAACGGACCCAGCACAGACCCCTGCGGGACCCCACTAACTACCCTCCTCCACTGAGAATACTGGCCACGCAATCCTACTCTCTGCTTCCTATCTTTCAACCAGTTCTTAATCCATAATAATACCCTACCTCCGATTCCATGATTGGGATTGGGAGGAGAGGATAGGGGAGGGCAGACTTGTACGGTCTGTACCATAGCCGGTGATGGGAGGCGGGACTGGTGGTTGGGAGGCGGGAAATACTGCTGGGCAGACTTATATGGTCTGTGCCCTGAAAAGGACAGGTACAAATTCAAGGTAAGGTATACACATATGAGTTTGTCTTGGGCAGACTGGATGGACCATGCAGGTCTTTTTCTGCCGTCATCTACTATGTTACTATGTTACTATGTAAGTGCCTTGCTTCACAACCAAGACAACCAAGAAAGGTATCTGTTGATTTTCTACCTGCATAGAAAACCGAAGATTAGAATCTAAAGAATTCAGGCATTGCATAAAAACTTCAAGCTGAGTCCGAGTAGAAGACCACAGTATAAAAACACAAGGGCAGACTAAATGGTCGCTTTTGGTCTCTCTCTGCCAATGTAGTCTGTAGGTATATTCTGGTGCTGAACTCTTTAGTTCGATTCCCACTTCAGGCACAGGCAGCTCCTTGTGACTCTGGGCAAGTCACTTAACCCTCCATTGCCCCATGTAAGCCGCATTGAGCCTGCCATGAGTGGGAAAGCGCAGGGTACAAATGTAACAAAAATAAAATAGATACTATTGGAGATTCTACATGGAATGTTGCTACTATTGGAGATTCTGTTGCTACTATTGGAGATTCTACATGGAATGTTGCTATTCCACTAACAACATTCCATGTAGAAGCCTGCGCAGCCACATTGGTGATCTGCAAGGGCCGTCTTCTACATGGAATGTTGCTAGTGGAATAGCAACATTCCATGTAGAATGTCAAATGGTAGCAACAGTGGAGGAGTGGCCTAGTGGTTAGGGTGGTGGACTTTGGTCCTGGGGAACTGGGGAACTGAGTTCAATTTCCACTTCAGGCACAGGCAGCTCCTTGTGACTCTGGGCAAGTCACTTAACCCTCCATTGCCCCATGTAAGCCGCATTGAGCCTGCCAAGAGTGGGAAAGCGCAGGGTACAAATGTAACAAAAAAAAAAAAAAGGTTGGTGATGCTTTTTTCCCCTTGGCTATGATCTCTTCCATTCAAAACATACCTCTCCTTCCACAGCCAATGGTAACATCTTCTGAACATCCCCATTCAACATATGCGGACCATTCACCAAATGAATCACCTGAGAGAAAGGAATTGTCTTCACATTAGTTGTAACAGGAAGGTAAACACTTAAAGGCAATTAAAGTGAAGGACTTCACTATTGGAAAAACAAACATGTGAATAACGTCTGCTCTACTTGAGGTTGGCAAGCTTTGGTTCTTTCTGTTCCTTTCAGGTGCCAGAGCATCAGGTTTACA
Organism: Microcaecilia unicolor; assembly: GCF_901765095.1. Classification (NCBI taxonomy): domain Eukaryota; kingdom Metazoa; phylum Chordata; class Amphibia; order Gymnophiona; family Siphonopidae; genus Microcaecilia; species Microcaecilia unicolor. The sequence goes on along the minus strand of NC_044040.1, from coordinate 212,138,328 downwards.
TTCCAGGTCAGGAAAACTGGGCAAAATAGGCCCCCCCCCCGGCAGAGGAGCCAGCTCTGTGAGTGCCAGTGGGTGCTGAGTATCCCCAATATTGGACAAGCTCCTTCGTCATTTCCAGGGAGAGGTAATTTGTATTGGGTTTGGTACCATAATCATTTTGAAATATTGGTGTCTACGCACAAGGCAGTTTGCTTGCATGATATTGTAATGGCACAATGTTTGCCCATGGGTTCCATCTCCAGCAACTTCAATAAAAATTAAAAAAATATATGTATACAAATACATTGCATAAGTACTTAAGTACATAAGTATTGCCATACTGGGACAGACCAAAGGTCCCTCAAGCCCAGCATCCTGTTTCCAACAGTGGCCAATCCAGGTCACAAGTACCTGGCAAGATCCCAAAAAAGTTCAATACATTTTATGCTGCTTATCCCAGAAATAAGCAGTGGATTTCCCCCAAGTCATTTTAATAATAGTCTATGGACTTTTCCTTCAGGAAGCCGTCCAACCCTTTTTTAAACCCTGCTAAACTAATCACCTTTACCACATTCTTTGGCAACAAATTCCAGAGTTTAATTACACGTTGAGTGAAGAAAAAGTTTCTCCGATTCGTTTTAAATTTACTACTTTGTAGCTTCATTGCATGCCCCCTAGTCCTAGTATTTTTGGAAAGAGTAAACAAACGATTCACGTCTACCCGTTCCACTCCAAGCCATGGTCAGTTAAGTGCTGAATATTGCACTTAACCAACTTTTGTGTGTTAGCCAGCGCCGCAAACCCAGAAATTGGCCAGGCATTAAATTTCTGGGTTTAGCACCTGCAGCGGCCAACAAAATGCTGATCGCCGGTGGCTGAATATCAGGCCTCATAGGGGGTAATTCTCTACAAGTCTAAAACTAAGTGCCAAGATGCTGTGCACTAAGGACAAATTCTATGTCGGTAATTACTTATGTAATTGCTGTTATAAATTTTACTAGTGCAAGTCTGCATTTCCACACACATGAGTGGAGGAGTGGCCTAGTGGTTAGGGTGGTGGACTTTGGTCCTGGGGAACTGAGGAACTGAGTTTGATTCCCACTTCAGGCACAGGCAGCTCCTTGTGACTCTGGGCAAGTCACCTAACCCTCCATTGCCCCATGCAAGCCGCATTGAGCCTGCCATGAGTGGGAAAGCGTGGGGTACAAATGTAACAAAAAATAAAATATTCCCAGCAATTCATCAACACTAACTTGATTATCATGTTGAATTAAATTCTATGAAGTTTGTTCATTGAAAGAAAAAAACAAACAAACATATGCAGACTATACAACCATTGTGTGACAGATGGAGCCATTCCAGGTTTAAAGGCATGACCCCTACATCATCTCCCAGTGGTTACTGACCCCTTCTCATGCCCCCAAGAAGTGACAGTGGATACCATGCTTTATGACAGTTTCAGGTATTATGACCATTCCTAAGAGCCCAGCAAGCAAGTGGACGGAGTAGCCTAGTGGTCAGTGCAGTGGACTTTGAACAACGGGACTTAGGAGTAACTCCCACTTTAACTCTTTTATTTCTGTACAAACATGTGAGCCCTCCTGGAGCGTAAAAATACCTTACTGTTCCTGAATTTATGAGACACCTACAAGCATGATTAAAACCTTTCTTCCCAAGAGCAACCTTTCGATACCTAATACAATCAATGGTCCTAAGCCATGCAGACTATTGCAACGGAATCTATGCGGGTTGCAAAGAACAACTCATAAAAAAAAACTACAGACCACCCAAAATATAGCAGCCAGGCTGATATTCAGCAAAACACGCTTCGAAAGTGCTCAACCCCCTCCGAGAAAAGTTGCATTGGCTCCCAATCAAAGAACGCATTATCTTCAAAATCTGCACCTTAGTCCACAAAATCTTATGTGGCGTAGTTCAAGGATGCATGACAGACCTTATAGACTTATCAATAAGAAACAAAGTCAGATCGTCAAGATCCTACCTAAAACCTACACTACCCAAATTGCAAAGGACTGAAATACAAAACCACTTACGCAGCCGGCTTCTCCTACATAAGCGCACAACTATGGAATGGGCTCCCAAAAGCTGTGAAAACAATCCACGACCACTTGAACTTCAGGAAATCACTAAAAACCAACCTCTTCAAAAAGGCCTACCCCAACGACCCCACGTAACCCTCTTCACCTACCAACACAGCATGACTATGATCGAACAGGACATCAGGCAATCTTCATCCATTCCGACCCTCCACTTATACCTCATACGATCACTCTTCAACCTTGTATTTGTTATCCACCGACTGGGCAAACGCCTTTGACGGTACTATGTAAGTCACATTGAGCCTGCAAATAGGTGGGAAAATGTGGGGTACAAATGCAACAAATAAATAAATAAAATGATGACATAGTAACATAGTAGATGACGGCAGAAAAAGACCTGCATGGTCCATCCAGTCTGCCCAAGACAAACTCATATGTGTATACCTTACCTTGAATTTGTACCTGTCCTTTTCAGGGCACAGACCATATAAGTCTGCCCAGCAGTATTTCCCGCCTCCCAACCACCAGTCCCGCCTCCCATCACCGGCTCTGGTACAGACCGTATAAGTCTGCCCTCCCCTATCCTCGCCTCCCAACCACCACCCCCTCTTCCCCCCAACTGCTCCGCCACCCAATTTCAGCTAAGCTTCTGAGGATCCATTCCTTCTGCACAGGATTCCTCTATGCATATCCCACGCATGTTTGAACTCCGTTACCGTTTTCATCTCCACCACCTCCCGCGGGAGGGCATTCCAAGTCAGTTGCTGTTCAGACTTGGAAGGAGGAGGAGGTGCAGCCGGAAGCTCTGCAGGTTCCAGGGAAGGGAGTGAGGCCTAGCTCCTTCCCTGAGGATGCGGAGGGTCCCTGGGGAGCGGTCCTCAGGAAAGGCCCAGGCCATGGGGCCTCCTGGAGCCAGGGACCAGAAGGCCGGGAGAAGCAGCTCTCTTTCCGGTCGAGCTTCTGACAGGAGGGAGAGGAGTCCTGTTGATCGCAGAGAGCAGAGGCCCAAGGGTGGAAGCCAGTCCAGTAACCCCCCCACGCTCCAGCAACATCTGGGAGGTGAGAGTGAAGATTGTGGGGAGGGGAGAAAGCTGGTGGAGGCCCTGGAAGGGCACCCTAAGCAGAGAAAGGAAAATGAAGCTATGGAAGTTAGCTCAGAATGTTTTCCTGCACTTGATGAGGCAGAAAGTGAAGAGAGTGGGTCTTCAGAGGAGGAAGAGGAGGAATTCCTAGATATTCCTTATGACCCTGAGGACCCAGCACGTAGTTTGATCTGTACAGTGCGAAGAATTAAACGTGTGGAGAAAGAACTGGTTGATTTGGGAAAGCGTGTGAAAATGACAAAAGTTATGAGTAAACTTGCTCCAGCAGAGCACAAGAAAGGTTATGTGAAGGAGGAAGCCCGTTTGAGAAAACTGATACAAAAGAAAGAACTGTTGCTGCGGGGTTTAAAAAAGGGACCTGAGAACCCTTTAAGAGAACTATATTGTAATCAAGAACGTATGGCTTTAAGGTCACAGTCTTCAGGTCAAGGGAGAACTGTGTCCCAGCAAGAGTCTGCAGTTCCCAGGGCCTTGTCTCAGGATTTGTCTAAACCAGAAGACTTGCCAGACTCTGCTAGTACATCCACTTTAGCATTTATGAAAAACCTGGCAACTCAGTCCAGGGGACTTACTAAGCAGGCAGACTGCAGGGAGGCAGCAGCAGGATGTGGTTCGGGGGCAGGGTTGGTGCCTGCACCTGTTGGAGAAGAGAAAGCAATTAAAAAGCTGGTTAAGACCTTCCAGATTGTGGAGACAGAGGAGGGAGCTTCAGGCTGTCGGCTTTTTTCTACAGAAGTAGTGGCAGAGGTGTCCAGTGAAGGAGATGGTGACTTACCAATATTAGAACCTCCAGAAAGAAAGATTGCAGCAGCGGAAGCAGAGCCGGAAGGATTGCAGCAGAAGCAGGTGTCTTTATCTGCAGCTACATCTCTGCCTCTATGTTTGGAGAAGCCCTGCCCCCGCGCAGCGTCCGGGGTGCACAACGGCAGTCTTCTGGAGGGAGAGCTGGCAAACAGTGAGTCGGGTGGTGGATGCGCTGTCCCCGGCAGAGAATGGTTTCCAGAGGCACCGGGAAAGGCTGGCAGTTCATTACTGGATGGTGGCATTTCAGACGGTACAGAGGGGCGAGTGGCGGCGATTGCTGGATTGGAGAGGCCCCACCCACCTGACACGGAGCACCAGGAGACTCTGGTCAAGCAGGCAGCAGGAGAAGGACGAAACTTGCTGGTCGTTGGCAGGCAGGCAACAGGGAATTTGGATCAGAAGAAGGAACTGACTGAAACGGAACTCCCTGTTCGTCTCGCGCAGGACCTGTCGGCTGAGGAGCGGCATGCTGAGCCAGCTTTACAACAGACGGCAGATAAGTTGCTGAACACTTTTCCTGACATTGCTGTGACTCAAGTGGGGGGAGTGTTGAATTGTGAGGGTTTGTGTCCGACTGTTGACTCTGTTCCATGTTTGGGCAAGGACGATGGGGGGAGGCTTGGTGTGCAGGAAGGGGGAGGGGGGCAGGGATTGCGGAATGGAGGGGATGTGATTGACATGTCTCCTCCTGTTGAGGGGAATAGGTTAGCAGGTGTGGGGGCTCCGGGGGATAAGGTTCAGGTTGGAGAAGGGGGGAAGGGAGGGGGGGATAATAGGAGCAAGGAAGGGGATGGAGGGGGCCAGAAGGGTTTTGTAAAGGGGGGTTTGGTGTGTGCAGGGCAGGAAGCCTCGAGCGCCAAGGGTGGGGGGGGGGGGGGGGGGGGGGGGGGCTCCTTCTTTTGCCGCGGTGGTTGGTATGGGGAGTGGTAGGGGGGGATTTGGGCAGCGAAGGGGGGGACAGGGGGTGGGTGAGGGGGGGTCTGGGGGGTCTGTTACCAAACGCCGGAATGTGGTTCAATTGAGGTGGGTGGGGGAGGGGGGGATGCCAAGTAGGGATGTGGTGTTAAAAATGGTTCTAGGGTTAGGATTTCTCCCGGAAGATCTGTATGCTTGCATTCACCCGGCGAACATTCCAGAGTATGATGTCAGTTTTTTGACCCAACGGGGAATGGAGATTTTTTGGGAGAAATACGGGGAGGTTAAAGGGGGGGGGGACTGGAGAAATTTTCGAGTTGTGCCTATTAGTAAACCTGACCTGGTGCAGGTGACTCTGTTAGTGCGGAATGAGTCAATCTCGGGGGCGGATTTGACCTACTGGCTGCAGAGGTATGCAGAGTTAAGGACTCCTCTGGTCAAGCTTCCAGACCCTAGTAGGGTATGGGCAGGGGGGTGGGGGGCGACGGTGAGGTTATACCAGGTGGGGCACGTCACCCAACACATTCCTTCAGCGGCTTTCATCGGAAGAGATCGGATCTTGTGTTTTTATAAGGGACAGCCTAGGCAATGTTTTAAGTGTGGTTCCTTCCGGCATTATAGTATGTCGTGCCCAGTGGTTCAGTGTGCAAAGTGTGGGGCGAGGGAGCACGTGGCAGAACATTGTACCTCCATCTGGTGTAATTTGTGCGGGGATCTGGGGCACGCCTTTCGGGCTTGCCCGCAAGCCTTTCATAATGGGGGGGGGAGGGGGAGGAAGGGGGAGGGGAGGGTGATGAAAGGGGAGATCGTGCTGGGGGGAGGGGGTGGAGGTTTGGGGCGGGCAGTAGAAGTGATTGGACGGGGGCGGAGGGTAGAGGAAGAGTTGGGGGAGCAGGGGGCAAACGCTTGGAAGGGTGAGAAGAGGCAAGGAGGGGAGGGGGAAGGGTGGACGCGAGTCTCTAGGAAGAGGAAGGGGGGGGGACTTCTGGTGGAGGCTGGAAGGAAGTTAGGGCAGGGAATAGCGGTGGAGAATAGATTTCGGGTCCTCGAAGATGAGGGACGGGGGGAAGAGTATGGAGAGGAGAACGGAAGAGAGGACAGTGAGGCATGGCAGGGGGTAGGTGAAGAGGGGGAGATAGGGACAGAGGGGGGCGGGAAGGGTACAAGGAGGGGAAGGGGGAGGATGGGGAGGTTGGAGATAGGAGATGGTATGGACGTGCAGGAGGAGGGAGGGAGAGCAGAGGTAGGTGGGGGAGAAGGGGAGAAGAGGAATTAGGTAAGGTTCAGGGGGAGCAGGGGGTAGAGAGGGGGGAGGAAGGTGGAGGGAGGGAGGGGGGATGGAGGGTGGGGTGGGGGGGGGAGGGGGTGGGGGAAGGGGGAGAGACCGGGGTTTTTTCCGGTGAAGGGGGAGGGGGGGGGAGGAGAGGAAGAAGAAGGGGAGGAAGAAAGCAAGGACCAGGGAAGGATGGAAGGGGGGGACCTTTGAGTTTGGGGTTCGGGACTGGGCGGAGGAAGAGGTGGAGGAAGAAGCCGGGCCTCAAAGGGAGGTCTGGAGCAGAGAGAAGGAAGGATGGGGAGGCAGGGCCAGGGGAGGCGGTTTTCTAATTGATAATGATGGCAGGTTCCTTGTTGGCGTTCATCACGCTGAACGTGGCAAGTATTGCCTCCACAAGGGCGAGGTGTCTGGCCTTTGAGGGCCTTTCCTCCATGTCGGCTGATTGTTTTCTCCTGCAGGAGACCAGGCTGCAGTCTTTGGCCGATGTGAGAAGAGCAAAGCAGGCTTGGAGATGGGGACCCTCTGTGTGGGGGTTGGCAGGGGAGAAGTATGGGGGGGTGGGAATTTTGTTTAAATCTCACAAAGCGGTGATTCAACGGGTGGTGGAGTTAGGGGTAGGGAGGTGTTTGGTGGTGGATGTTGTGTTGCACGGGGTGGCGTTAAGGGTGATAAATGTGTATGGGCCACAAACTAAGAAGGGGAGGTCACAGTTATTTGGGAAAATCAAACCCTATTTGTATTCTTCACGTCAGTTAGTGTGGGGGGGTGATTTTAACACGATTCTGAGGAAGGAGGACAGTGGGGGCAGGTGTGCACAGGTGAGGTATGACGGAGTTCGTTTAGTGGGGATAATGAAGGGGGCAGGGTTAGTGGATGTCTACTTGGAGCACGGGGGTGGGCAAGGGGGTTTTACTTTTTTTAGAGGGAATTGTAGAAGTCGGATCGACCGGTTTTTGGTTAGGAGAGGGACCTGCGTACAGGCACCCGAGTTAGTGGTGGTAGAATTTTCGGACCACAGGGCGGTGCGGAGAGAAGTAGGGGGGGTCGGGGGTCCATAGGCCAGGAAAGGGGTTGTGGAGATTAAATTTGAAATGGTTAAAGGAGGGGGAGGTGCATAGAGAGTATGTGGAGTTTTTGGAGGATCAGCAGACTATCTTAGGCATCTTCCCCTCGGTAGGGAGGTGGTGGGAAGCGGTGAAACAACGCACGAAGGGGTTTTTTCTTAGACAGGCAAGGCAGGAGGGGAGGGAGGCGACACGGTTGGGAATAGCATTAAAAAAGAGGAGGGATAATTTAATTTCCAGGGGGGGGAAGAGGGAGGATATAGAGGCTATACAGGTGGAAATTGAGCGAGTTCAGTATGATCGGTACTCCTCATTAGTTTATGAGAGGGATTTTGGCAAATTATTGAGTCCGGACCCGTTTGAGTGCTGTAAGGAAAGAAGGGAACGTAGGGTTATGGAAGGGTTAATGGACAGGGACGGGGTTGTTCAGGATTTGAGGGAAGGGATTTTGCGGGTGGTAGGGGAGCATTTTGGACATTTCTTCTCCGATCTACATTTGGATGAGGAAGACATACGGAGGTATGTGGAAGGGACTCCGGGGGTGGGACAGGGGGGGCCCCATCTTCAGGCCTTGCTGCAGCCTTGGACAGTCAGGGAGGTGGAGGCGGCCATTGAGGCTCTGCGGCGCAAGACGGCACCGGGGCCCGACGGTCTCCCGGCTGAGTTCTATCAACGATTTAAAGTTCAGTTGGCACCTATCTTGTTGGAGGTATGGGAGGAGGCCCGGAAGGGAGGTTCTCTGCCAGAGTCCTTTGGGAAATCGGCCTTGGTTCTTCTCAGTAAGGGGAAAGATGCTCGAGACATAGTAAATTGGAGGCCCATTGCCTTATTGAACAGTGACCGTAAGATCTTTGCTCACATGTTGTTGGCACTGTTGGATTATTTGTAGTAAATAATTAACAGATTTTAGTACACACAGCTTCAGCTTTAGAAATGTTAATTTCTTTCTTCATCTCTCTCTCATTCACCCCTGAATAATTCACTGCTGAGTCACTTTAAAGTTGAAGTAACAAAACATCTGTTTACTCACAGTTTGTAGTTAGATTATAATCAGACAGGCTTATATATATACATATTACTATACATTTGTATTATCAGCTCCTTCCATGTGCTTAGATGGTAATGGATGCTCACACCACCATAGATCCTCTCAGGTTAGGAGAGATCATGAGCTCCATGTGCTCCATGTGCTGCATGTGCTGCATCTAACCCCCACAGGAAGTTGCATAGCTGTGTGACCTCTCTAAGTAATTCACATCAGAGGTCACAGAGTAATCACAGAGAAATAATAGGTGACAGGCAATGCATGCAAAATACAATACATTCCAACAAACCCCTTCTCATGCATAACTGTCATGCAATTATTTATTCATACAAAGTCCAAGCTTTATACGCAAATTCACAAAATGTTCTCTGGGTAACGGTTTGGTCATGATGTCAGCTGTCATCTCACTGGTGTGACAATAGTGTAGACTGATGACCCCTTCTTTCACCAACTCTCGCACGTTGTGGTATTTCGTTGCGATGTGCTTGGTACGTGACTGAACCTTGTCATTCTGTGACAGTCGGATGCAGCTCTGATTATCTTCCATTATCTGGATTGGTCTCTTTTCAGCTATTCCGAAATCCAGCAAAAGTTTTTCAATCCACATCAGTTCTCTGCACGCTTCCGATACAGCCACGTATTCAGCTTCTGTAGAAGACAGACTCACAATACTTTGTTTATGACTGCCCCATGAAATTTGTACATTTCCATACATAAACACATATCCACTTGTGGATTTATAATCAGAATGATCCCCTGCCCAATCTGAATCACAGTAACATATTAGTTTTGGATTACTATTGGCTGAAATCTTTAATTTACAATCAATGGTACCCTTTAAATACCTTACCATCCTTTAACTGCAGTCCAATCTGATTTGGTAGGTGAGCTGACCCTTCTGCTCAAAATTCCTACTGCATTTGCTATATCAGCCCTGTATGTGGTAGTTAGATATAAAAGCTTACCTATGGCTGATCTATATTGGATGTTATCTGGTAAAGGTTCTCTTACTGTTTCATCCTTCAGAAAATCAGTGATCATGGGAGTGCTTACAACTTGGGCATCTTGCATACCTAAACTTTCAATAAGCTCATTTATTTCTGCTTCTGGCTTAGAAGATAAGAACCATCATTTTGTTTCTCAATTTCTATACCAAGATAGTATGACACATTACCCAGTTCTTTTATCTCAACATTGAGGTTTAAACACTTTACAATGTCCTTGTACTCTTGCTCACTTTTGCTTGCAATGAGCAGATCATCAACAAAAGCTAAAATGTATGCATATTGTCCATTTGTGCACCTAGTGTACAAGCATTTATCTGCTTCACCTTGCTTAAATCCTAAATTTGTCAATATTTCATGCAATTTTTCATTCCAACATTTTGCACTTTGCTTTAATCCATAAAGACCTTTGTTTAATTTACACACTAGCTGTCTTTGTTTTGTATTTATGAAACCTGTTGGTTGTTCCATGTACAAGTCTTCAGTTATATCTCCGTGAAGAAACGCTGTTTTCACATCAATGTGGTTGACTTGCATGCCTTTTGAGACTGCAATGCTCAGAAGTGTTCTGATTGTCGTGTGTTTCACTACAGGTGCAAACACTTCATCAAAATCTTCTCCATATTTTTGAAGATATCCCTTTGCCACTAATCTGGCTTTATACCTTTCCACTTTTCCTTGTGCATTCCTTTTTAACTTGAATACCCATTTGCATCCTATAGCTTTCTTGCCAGGAGGTAATTTTGTAAGAATCCAAGTATTATTTTTATCCAATGCATCAATTTCTTCTTGTGCAGCTTTATGCCATTCAGCAGCTTCTTCTGCTGGCATTTTCTCAATCTCATCCCATGTTAAGGGCTCTTGAGCTTCTGCTGACTTTGTTAGGTAAGACAGTCTTGGGGGTGGAACACCTTTGTTTTCCCTGGATGAGCGTCTGACAACAGGTTGGTCTGACCTTTCCGCATCCTCTAATCTGAGAGTCCTTCTCCAATTGATTCCCCTTCTCCAACTGTACTGTCTTCTTCAATGATCCTTTCTGTGTCTGCTTCCTCTGCCTGTTCCTCGTTAGATACAGGTGAGTTGCTTTCAGACATCTGCCTTGGTATGGCATTTATATACACTGGCATGTCTATTATGGTTCTAGTTTCATATTCTGGATGATAAGGCTCATCTGGGATAATCCAGCCTTTATCAACCCTTTTGTTTTCATCAAAATATGTAACATGTCTTATGCCAACAATGCCAGTTTTCAGATTCAAAATTCTATATCCTTTGTGTCCTGGAGTATAGCCAACTAAAATGCCCCTTTCTGTTGTGGAATCCAGCTTATGCCTTCTTTGCTTTGGTACATGAGCATATGCTGTACTTCCAAATGTTCTTATGTGTGACAGGTTTGGCTTCCTACCATGCCATGTCTCATGTGGTGTGCGCTCAGCGCCTTTAGTTGGCATTCTGTTTTGTAGGTACACTGCTGTGAGAATGGCTTCCCCCCATAGTCTTTTAGGGAGATTGCTATCTGACAGCATACATCTGGTCATTTCCACAATTGACCTAAATTTTCTCTCTGCAACAGAATTTTGCTCTGGTGTATAAGCTACTGTTGTGATATGTTGAATGCCTTCTTGTTCTAGAAATGTGCGCATGCTGTGTGAAGTGAACTCACCACCATTGTCGGTCTGAAGAACCTTTGGTTTTCTTTCAAATTTATTGCTCACCATGGCTACGTATTTCTTCAGCATGTCTGTGACTTGACTTTTCTCTTTCAGCAAATAGGCCACACAGTATCTAGAGAAATCATCCAAGAATATCAGCACAAATCTGTTATTTCCCAATGATGGGATATTAAACGGTCCACATAAGTCACTGTGTATTAAGTCCAGCACTTTATTACTCCTATTTCCTGTGTATGCAGGAAATGAGGGTCTCACACCTTTTTGAGTAACACAGTCTATGCATTTCTCCATTTTACCAGCATCTGCACTTATCTGAATGCCGGTGGCTAGTTGCCCACTGTGAAGATCCTGGATCACCTTAGAATCACGATGTCCCAGGCGGCGGTGCCAGATTTCCAGACTACATTTTCCATCATTCTTCCTTACTTGCGCCATATGTGAGGCTTCACCTGAAATGCTCAGTTTATAAACATCATTATGCATAAAAGCTTCAGCATACACTTCATCATTTTTAGAGATTGTGCACTTACTGTTTTCAAAATGAATCGCAAATCCCTTCTTATCTAATGTAGATACACTAAGCATATTGCAAACTGCTTGGGGAATATACAAGACATCACTTACAGGAATTTCTTTAACTTCATTAGACACTTTGCATTTTAAGAATCCAATACCTTTTGCTTGGATCTTAGCAGTCCCTGCGTTTGCAGTTTTAAGAATACCTTCCTCTGGACACATTTCCTGAAAGAAATTCTTACAATTGGTTAAATGGCATGTGCTCCCTGAATCCAAAATCCAAGTACTTTCATTTGAATTATTATTTACCATAGTCAAAGATTTTTCTGCCATTAGAAAACCCTTGTGTTTATCTTTGTCCTTCATACATTTCCTGGTTTGAAAATTCTTTAGTTCCATTGGCTTAGGTGAGCTAGAGGGAGTGTTTTGTGTTTCCTTACACCATTTAGATACATGTCCCTCCTTTCCACATGAGTAGCAAATCAGCTTGCCCTTGGGTGGAGTTTTCCCATAGCTCCGCCTTCCTCTGTTCTTTGCCAAGAATTTGTTTCATTTCTCTCTGACTTGCTTTGAGAACACATCTCCTCAGAATCATTTATTATGCATTCCTGCCTTAGTTTTGATGTTGTCTGTTCAAAAGATTGCCCTTCAATGGCCTCATTTACAGACCTAAAAACATCAAACTTCTTTGATAGTGAGGTAAAAAGAAATGCTCTTTTCAATGCATCACACATGGGAATTCCTGAAAGTTCTAGCTTTTGAAATGAAGACATAAGATGCATAATGTGATCATTACATTTACTTTTATCCCTTAATTTGGTTTCATTCAACTCTGCCAGCCAAATTGGTTGCTGCTTTGCATATGTAGTTGCATACATAGTTCTCAGTTTATATAAAATGTCCTTTGGTGTATCTTTTCCCTCCACTAATATGGCTTGTTTCTCTGAGAGAGCTTCCAAAAGCATGCACTTCACATAATAGTTTGCATTGTCCCATTCAGCCATATTTTCAGCTGTTCTGTCTTGGTCTAAGCATATATTTAATCTTTTTGCTCGAAGGAAACATATGAATCTTAATTCCCACTGCTGATAATTAAACTCAGTTAATCTAGGCACCTTGAGAGAATAGAACAATGGTGAATTTCTTCCCTCAGCCATTTTCTTAGCCTTCTGTCTGCTGTGTGGGGGGAGAGAGAGACAGACTGAATCTTTCCTTTAAAACTTAAGAGAAAAATGTGGCCTTTTTTTCTGCCTGGTAATATTTCTCTTCTTTTTCAATTCCTGGCCCTGGGCCCATAACCCTTTTGTTGGATTATTTGTAGTAAATAATTAACAGATTTTAGTACACACAGCTTCAGCTTTAGAAATGTTAATTTCTTTCTTCATCTCTCTCTCATTCACCCCTGAATAATTCACTGCTGAGTCACTTTAAAGTTGAAGTAACAAAACATCTGTTTACTCACAGTTTGTAGTTAGATTATAATCAGACAGGCTTATATATATACATATTACTATACATTTGTATTATCAGCTCCTTCCATGTGCTTAGATGGTAATGGATGCTCACACCACCATAGATCCTCTCAGGTTAGGAGAGATCATGAGCTCCATGTGCTCCATGTGCTGCATGTGCTGCATCTAACCCCCACAGGAAGTTGCATAGCTGTGTGACCTCTCTAAGTAATTCACATCAGAGGTCACAGAGTAATCACAGAGAAATAATAGGTGACAGGCAATGCATGCAAAATACAATACATTCCAACAGGCACGTATGCGGCAGGTGGCAGGGAGGGAGTTGGCGGTGTCTCAGGGGTGTGGGGTCCCAGGGAGGGGGGTGTTGGCAGCAGTGGCCTGGGTTTGGGAGGGGGTGGAGCGGAGCCGGGGGGGGCAGGAGGGTCGTCTAGTAGTGGCCTTGGACCAGGATAAGGCCTTCGACCGGGTGCAGTGGAGGGTTCTTTGGGAGAGTTTGCGGTACTATGGTTTTCCGAGGGCTTGGGTTGAGCAGCTCCAGTTGTTGTACATCGGTGTTCGCTGCTTTCCATTAGTTAATGGGTGGAAAGGAAGGGAATTTGACATCACGGCTGGGGTGCGACAGGGGTGCCCGTTGAGCCCCCTGCTGTACACTTTCGCGATTGATCCCCTGGTGCGCCGGTTAGAGTGTGGGGGGGTGGATGGGCTTAGAGGGATAGAAGTGTGTACGGGGGTGTCTCTGCGTGTGGTGGCATATGCAGATGACATAACAGTTTGGGTGGCGGATCAAGGGGAAGGGGAAGTTTGCACAGGAAGATTGCGGAGTACTCTCGGGCGACAGGATCCAGGATTAACCTGCAAAAGTGTACTTCCTTGTGGGTAGGTCCGGAAGGGGCTCGTTTTGAGTTAGGGGGAGGGTTTCCACCAGGGGTGGAAATGATGCGGGTTCTAGGGGTTTACTTTGGGGGGGGGGATTATGGACAGTGGAACTGGGAACGGAAGATTTTGGAGGCCAAGGCTAAGGTAGAGAGGTGGAAAGGGTGGAGGATGTCGATGACTGACCGGGTGAGATTACTGAAAATGCAGGTGGTACCCATGTTTTTGTTTCTTAGCTATATTTGTTTGTTGCCGGAATGTTGTTATACAGGGCTTTATAGTGTTTTTTTTCAGTTACTCTGGGGGAACCGAATGAACCCTGTAAAGAGGAATATCACATATCTGCCACGGGGAAAGGGGGGGGGTTGGGATGGTTAATCCGGTTCTTACGTTCAGTTCTTTCTTTATCCAGTTTAATTTGGGGAAGGCGGTGGGGCGAGATGCTCCGGGATGGGCGTGTAGTGTTGTGCAGTGGTGGGAGGAGTTTTGGGGTCCGTGGTTGGAAGGGGGGAAAGTGGTGGGCCGACGGAGGGGTTTCCCAGGAAGCGTTGGGTATTACAGGACATTGACTAAACTGGTGCGGTTGTGGGGGATTACGGTGGAGGAGGTTAAAGAGGGAAGGAGGGAGGTATGGGTAGAGAGAGTGCGGATGCAGCGATTCTCCTCTCCTTTGGCACTTCGGGACGCTCCAGAGCCAGTTCTGCAACAAGGCTTGCAGTTTGTGGCATCAAGCGGATTCCACACAAATATCGTGACATTGCCTGGCTGTCCCTACACGGGAAACTGTATGTGAGAGCAAACTTGAATTATAGGAACGTACAAGATCGTGATTGCCCAAGGGGGGAATGTGTTGGTTGTACTGAGACGATGGATCATTTCCTTAGGGAATGTCCATTTTCGATTCTGGTGTGTAAACGTGTGGCCTCCCTGCTTCATATCCCCAGCTTTTGCACCTACTCTTATGCGGATTGGGTGTATGGGCGGGGGCAGGGGTCGGGGGGCTTGGACCCAGGGACGGAGTTCTTGATCTCGGTCATTGTCCGTTTCTATCTTTGGATGGCACGGTGCGGAGTCTCCCTGCGCCAGGAGTTCAGGTCAGTAGAACGGGTTAGCTGGGATATTGTTGGAGCTGTGTGGGAAGTGGCACGTTGGGAGCGGGTAGAAGTAGGGAGGGGTACATTTTGCAAATGGTGGAAACATGTGCGATTGAAGCCACCTTGAATTTGTTTGAATTTATTTGACTGTGTTGGGGGGGTAGGGGGTTTGGTCTGTCTTTGTAAATAGGGGATTGAGGGGTTTTTATGTACCTTTTAGCTTTTATGTATTTGGTTTTCCGTTTCCATTAATAAACGAATTTTCCAAGCATCCACCACCCTCTCCGTGAAGAAATACTTCCTGACATCTTTCCTGAGTCTGCCCCCCTTCAATCTCATTTCATGTCCTCTCGTTCTACCGCCTTCCCATCTCTGGAAAAGATTCCTATAGGAAAAGATGACAATAGTAGTGGTGGATCTTTAGGTACAGTAAGTTTTTATCTGTTCCTGAAAGGCTTACAATAACATGTGTACTGTATTTTTGTATAAATGACGCCTTCTTTTTTGGCGTTCTTATTTTGGACGTTTCATTTTGGAAAATGGCTGTTCATGTTGAATGTTTTTGGAGCAAGAACGTCCTTCTCACGCATTTTTGAACAGCAAATCCTGACATTTTTCCTGCTTGAAAATGACTGTGGGATGGAATTCCTTTGATACATAATGAGCAGGACGTCTCAATTCCGACTTGGGCGTTCTTTCGAAAATGCCCCTCCAAGTGTCTTTTTCTGCTTTTCTTTAAGTCATATGCAAAACTCAGGCAATGTTCACATTCAAGACAGGACACAGGAAAGTTTTATGTGGTGTTGACAGATGATCCTTCCTGGTACTTTCACCTCATGTACATGAGGATTTATTAATAGAAGTAAACACATAGGACAATTTTCAAGCAGTCCATACATCCTCACTTTAATATTCGCTTATCTCTTGTTTGTCCTGTTTGTCTGTCCTAATTAGATTGTAAGCTCTGTCGAGCAGGGACTGTCTCTTCATGTTCAAGTGTACAGCGCTGCGTACGTCTAGTAGCGCTATAGAAATGATAATGTTCAAGTGTACAGCGCTGCGTACGTCTAGTAGCGCTTTAGAAATGATAAGTAGTAGTAGTAGAATTGTAAACTACACAGATATTTCATGCAAATTTTTCCAAAAAGGTACCAGCTACCTGCTATTTGATAGCAAAATAGCATGAGAACACTTAAAAACTGAATGCACACAGGCTGCATTCCTTCTCTGACCTACGCATTTAAACATAGTCACAGGAAGACCTTTTTTTCCCTAGATAAAAGCAGACGGGTGTGAAACCTCACACACACACACTTTCAGCCACTCCAAGGAGGTCAGTTTTCAGCCAAACTGTTCTGGCTGGGTAAATTGCCATTGAATGGCTTTGTTCAGATGATATAAAATACAGAAGCAAATACCACACAGATTAAGCAGAGACAACACACCCCAAACTGATGCTTACGTTAATCATAGAAAGTTATGAAACTATTCAGAGGTCCCTTTCCACCCAGAAGTAATTCAGGTCATAAATTCTGTCATAAAGAAGACAAAGACCTATTTAGGCTTTCCATGTATTCTCTCCCTACCAGTAAGGATACTTCCCAGCTACCAGACATGGTCTTGGTAGACAAATACAACATACACATTCCTCCAGCATCTCACCCCCTGCCTAACCATTGTAATAATCTAAAAAAAAAAACCACACCTGGCCTCATAAATCCATTGCTTAATCTGGCAGACAGACCTGGCTATTGAGTGCCTTTATTTACTTAAAAAAAATGTTTTATATATATATATATATCACCTTCCTAGGTTCATCATTCAAAATGGTTTACAGGTAATATTTAATCCATTAAATAACAACAATTATGCAAGCTAAAATTAATGTAGAGACCAATAGAGTTCTGCTCCATTTAGGATTCACAAAGAACTCCAGTGCATCTACTAAGGTACTGGACACTGACTTGTAAATGAGTGGAGTGGAGTGGAGGAGTGGCCTAGTGGTTAGGGTGGTGGAGTTTGGTCCTGGGGAACTGAGGAACTGAGTTCGATTCCCACTGCAGGCACAGGCAGCTCCTTATGACTCTGGGCAAGTCACTTAACCCTCCATTGCCCCATGTAAGCCGCATTGAGCCTGCCATGAGTGGGAAAGCGCAGGGTACAAATGTAACAAAAATAAAATAGATACTACTGGAGATTCTACATGGAATGTTGCTTTTCCACTAATTCCATGTAGAAGGCTGCGCAGGCTTCTGTTTCTGTGAGTGTGCAGGACGTCAGACTCACAGAAGCAGAAGCCTGCGCGGCCACATTGGTGATCTGCAAGGGCCGACTTCTCAAATAGTAGCAACAGTGGAGGAGTGGCCTAGTGGTTAGGGTGGTGGACTTTGGTCCTGGGTAACTGAGGAACTGAGTTCGATTCCCACTTCAGGCACAGGCAGCTCCTTGTGACTCTGGGCAAGTCACTTAACCCTCCATTGCCCCATGTAAGCCGCATTGAGCCTGCCATGAGTGGGAAAGCGCAGGGTACAAATGTAACAAAAATAAAATAGATACTACTGGAGATTCTACATGGAATGTTGCTTTTCCACTAATTCCATGTAGAAGGCTGCGCAGGCTTCTGTTTCTGTGAGTGTGCAGGACGTCAGACTCACAGAAGCAGAAGCCTGCGCGGCCACATTGGTGATCTGCAAGGGCCGACTTCTCAAATAGTAGCAACAGTGGAGGAGTGGCCTAGTGGTTAGGGTGGTGGACTTTGGTCCTGGGTAACTGAGGAACTGAGTTCGATTCCCACTTCAGGCACAGGCTGAATAAATGCCCCCATGTCCCCAGCTCAATTTCCAAATTTTTGTCTTTGGCTCCTGCTTTTGATCGTTGTACCTTACTGCAAGGGGAAGAGGGTCCTTGGCTTACACAGCCATTGCACCCAGAGAAGCAAGGAGTGGAAGCAGTAGCATAGCTAGCTGGGGCACCAGGGGAGCGAACGCTCCCCCAAATGGACTTTGGATGGCACCGGCACCTATTTTTCAGCAGGTCCTTTGTATTTATGCTGTACGCGCTTATGCAGAATACGCTTAGCAAGTTGTTTACATAAATTCTAACTTATCACCAATTAATACTTTCTGCTCATTAAGACCTGTTAAGTCAATTCAGTTACGCATGTTATAGAGTACACCTAGATTTCAACGTGGAACGCTAGGCACGATACATAGAATCAGGTGGTTAGTGCTGGACTTTTTATGAACCCGTTTTTGAATGACCAAACCACAGAAGTGGAAAGAACAGCAATGTCCCACGGAAAGTCACAGGAACAGGAGAATCGTTTACCGAGACTCCTGAAGAAGGCACTTCACAGTGCCGAAACATGGTACCGTGTTGAGTCATCTGTTAATAAATTTCATATCTACGTTGAACGTCCTTGGTCTGTTCTTGATGACTCTGATTTTGTTCCCACTCTTTCACCCATTGTTGAGTGCCATTTACAAAATTTCCCTCTTTGAGAAACAGTGTGTTTTTTTTTTTTTTTTTTTGAAGAGTGTGTGCTCTTAACAACATAGCTTCCGTAACGACAAAAAGAAAGAAAAATCCTGAAAAAAAATGAACATTCCCAGAAACAACATGAGAAATGACACAACAGAAACACCCTCAGAGACGACTACAAACGATGATAAATGGAAGAGGCTGAAATGTGTAGGTTTTACGACTAGAAATGTAGCTCAGGAAAGTGGGTTCACTGCATATTCTGTTTTTGGGTCAGAAGAGGATAAGCAAAATGTCATGTAGTCTCAACTGTGCTACAGGTTGATGGCCCTTTAAGACCTTGCCACTATGTTGCAGTTATAATCTTACAATTTGTATTTCAAGCCAAAGCAGGTGCTGACGGATTAGTGAGTGCGTAGGGATGCTGGAAGCCAAGTTGGTGTTTGCCTGTGGTTCATATATCTGTTTAGAAAAGAGAGATTAAGAAATTGCTGAAAGAACTTCATATCAAAAGTCTTGTCTCTCAGAGGAACAGGTTCAGAAGGGATAAGAACCCAAAGCATGGGTTAAGTCTCTGTTTGTAAAAGGCTGAATATAGCCTGTCATGCATGTACATCTTAAGAAAAGTATTTGTAATGCTGAAAGGTTCTGTTAATTAGGGGCTGTTCTCTTTGTATCATTGAAAACAAGGTTTGTGGTCTGCATAGAGGCCAGAATCTCTTTGTTGTGACCCAATTTGTGTGGGAGGAAAAGACAAATTGTTTTCTAAACCCAAAACTCACTACCTCGTTAGTTCCATCGCATCCCTTGTCAGACTGGGAGGATGACTTGGCAGCTCGGCTTTGGCAGAATTTCTGAAACCACCTGAGCTTCTCAGAAGAATTTTCTTGCGGTGAAATAAATTAAGCCATAATGAAGCCAAGATCAAAATATAGCAGGAAAAATAGCTCAACTAACGAAAAGAAAGGCTTATTTTGATTTTAAGTAGTCTGATGAGAAATCAGGATGATCTTTTTTGGTCTGTTTCCTATCATATCCGGTAGGTAGAATAAGGTTCCTTTAAGAGTACTGTTCCTGTAAACCCAGGGTCATGTGACACACAAGAGTCACCAAAGATACTATGGAAGGGCAAGAATGCTTGAATCACTGTCCGGTAGGTAACCCCTACCGGTCTTCTTAAGTGAATGCTAAAAGAACTAGAAGCAGGATTAAAGCATCTTTTCTGCCAGTTTGTAATCTATACATTCTCAACAAAATATTTGTAATCCTTCTGTTGTGCTTGGAGAACGTGTTGATTTCGTACTTACCAATGACTGAAATTGTACTTTAATCCCATTCCTGCCTGGTTAACAGCCGCTTTAGGGGGTGGTAATCTCCAGAGCAGAAGGAAAAGGCCACCCCATAGGGTGTATCATCAATCACCACAGGAAATTTCTTGTTTCAGGGCCGGGTGGCCAGGATCAGGTACCATGGTCAGTTGGTGTAGAACTGACCACATGAGTTGACTATACCAGTCACTATATTAGGGACTGATAAAATACAAGGGGTACATTTTCAAAGGCACTTATCTTGTTAGCAAGTGGTGCTAACCGGGTAAGTACTAGTGAAAGAGATATTCAGCAGCGGTAACTGGATAGTGGGACAGCTAACCGGAAGGCTAGGACAGCAAAACGTCTTTCCTGGTTAGTGGCCTGAACATAGCTGACAACCAGATAGCATCTCCAGGTCAGTTCAGAAACCCCGAGAAAAGTCTTCTGCATCCTAGTACAAAGATTGACCTTAGCACGTCTAGACTAGTGCAACGGAGACTACGCCACATGGAAAGATCAGGTCCTGAGAAAATTACAAACATGCAAAACACCGCCATGCAACTGATACATGGAAAATCTCATTTTGAAAAAGCCACCCCACTACTCCGAGCCTTACACTGGCTCCCTGTTAAGGCAAGAATAACTTTCAAATTCTGCACACTAACCTACAGAATCATTTTCAGTCTTGCTCCCGATTATATGGCAGACCTCATAATCCTACCAATACGTAATATCAACATGGAATCAAGAAACTGTCTCACACTCCACTTCCCCAACTGTCAGGTACTGCGATACTTATCAGTTTATTCATCATGCTTCACATATCTAAGCACGCCGAACTGGAACATGCTCCCAAAAGCCTTAAGAAGCATAAACGACTACCTGATCCTTTGCAAACAACTCAAAACTTTTTTCTTCAAAAAATTGTATAATGACTTGGGGGGTACACATCGACGCTAGAAAAATAAAAATATTTTTGTAGCACCGGAAATGGCGCACGCTGGGGGTAAGAACTACCGCTGGGCTGCTGTGGTAGCCCAGTAGTACTTGCCTTTTAGCAAGCGGTAAGCCGCATTAGGCTTACTGCCTGTCACGATGGTGACTGTTTCCTTGTCTGTGCTCACCTCGCCCTCTGGTGGCCAGAACCGGTGGCTGCTATGAACTGTCACCCGTTCCAGACTTCAGCCCAGTCTGGTCCGGATCTTCCGGGCTGCCAGACTTGCTTCTCTTGTTTGTGCCCGTAGCTGCCTTGTGATTCCTGCAGCTGAACTTCAGCAGCTGATGGGCTTTATTAATCACCTGGAAACTTCTGTATTGGCCTTTGAATTGTCTAAGGTCCCTGGTTTGTTGGTGCTTTGTTGCACTTCTGCCTAGTCTGGTTTCTTGTTTGAGGTACTTGTCCGGTTCTAGTTAGTCTGTGTATAGTTTAGCTTAGGTTTGTTGCTTATTTCTTTGTCTTGTTTCTGGTCTGTATTCCGGGTCTAGTTTCTGTTTGTCTGTGTCTCTCTCTCTTAGTGGCTGCAGGGCAGCTTTCAGTCCTGGCTCTTTTCTGTCTGTTTTCTTGCTTAGTGGCTGCTCTGCAGCTTCCAGTCCTGACTCTTGTCTGTCAGTGTTTTTCAGTGGCTGCTTGGCAGCTTTCAGTTCCTGTCCTTTAGCTTGTCCATTTCCTGCCTTGTGTAGTATTGTCTGTCTCTGAGTCCTAGCCCAGTTTCCTGCCTTGCTGCCCATGTATATTCCTTTCACCTCTGACCCTTAGTCCCTGTTCAGCCTAGATGGGATCCAGTTCCTGCCCTGTCTGGTAAGTCCTGCTGGCCGCCTGCACCCAGGGGCTCAACTCCTGGGGAAGGGCGGTCAAGTGCACGTGAAGTCTAGCTGTTTCTGTCAGAGTTCTGCCTTATCTCTGGTGTGGGGTGGTTTTGCCTGCCACTGCCGCTCCCCGGCAGAGGTCCAAGGGCTCACGAACCTAGTTTCTGCCTTGAAAACCTTACACTGCCGTTATGTAAAAGGAACTCAATGTAAAGAAGCTTTTTTTTTTTCTAAAGAAAGACTGATTCGATTGAATTAGGAATGCAAAATGATGTCCAATTTCTGTCAAATGTTATTCCATCAGAATGATCCATATTATGATTAAGAAATGCTAATGGGATCATTGAATATTGTTTTAAAGGAAATCTGAATTTCTCTATTTTATTTTTGGAAAACATTGCTAAATCACTTTTATTTCCACGTTTCCATTTATTTAGGGGCCCTTTTACTAAGCCGCGTAAGCGTCTACATGTGCCCAACGTGCACCAAAATGGAGTTACTGCACGGCTATCGTGTGGCTCTTGCGGTAATTTTATTTTTGGTGCGTGGCAGATACGCGCGGCTGAAACATAATTTTTATTTTCTGCCGCACGTATCAGACGCATGCCAAGTGGCATTTGGCTGTGCAGATCATTACTGCCCGGTTACTGTGTGAGACTTTACTGCTAGGTCAATGGCTGGCGGTAAGGTCTCAGACCCAAAATGGACGCGCGGCAATTTTCATTTTGACACACGTCCATTTTCGGCAAAAATTTAAAAAGGCATTTTTACAGTGCGCTGAAAAGTGATTCTGCGCACACCCAAAACACACGTCTACTCTACTGCAGGCCATTTTTCAGAACACCTTTCTAAAAGAGCCCCTTAGTCTGATATATCCCACATTATCCAAATCAAATTTAGCTCTACATGGCTTACAGAATAAAAGGATACGTTAAGCATGGTTTACATTGTGCTGAGGAGCTGCAAGCAACAGGTTTACAGCGTAACGAAGGACTTGCTGTGGCAGCTTATAAATAGAGAACAGCAAAACTTCATAATTACAGGGGTAACCGGGGGCCTATGCTTAGAGGGTTACAGGGAACCTAACTATAACATCGAATCTGTGATGTAGCAATTTTGTTGTAACAGCGACATGAAGAATTTTTGTGTTAGAGAGTGAAACAGGAGCATAGTCAAGCAACAGTGTAGCTAAGTTTTCCGGGGGGGGGGGGGGGGGGGAGCAGGAATCAGGATCTGGTAAGCAGGGAGGTGTTCCTTTGAATTTAGAAGAGGAGTAGATAGAAGCCATGGTCGGAGATGAATGCTCCAACTTCAGAGGCTTGTCCTTTTCAGTAGAATTTTGAGAAGAGGGTCGATTTTACCATTTTGTGAAATATAAGATAGTCATCTGAGGATGGAGTGGAATTATTTTCTTCCACTAGGTCTCATGGAGTTATTATTTTGTTAACCTGCAAAGAGGTGGGAAAATGTGTGATACAAATGCAATGAATAAATAAATAAATACAGCTTCAATGTATTCAACTTCTCATCTCCAAATGTTGATGTAAAATATGCTCGTTTTGAATAAGATGCCACTTATACTTATTTACTACCCTTCTCCAAATATCCTTGTCTTGATCTGTCTTTTATACCATTTTCTCTCCAGTATCCTACACTTTCTTTTTAAATTCATCCAAAGTAGAGGAGTGTGGTAGCCATGTTAGTCCACTCTTAAGGTTTATCAATAGAAATCAAACAAAATAAAACATGGAAAAGAAAATAAGATGATACCTTTTTTATTGGACATAACTTAATACATTTCTTGATTAGCTTTCGAAGGTTGCCCTTCTTCGTCAGATCGGAAATAAGTAAATGTGCTAGCTGACAGTGTATATAAGTGAAAACATTCAAGCATTACTATGACAGTCTGATAGGGTGGGAGGATGGGGGTGGGTAGGAGGTATGCATGGGGACATCAAAGCATATCATTGATATTCTAACAGGATGGGTGTGGATAGGTGAGGGGTGGGGTGATCAACAGAGAAATACAGCTTTATGGTTTATAATGGGCTAGGAACCCCCAACAGAAAGGACTTAACAAGGATCTGGGGTTCCTAGCCCATTATAAACCATAAAGCTGTATGTCTCTGTTGATCACCCCACCCCACCCCTCACCTATCCACACCCATCCTGTTAGAATATCAACGATATGCTTTGATGTCCCCATGCATACCTCCTACCCACCCCCATCCTCCCACCCTGTCAGACTGTCATAGTAATGCTTGAATGTTTTCACTTATATACACTGTCAGCTAGCACATTTGCTTATTTCCAATCTGACGAAGAAGGGCAACCTTCGAAAGCTAATCAAGAAATGTATTAAGTTATGTCCAATAAAAAAGGTATCATCTTATTTTCTTTTCCATGTTTTATTTTGTTTGATTTCTATTGATAACCTTAAGAGTGGACTAACACGGGTACCATTGTTCGCCATCTCCGGTAGAGAAACAAATACAAGGAGTTGATGTGATCGGATAAGGTTCATGTATTATAGACACACTGGGGAATTATAGAAAGAAAGAGTTATGTAGATGCTTTATAGAAACTATGGGGACAAAGAGGACAATGTTCAAAGGGTTGATGGTCATAGCTTTGAAAGTTAGGCTCCTGAATTGGCCATTTTGAATATGTACAGTGCTGAGTGCCAACTTATGCTCAAAGGTTCACTAAAAACTCTTACATTTAGGTACCTAAAGACTAGGTGGCAACATGGGTAGATTTAGAATTGTGTGTGGCCAATCCAAATCACAAGTACCTGTCAGAAACCCAGTTAGTAGCAACACTTCATGTAGAACCCCAAAGAGTGAAATTTTGCATGGAATCTTGTTATTGTTTAGAATTCTAGAATCTTGCTAAAGTGTAGCAACATTCCATGTAGAACCCCAAAGAGAAGCAAGATTCTAGAATTCTAAAGAATAACAAGCTACTCTTTGGAACAAGCAACAGCACTTGTTCCTGAGAGTGACCCTGTGACGCTAGTCCACTTATTCCTAAGAGTGTTCCTGAGACTTCCTCTGTGAGTGTTCCTGAGAGGGAGCCTGAGAATGTTCCTGTGATTGAACCTATTTTGTAGTGACTCGTCAGCCACAGCCTGGTTTTCCGTTGTGGTCCAAGGGCTCACACTTCCAGTCATAACAATTACCAGTTTTCAAGATGGCGATGCTTAAAAATGTCCACTTGTACTCTTGTATCTGTATTTAGCTGTGCAAATACTATTTGTTGGCTTCAGTTAGTGGGCAATGTTGTGGTGGACCAGATCAAGAATGGGCAAAGAATGGAAAAGAAAGCCAACAAAAAAATAAGGCAAAAGGTACTCAAACAAGTCAGATCGCAATGCAAACAACCAAAGTAGGCTTCTAATTATTTGTTTTGGTTTTGTAGTGTTCTTGTCTATAATGGGCTGATAATTGCTAATTTCCCAGTTTTGGGGTATTTACAAATAAACAAAAGTAAACCCATCATCCTCATGGTAACCAGCTTAGGGTTAACGGGGAACAAGAAGTTTTGCAGAGAATAAAGTTGCAGTTGTCACCCTCAACACCTTTGTTTGAACTAATCAATCTCTTGCCATTAAGGATTTCTTCAGCAAACAGAAGCATAATAGCAAAATTGGCTCAGCAACCCTTTCATGTGCACCTGACAGATTCCAGCTAGGTTCTTTTGGGTGATTCACTGCCCTTCCCCCCACCACAATGCCTGCGTTATCTTCTCTCCCAGCGTGTGGCAGCACTGACTGGGGGTCACCACTTTCAGCCCCGAGTTGGAATGCAGAATGTTTCCTTTGAAACAAAGTATCTATTTGCATTGCAGATAAATCTTGGGTAATGAACAAATTGAGATGGAAAAGTCTGTGGTAACATTCAGTTGGTTCCTTTGAATATTTGTACTTAGAGGTGCTTATGTTTGAAAATATGGGGGGAAAAAAAACATTGGACATGGCTGTTGAAATCTAGATATGTCATTACGGGGCCTTTTTACTAAGCCGTGTAGGCACCTACGTGTGCCCAACATGCGCCATTTTAGAGTTACCGGCTGGCTACCACGTGGCCCGGGCGGTAATTTCATTTTTTTACGCGCATCCGAAAAATACTTTTTATTTTCTGACGCGCAGCAAAAATGGGCAGTAATTGGCATTTGGCGTGCGTAGACCATTAGCTCCCGATTACCCCTTGAGACCTTACCCTTAAGTCCATGGGTGGTGGTAAGGTCTGGGACCCAAAATGGACGTGTGCCAATTTTTATTTTGCCGCACTTCCATTTTCGGTAAAATTTTTAAAAAGCCATTTTTTTTTACAGGCGCGCTGACAAATGGATCTGTGCACACCCAAAACATACTAGCGCAGGCTATTTTTTAGTGCATCTTAGCAAAAGTGGAGGAGTAGCCTAGTGGTTGGTGCAGCGTGAATCGACCCCAATTTCCCAGGATCAAAGTTCACTGCACCAACCACTAGGCTACTCCTCCTGTCATAGTCAAGATATCCGTTAATCTCACTGTTCTATATAATTGTAACCTTGTTCTATACAAACTGTAACCAACCAACTCCAGACTCTTGTAAGCCACATTGAACCTGCCAATCGGTGGGAAAATGTGGGATACAAATGCAGAAATAAAACAAAATAACATTACACAAAATAAAATAAAAAAATGGTCTTGCAGCTCATAAGACTAAAGAACCAGAATATTTTGAGGACATCGGGTTGTAACAATGCGTTTATAACCTTCCAGAGGTTCTTCCAGATCAGTTCTGGTTCTTTAGCCTCACGAGCTGCAAGATCATTTTTCGGCATATTGTCAAGAGTTTGGACTTCTTGGTTTGACCCCTGATGCAGGCGCTTGATGGCGAAACACAGCCCATGTCGAGTTCATCAAAAAACTCTTGACTGTCCCATCTTGATGGCCCTTGGTGCTTTGTTTTGTTTTGCCTTTGTGGTGTGTACTTTGACTCTGTCCTTCGCTACTAAATGTTGGACACGCCCATTTCCCACTCATGCGCCTCCCTCTGTGCACCCCCTTGCATTTACATGCTAAGCAAGTTGCCCACTAAAGGTAGAGAATACTGTTATCCCCGGATTCTATATATGGTGCCTAGATTTGTGCACCAAAATTTAAGTGCGCTTTTGAGATGTGTGCACAAATTAATTGGCTAATGAGCTAATTAACGTCAATAATTGGGTTGTAACAACCAATCATTGACATTAATTGGCACCCTTTAAAAGCTGCACGCACATCAGGTTGCGTGTTGTTCTATAAGGCATGGTGTCTAACTGTAATAGCATGTAACTCAAAAGGGGTCGTGTCGGGGCATTCCAGTACATTAAAGAAAGTCCAGTCTTTAGAAACACTGCCGTCCGTCTCCTTTGTAATGCTCGCTGTAGAGATGACATTACTCCACTTCTAAAAATGCACCACTGGCTACCGGTTAATCAATGAATCATCCACAAAGTGGTTACTCTTTCTTTCAAGGCCTTTTGATTATTTAGCCCATCTTACCATTCCATACTCCCGGCTAGGCTGCTACGATTTTTATGTGACTATTGCTTGCTTGGTTCTTCCCAGTCCCGAACTCGCTCATCTTGAATCTACTAGACGGTCAGCTTTCGTTTTTCTTGTTTGGAACGGATTGCCTTTATCTTTACGTGATAATCGTTCTTTTAAGAAGTTCAAAAGTGAACTAAAAACGTGGCTTTTTCCCCAGGCGTATGGGGATGGTTGTCAGCAGTCGTAACTGTAGTTCGGCTCTCCTAGCTTTTACTATCCTGTTTGACCTTTGTTCCTTTTCCTCTTGTATGTTTTTGCCTATTATTATTGTAGTTGTTTTTTTCTTTTTTTTATGTTTAAATGGATATTTTAAATTGTAAACCATTCTGCTCTGCTCGCCAGCTACAGCGGTATAGGAAATGCAATAAACTATAACTATAACTATGCACGTTTCTACTGACTGCCTCAGCGGGCCTAACTTGGATGACAGCATTTAAACCAGCTTTCAGCAGGCATAAGTCTGGTACTCAAAGTTAGGCATGGAAATCAGTACGAAGCATGATTCTATAAAGGGGGGTTTGCCCTTTCAGAGTCGCGTTTAGCACTGATATTTTCCGGCACTGAATTTTGAGCGCCATTTATAGAATCCTTCCCTTATTGCCCATCTAGCGCTTGCGTGTGTAACTGGAACAGTCATGGGTACGACAGCTAATATTCTCTAACTTATGCGCACACCGAGGGGGAAATTCTATAAATGGCTCTCAGAAATGGGGGGGGGGGGGGCAATCGGGACTAAGCGTTATTCTATAATGGGCAGCTGTACCTAACTTTGGGTGCCAGAGTTACGCCTGCTGAATCCTAGTGTAAATGCTGGCACCCAAGTTAGGTGCCCTTCCTATGGTCACGCCCCTTTTTAGGATACGAGCTGTGGGAGTTGGGCACCCTGCCTTATAGAATAGCATGCAGCCAGATGTGCGTAAATTTTAATGAGTGTCATTGAACATCAGTAGTTGGTTGTTGGCACCCAATTATTGATGGTTAAGAGCTCATTAGTCGATTAATTTGCATGTCCATCTCAGCAGCAGGCCCAAATTTGAATGCCATATATAGGCACTAGAGGTTAGTGCATAAATGAAGTCACCAAGTTATAGAATGAGGGGGTTAGTTGCAATTTTCAGTCCACTAACCAGGTAAGTGTCCAGATAAAGTTAAGATGGCAGAAAGGCTGTCCGTACTTTACATAGCCAGTTAATTGGGCACCAATCTGAATATGGCATTGAATATCCAGGTGAGATTCAGTTCAGAGTGGTCAGCACCGGTAGGATCATTGACCACAATGGCCTGAATATTGGGGGGGGGGGGGTAGTGTTTAGTTCTTGAGTGTTATTTTGGATGGGAAAGGACTCAAACCTATCAATTAGCCTGCAAATAGGTGGGAAAATGTGGGGTACAAATGTAACAAATACATAAAAATAAATAAATGTTATTTTAACACAACGGTACCTCTCTGATCACATTTATGATATCAAAGTGCTGGAGAATTGGTTACAGCAGGGGTGGACGGACAGCAATCTGAGCCCCCGGGCATTGGCCCCTAACCACCTATCAAAAGAGGTTAAACTAGATGAATCCTAGGGGGGAGTGGGCAGCCTACTGTCATGGGCCCTCAGTCACTGCCTTATTGTCCCAATGGTCATTCCGCCCCTTGGTTGCAGTAATATATTATGGACCTGATATTCAGCCATTTTTCAGACTGCTGTTGGTGTTATTCCCACAAATTCAATGCCAGGCTTTGACCAGTCTTCGGCATTGAATTTCCGGGTTTGTGGCGACGGCTAGAGCATAGCTAGTTAAGTGCAATATTCAGCAATTAACCGGCTACGGGTTACCACATAAAGATAGAACTGACTTTCATGCAGCCCTATTTATCCCTTGGCCAGTTAAATGCCGATTATATCGGTACAATTGCTGACTCCGCCCCCCAAAATAAGACAGTGTTGAGATAAGCGCTAACCGAACACCAAACAAGCGATTTAACTGGCCAGAGCCATTCCTGACTGGTTGAATTGCTTTGAATATTGACTCACAAGAGATTAATAACCGCAGGCCATGTTCTAATTTAAATATGCACTGAAGTAATGAAGGGAGCGCATTAGATGAAACGAAGCCGGAAATCTATTAAAGTAGGTCCAAGAAACAGCTCTCACCGACTGCTTGCTAACGGATATTTACTTTCGTGTATCTAGTCGGACTGGCAGCAGGTCTCACTGATTTACTCATGTTTACAAGTAGAAACAAGAAGGGTGGGAGAGGACCAGTGGCATAGCTATGAGTGGGCCTGGGTGGGCACAGGCCCACCCATTCTTGCCTCAGGCTCACAGTCTAGTACCTCCCCCCCCCCCCCAAAAAAAACACCTCAATGGCAGTACCTCATCCTCTCTCTCTTCTCCGCTGGTGGCAACGCAACTGCCACTTCCCCCCACACACACACTCAGCATCTACCTGTCTCTCTCTCTTTCTCTCTCTGAACAGCCCCTTCAACGGCCTACCTCTAAGCTGGGTGGGCCTGAGGCAAGAATGGGTGTGACTAGGGGCAGGGGGATGGATGGGAAGAGGGAGAGATGGGCTGCAGGGTCAGAGGGAAAGGTTAAAAAAATGTATATATGTATGAGGATGGGAAGGGCCCAACCAGTTTAACTCGGGGCCCACCTGAAATGGCAGGTCTGGCTACGCTCCTGGAGAGGAGAGAACACATTCACACATGTATGTGCAGTATTCTGTAGCGACACTAGCAGCTAAATTCCCAGTCTGTACAAGGGGCAATTCCAGAGCAGGGGCATCCGTGCCAAGTACCTCATTGAGGGGCCCTTTTACAAAGTATTGGTAGGCCGAATGCGGGCTTACCTCAGGCTAAGGGAATACCGCCGGCCCAAAACGTCTGCTGGTGGTAGTTCTGGCTTGAGCGCGTGCCATTTCCATCTTGCTGGAAACGTTTTTTATAGTACGATGCTAACCCCGCGGTAATTGGGCATTTCTGCGAGCTGCCCATTTACTGCCGAGTTACCAAGGGAGCCCTTACCGCCATCTCAAATGGGTAGCGGTAAGTGCTCCCCGCCGCATGGCCGTGCAGTAAGACTTATCTTGCCGCGTGGTCAATTTTTGAGAGGCTTTTTACCCACTGCGGCGAAAATGGCCCTGGCACGCGTGAAAAAAGACCCCCCCCCCCCCCGTCACTAACACAGGGCCCTTTTTTCCCCCCACAGTTCAGTAAAAGGAGCCCTGAATGAAAATCTGATAGTGTGCCGACCGAGGTGCTTCAGCGCTAGAGTGTTGTACGATGCAGTCCGCATTCCTGTGCTGCAGAGTAACTGAGGCCTGGCACCGAGTGTGGGAGTTTTCATTCAGTTCCAGAATTCAGAGCAGAGTTGAAAAGCAGTGAGTCAACAGGAGCGGCCCTCTTCATTGTCTCCGGGTTACTCCAGCCAACATGTTATCAATGTTAATAATAGCTCAGCGCAGGTGCGTGTGGAGAGCATCAGGTGCACGGCAGACACGGTGAGACAGGCCATCCTCTGTTCTAGGGTTACACGTTCAGATTTACAGTGGGAAAGAAGGAATCTGGGGAACGTGGTGTCGTTGTGAAATGACATGAGAACGTTTTGATTAATGATCAATGTGGCAAATTTGAAAAATATACTTGTTAAACATCGACAATAGCAGTTTAGTTTGGTGGCTTTTTGCCTTTCAAACCCACCCAAAATCCTAAAGAAATATCATTTATGTATTTCAGGTTGTTTTCAAATCAACCCAACGCCAGAAAACACACTAGATCCACCTGTTTAAATATAACTTAAATAACTAGAGAGAGGAACCAGTGCTGTCAGGACACTCTTTATAATTAATAATGATGTGTAATTCTCCCATTTGTACATGGAAAAAATCATTTAGAACTGCGATTCGAAACAACCGAGCCAAATAACCTTAACCTCAATCACCATCTTCTTCCTCTTCATCCTTTCAGGTCATGACCTCAAACAATTCTTTTAAGAGCTTTTGGAACTTTAAAATAACCAGTTTCACATCTCAAAGCAATCACGATAACAACAAAATATGCAAATGTCAGTAATATCGTTTCAGAAACTTCAGGGCACTTCTGGAGCCCTGGGAGTGATATTAGATTCTGCGCTGTGTATGGAACCTCAAGTCAATAATTTAGGGGCCTTTTACAAACTTGCACCAAAAAGTGACTTGTGCTATTTCTAGCTCATGGGTTTCCGCCCACTGAGGACATTTTTAGGGGACTGTTTTCGCCATGCGCCAGGGCCTTTTATACCGCAGCGGGTAAAATGCCCCTAAAAAAAGAGATGACCATGCGGTAAGATTATTCTTACCACATGCCCATGCAGGGGTAGGGGTGGGGTGAGGTGTGGGAGCCCTTACTGCAACCCACTGAGGTGGTGGTAAGGGCTCCCATGGTAACCCAGTGGTAACTGGTCAGTGCCAAGTTGGGTTAGTGCCATTCTAGAAAATACAGAATAATTTTAAGTAGCACCAGAAATTGGGTCACTGGCATAGCTAGGTGGGGCCACGGGGGCCTGGGCCCCCCAAATTTGCTCTGGGCCCCTGGTTGGCTGGCGAGGGTCCCCAACCCCCACCAGCTGAAGACTTCCTCCAGCGCTGGTCTCTGGTGCCCCCGCATTGCCTGCCCTGCTCTCTCTTTCCCTCATGTCAGGCACACTCCTTTTAGTGAAATTGCGGTGCTTCAGCTGGCGAGGGTTGGGGACCCCCACCAGCCAAGATGTACAGCGGCAGCAGTGGGCGGCGGAGGGGGGAGCAGCGGCAAGGTGGTGACCAAAATGTGCCCCCTACCTCGGGCTCTGGCTCCCTCCCACATCAAGGTCTGGCTACGCCTCTGAGTGGGGTTCGCTTGAGATGGAACTACTGTCGAAGGCCTCGTTAGGCCGGCAATAGTTCCGGATTGCCGCGTGGCAACCCTTTAGTAAAAGGGTCCTTTAGTGCAGTTGTTAACTGGCTCCAATTTCTTTTTTTTCATTAATGGCCACGAGCTAATTTCTCAATTAGTGTGTGAGTCCTACCATTCCCTATTTTGTAGGCGGTAAGGGCTTATGTGCTAACCCCATGCTAATTGGCAGTGTGCAGTGATTTGCCTGCGCTAACCGATCAGTGCAGGGCATGCCTAATCTTCACCCCAAACAACCCCCCCTCCACTAAAATAATATTTTAAATCTTTTAGCGTGGGACTGGCACGTACCAATCCTAGAACTACCATGGAATGCCTGAGCATGTTCCAAGCGTGTGCCTTTTAGCATGCGGTAAGCATGTGTTAGTCCTTACCGCCACATAGGGCCCCTTTTACTAAGCTGCGCAGGTGCCTATGAGCGCCCAATGCGTGCCAAATTGGACTTACCACCCGGTTACCGCGTGGCCCTTGCAGTAATTTCAATTTTGGCGCCCGCCCGCTACGAGTGTCTGAAATATACTTTTTATTTTCTGGCGCTTGTAGCGGACGCGTGCCAAGTGGCATCTGACACACATAGGTCATTACCGCCCAATTTCTCTATTGCTAGGTCTATGGCTGGCAGTAAGGTCTCAGACCCAAAATGAACTCGCGGCAATTTTGATTTTGTTGCACGTCCATTTTCAGCAAACATTTTTAAAAAAGGCCTTTTTTACAGGTGCGCTGAAAAATGATTCTGTGCGCGTCCAAAACCCGCACCTACACTACCGCAGGCCATTTTTCATCACACCTTTGTGAAAGGACCCCTTAGTAAAGAAAATATTTTCTTAAAACTTAGACGACGTAGATGGATTCATTCCTACTTCTGGTGGTACAATCATTGATCTTGACGTGCAGGACGTCAGAAGCAGAACAAAGCCTTCGCGGGAAGAAGAGGACCTCCTCGGCTGGGGGGGATTGGGGTCCCCCGCCAGGAAAATTAGCCCACGGTGGGGGAGGGTTGGCGGTGGGAGGGGGGTCCAGGGCCAAATCTATAGGGGCCCAGGCCCCCCCTGGCCACACATAGCTAACATAGTAGATGTTGGCAGACAAAGATCTGTACAGTCCATCCAGTCTGCCCAAGAAGATAAACTCATAGCATAAGGTATGATGTGATCCTACATATGTACGATTAATGTGTGATCTCTTACCATCTACAAAATAGGTGAGAGTAGGGGTTCAAGTGGAATGGCCATTTACTAATGAGGAAATTAGCACAAAATAGAACAAGCGGCCATTTTACCCATACAAGAAAAATGGCCTTAGCACGCAGGAATGACCTGCATAAGGATACGCTAAGGCCAATTTTTTACCGAAGCTTGGTAAAAGGACCCCATAGATTGTAACATACTATAATCTTGGGTTTAGAAGGAATGGTTCTGTGGAATCTTAGCGGGGATTGGGTGGCGACGCCGGTAATTGGAAACAAAACGGGAGCTGGGCAGACTTCTACGGTCTACGCCCTGATCGTGACTGAATAGATAAGGGATGGGCTGGAGTGTAAATTTTAATGGGCTTCGACATTAGACTCAGTACAGGAACAGTGCTGGGCAGACTTCTACGGTCTGTGCCCTGATAACGGCAAGGACAAATCAAACTCAGGTATAAAGTATCACATACCATGTAAAATGAGTTTATCTTGTTGGGCAGACTGGATGGACCGTTCAGGTCTTTATCTGCCGTCATTTACTATGTTACTATGTTACTCTTTGGGGTTCTACATGGAATGTTGCTACTAACTGGGATTCCGGAATCTTGTAACTCTTTAGGATTCCAGAATATTCAGAACTTTTAGTACAGGAACAGTGCTGGGCAGACTTCTACGGTCTGTACCCTGAGAACGGCAAGGACAAATCAAACTCAGGTATAAAGTATCACATACCATGTAAAATGAGTTTATCTTGTTGGGCAGACTGGATAGACCGTTCAGGTCTTTATCTGCCGTCATTTACTATGTTACTATGTTACTCTTTGGGGTTCTACATGGAATGTTGCTACTAACTGGGATTCCGGAATCTTGTAACTCTTTAGGATTCCAGAATATTCAGAACTTTTAGTACAGGAACAGTGCTGGGCAGACTTCTACGGTCTGTACCCTGAGAACGGCAAGGACAAATCAAACTCAGGTATAAAGTATCACATACCATGTAAAATGAGTTTATCTTGTTGGGCAGACTGGATGGACCGTTCAGGTCTTTATCTGCCGTCATTTACTATGTTACTCTTTGGGGTTCTACATGGAATGTTGCTACTAACTGGGATTCCGGAATCTTGTAACTCTTTAGGATTCCAGAATCTTCAGAACTTTTAGTAGAAGAACAATGCTGGACAGACTTCTACAGTCTGTGCTCTGAGAATGGCAAGGACAAATCAAACTCAGGTATAAAGTATCCTATACCATGTAAAATGAGTTTATCTTGTTGGGCAGACTGGATGGACCGTACAGGTCTTTATCTGCCGTCATTTACTATGTTACATACTGTAGCCACTTTGAGCCTGCTATCAGTGGTGAAATGTGGGATATAAATGTAATAATAAATAAATAAATAAAATAAAGGGGTTCCGCTTCCTCTGCTCTGTGTTGGTGCCGGCAGCCCTGTTAGGCTCACCGGTTTACGGTAAAGAACAAGACTGCCATTTGGACTTAGGGCCAAAGTGTTTTATTCTCAATTCAATTCAATTCCACTCCCAAAATTAAAATGCAGTTTACAAACAGGGTTCAGGCCGGGTTCAATACTCCAGCCAAAATTCAGTTCCTTAACAGTTCAAGCCCACTTCCTTTGCACTACCTTCCCCTCTTCCCTCAGAAGGGATCAGTCAAAGGCTGGCAGTTTTCCTCCTACCTGACAGCACCACACTCCTGTGGCCTCTCACACTGCCTTCATGTGCTGGACAGGGCTGCATTTACATTCTCACGCTCCATGGCAGCTTACTCTTCCCTCCCCCCCCTCAGGGAAGCTCCAGTGGCAGGCCCTTTCCGTCCTCCTCCTCCTTCTCTCTCTATCAGTTTCCTCTCTGTCCGGGGTGGCTGGGAGTCACCAGGAAATCTCTCCCCTTCTCTCACAGCTGGGGGGATTTATATACTGGCGATGCAGTCAAGGGACTCAGCTTCACCTCCCCTTCTCCCTCTAGTGGTGAATGGAGTAACTGACTCACCTAGCACTGAGCCACTGCTCCCCCTGCTGGGGTTGGGAATCCGTTCCACCCTTTTGGGGCTACCCTCCTCTCTCCTTCTTGCAAGGGCTTCTGGGAATCGTCGTTCGGGGATTAACTGCCTCTCTGCGGGGCCCTGGGAGCTAGCCTTGTCACAATACATATCGTTGTAAATGTTCACGCCTAAAATAGAGACACGAATTTGACTGGCTGTACTCGTATTTTATAAAGAAAAGGAGATGCCAATTTTTCTTTGTAGAATAGACTCCAAATAGACAGGTTCTTGATGCCTAAAAATAGGCACCAGACTTACCCTCGGTGGAGCCTCCATTTCATTGACGCAAAGGAAGAGCAACGGTAACTACTGTAACACAACTTTTTAATTATTTATTGGGAAGGTGGGGAGAAACTGTGCTGTAAAAAGAAGTCTTTAAAAAAGTCTGTTCAGGGAGTGAAGCATGAAAGCCCTGGTGCTTAAATCTAGTCTTTGTACTTAATCCCCTCAAAACCCAAGGTTAGAAAAGAGCATGGTATCGATGAGTCATTAGAAAGATGAGGAAGGACCATGTACTGAATTAAGGGCAAACAGAAAGCAGCATCTCAGAATGAGGTTAGGAAGCCGATGTGTCAACTGCTTCTGAGGATGCTTCAGATCTCCTAATGATTTTACCTGTCCTGTCTTGTCTAAACAAAATGTCTCAGTCTTGAGTTACATGTCTGAAAGGACTCTGGCTTCTGAGTAAGCTAACAAAGGTCAGTGTAACTGGTAACCTCTTTACTTTTCACAGAAAAGGTGAGCCGGTTGATATTGTGTATCTGGATTTTCAGAAGGCGTTTGACAAAGTACCTCGTGAAAGACTCCAGAGGAAATTGAAGAGTCATGGGATAGGAGGTAGTGTCCTATTGTGGATTAAAAACTGGTTAAAAGATAGAAAACAGAGAGTAGGGTTAAATGGTCAGTATTCTCAATGGAGAAGGGTTGTTAGTGGGGTTCCCCAGGGGTCTGTGTTGGGACTGCTGCTTTTTTTAACACATTTATAAATGACCTAGAGATGGGAGTAACTAGTGAGGTAATTAAATTTGCTGATGACACAAAATTATTCAAAGTCGTTAAATCGCGGGAGGATTGTGAAAAATTACAAGAGGACCTTACGAGACTGGGAGACTGGGCGTCTAAATGGCAGATGATGTTTAATGTGAGCAAGTGCAAAGTGATGCATGTGCAGGACGTCAGACTCACAGAAACAGAAGCCTGCGCGGCCGCATTGCTGATCTGCAAGGGCAGGCTTCTACATGGAATGTTGCTAGTGGAGTAGTAGCCTAGTGGTTAGTGCAGTGGACTTTGATCCTGGGGTACTCAGTTCGATTCCCACTGCAGCTCCTTGTGACTCTGGGCAAGTCACTTAATCCTCCATTGCCCCAGATACAAAATAAGTACCTGAATATATGTAAACCCAGGGCTTTTTTGTGGGGGTACTGAGTACCGGCACCTTTTCCATTATCTGCTAAAATTGACCCATGGACCCCAAGTTTTAATGAATGAGCTCAGGCTCTACACACCAATTTTGCCTTGTCATGGATTCTGTGACTGGTTACAGGGGACCTGGCAATTGTGGGGTAGGTCCATTAGTGATCACCTCACCCCTGAAGAGTGGCCTAGCACTTTTTTTGCTAGTAAAAGCACACTGTGTAAACCACTTTGATTATAGTTGCAAAATACCACAGAAAGGCGGTACATCAAGTCCCATTTCCCTTTCCCTTCTATGAAGTGATTCTTATTCCTACTCACCAAACTCGGACACCACTCACTGGTGTGATGCTATCCTAATACACCTGTGCTTCTTGGGTGAAGACACATGCCTCTCATAAGGGTGCTGAGGGTGCCCTTACAAAGTATTATCCGAAATAAAGAAATGACAATGATGAAAAACCTAATCAAAATAAACCCTGGCATTATACGAAGTCAAATTTCCACCATTTTCCCATTAAGCCCTCAAAAAGACAGAGAGGAGTTCCCACAAGTACAGACACAAAAACAAAAGTTCACAGCCATCAAATAAATAAACAATTGTCTAAATATTGGATAAGATGATTCCAGAATATTAAAATCAGCTTTTATTCTAAATTCCCTAATGAGCTCATAGATCTAGAATGCTTTTTAATATCAAGGCAAACACACAATTACTCTTCCCCTTCAACCCAAATTAGGATTTTAATTTTTCTCATTAAGGAACTATTAAGTCCGAGGCAAAATTCTTTTGATAAATCTTCAGCCTGAATTTGTTCCAACAACTGAGTAATGCCCAGACTGTCCACAGTCAGTCGCATCTCTAAGAGTAAATCTTGTGAACTGTTTTGCTGCCTATCCATGCTATAAACAGGAAGGAAGGCCTGTTTTGAAATCTGCAGTATTTCATGGAAGTAACTTCCTCATGTCGAGAGGATTGGATAAATGTATAAATTCCTCTTGTTCTTCTTATCCAAATTTTTCTAGATCTCTGCTTTGTTATGCGGCACTGCCATGACTGAAAGACGAGGAACATGGCTGCTTGAAGAGGGAAGTTGACTGTCCAGGTTCTCAAGATTTTGATTGACCTACATTAAAGTAACTTCCTGATATTCCACTTTAGACATTTTCTTTATAAGAATAGCACTGCTGATTTTGAGAGGATGAAGAGGAGTGTGGTAGCCGTGTTAGTCCACTCTTAAGGTTATCAATAGAAATCAAACAAAATAAAACATGGAAAAGAAAATAAGATGATACCTTTTTTATTGGACATAACTTAATACATTTCTTGATTAGCTTTCGAAGGTTGCCCTTCTTCCTCAGATCGGAAATAAGCAAATGTGCTAGCTGACAGTGTATATAAGTGAAAACATTCAAGCATTACTATGACAGTAAAATAGATACCATTGGAGATTCTACATGGAATGTTGCTACTATTGGAGATTCTACATGGAATGTTGCTATTCCACTAGCAACATTCCATGTAGAAGGCTGTGCAGGCTTCTGTTTCTGTGAGTCTGACGTCCTGCACGTACGTGCAGGACGTCAGACTCACAGAAGCAGAAGCCTGCGCGGCCACATTGGTGATCTACAAGGGTCGACTTCTACATGGAATGTTGCTAGTGGAATAGCAACATTCCATGTAGAATCTCCAATAGTAGCAACATTCCATGTAGAATCTCCAATGGTATCTATATTACTTTCATAGTAATGCTTGAATGTTTTCACTTATATACACTGTCAGCTAGCACATTTGCTTATTTCCGATCTGACGAAGAAGGGCAACCTTCGAAAGCTAATGAAGAAATGTATTAAGTTATGTCCAATAAAAAAGGTATCATCTTATTTTCTTTTCCATGTTCTATTTTGAGAGGATGAAGAGAATTCTAGCTTCCAGTTAGCCCTCTAAACTTTCACCAATGTGATTATTAGGGACTTTATCACAAAAACTGGTCAAAGTAGCCTTTTCTGTTGCTGGAAAAATGCCAGAAATGCCTGGGAGTGCCAAAAGATAAGTGCTTTGGTTCAGATTGGTTGCTTTTTGACATTGGACACAATTATGTTTAATGAAAAATAATAATTGAAACGAATTTGAAGATTTTGAAGTACTTATATCAAAAAATGGAAGGTTGTTTTTTTTTTGCCAATGATGAAAGAGCATGAGATCATTTAGATCTTTGAGGCTTTTTCCTTCCTTTTGGTATAACACTTATTTTTTGTTCAGTGGATTTCCTGCACTCAGTCTGCCGCCACCCCTCACTACCTTTCTACCCTCATTTCCCCTTACGTTCCCGCCAGAAACCTCCGTTCACAGGACAAATCCCTCCGCTCTGTACCCTTCTCCACCACCGCCAACTCCAGGCTTCGCTCATTCTGCCTCGCCTCACCCTATGCTTGGAACAACCTTCCTGAGCCCTTACGCCAAGCCCCCTCCCTGCCCATCTTCAAGTCTCTGCTTAAAGCCCACCTCTTCATTGCTGCGTTCGGCACCTTACCGTTCAGTAACTCCAAACTGCCCCGATTTGACCGTTCACTTGTCTACTAGATTGTAAGCTCTTTTGAGCAGGGACTGTCCCTCTATGTAAATTGTACAGAGCTGCGTAACCCTAGTAGCGCTTTAGAAATGTTAAGTAGTAGTAGTAGTAGTATTAGATTTTGCATTAGTGCTTTGATAATCCACACCCGTTGTGCATTGTTTTAGTCACATATTTGAGCCAGAATCCATGCAACTCATCACTCCCAGGTGAACTGAAGTTCTTGATTTTCTTCAACTGCTTGTGATCCATATCCTCTGTTATACTTAAGTTTTCCATACGTTTTCCTTTCAGTTCATGATCTATATTGTGAATCCATTGTGCTGTCTTTTGTTCTAGGGGGTATCCTCTCCAGAAATGTAAAATTTCCTCCTTGTTGGGTTTAGAAACATTTTTTGTTTCATTTTCACAGTATTTAGAGTCAGTATTTCTCTAGAACAAGAATTGATTTGACTTGAATTGCAAATTTTGTTTGTATTGTTTCACATGACCATTCTAGCATTTAGTTTCTTTCTTTTTTGATAATGCAACAATCCTTTGTCGAAGTTCTTCCTGAACCTCAGTTTATGGTCTTGGATCCAATGTTGTATTATCTTTTCAGGTCTAGTGTCATTATCTCCCTTTTTAGTTTTCCTTATTTGATGTGTTTCAAATTGCTTAGGTTTGCCCAACGTTTCTTGACTTTCAGTTCTGAGTGAATTTTCCATCTAGGTCTGCTTTTCTTGGCTTGCTTTCATTCTTTAATTTTGTATCCAAGTTCATTAGTGACAATATAAACAGTGCAATTAAAATAGCTCATTTTGTATCTCCAAAGGTTGATGTTGTAATGGTCTCTAATGCCTTGTTTATGTTTTGAAGGCTCTCCAATAAGGTTATCTTGTTTGTTTGTCTCAATACTGGCAATCCTGATCTTTATGTCAATTCAGATCATTTTTCTTTGACTTTGGAACGCACTACCTACAGACCTGAAAACAATCAACGAAATAACTATCTTTCGCAAATCTCTGAAGACATACTTCTTCAACAAAGCCTACAATGAGAACCGATAACCGATAACCGATAACCTCACTAATTCACCTCACCAACCCACTCAGTTATGAAAATCCACCTCTATAACTACCCTAATCACTCCCTTCTTTCTTCTCTCTTCCCTACTTAATCTCTGCACAATACTAACTGTATCTGATATCTTGGAATGACGTTGTTAACAAAACTATGTAAGCCACATTGAGCCTGCAAATAGGTGGTAAAATGTGGGATACAAATGCAATA
Source organism: Microcaecilia unicolor (assembly GCF_901765095.1). NCBI lineage: Eukaryota > Metazoa > Chordata > Amphibia > Gymnophiona > Siphonopidae > Microcaecilia > Microcaecilia unicolor. The sequence goes on along the minus strand of NC_044040.1, from coordinate 212,097,853 downwards.
AATAAATAAATAAATAATAAATAAATTCTTTTTGCTTCTCACTCAGTTCGGGTTACTTGTCTCTACAAATTGCTGCATTTTCTTGCCTAGAAAAAAAATCAGTTTCTTACAACTCCTGCTTTTCTTTTTCTACTTCCATTTGCAGATTGGGAGAGCCAATGTCACTGATTTCCATCTGTTCTGCGTTTTCTTATGACTATTTGATTCATGTTCCAATGCGAAGACATTTGTTTTAAGTATCAACTGTTGCTGATTCATAACCCTTTGTTCAAGAGTGGATGATTCTAGGTTCTTTCCCTTCCAAATTGCTACATTCATTTTTGAAATATTCTTGCTGAGAGTTTTGAATCAAAGTAGTATATCCTGATCATCCCGTTTTCAGCAAAAATCCAATTTTTTTTTTGTTTTGTTTTTGCTTATCTTCCGATCACTTTGCAATGCCTGGCCTGATCACCTTGACAACTTCTCAGACGCAGTTCTTATTGGCCTGGGAGATGGCCAATCTAGTATGGAATATCGTTTTTGAGTTTTCACAACTGTAAATTTATCCGTATTATCTAATGTGGTAGGTGGTTTACAAATCAATATCCATAATTAAATGGGTTGTGGGGATTAGATCTGGCTAGCTTGTGTTATTGTACTAGATGGTTCTGCGGGGGGAAGGGGGTAAAACTGGATAAATTTGCCACTTGGGTCTTAGTTGTAGGTCATAGCTATGAATTTATTTATTTATTTGTTGCATTTGTATCCCACATTTTCCCACCTATTTGCAGGCTCAATGTGGTTTACATAGGACCGTGATGGTGAAAGCCAATTCCGGTGTCAGAAATACAGAGTGGTAATTGCGTTAAAGTTCATGAGTAACAGAGTGTCTTAGGTAGTTGGGGATGAAGGATTAGGTGTCCTGTCCTGCTTCAAGTTTTGTTGTGTTGCAGGGTTCAGGTATTTAGGTTGGATTGTTCTGGTAAGCCTTCTTGAACAGATTGGTCTTTAATGATTTCCGAAAGGCTTTGGATTTGCTACTGCTGATGTTATGTTGTTATTGATCTTTTGTGGCTTTAATAAATGATTTAAACATTTTATAAAAAAGGGGTTGTGGGGTGCAATTAGTCTGGGTCTTAGTTGAAACCTTTCTGGCTTGGGTGACCCTTCCAAGAATTAGGCCCCCACCAGCATATCTCTCAATATCACTGGACCACACAAGCTCTACCACCACAGCAAAGTGATATGCCATGGTGGGGTTATTATTATTATATTTATTATTATTATTATTATTAGTAGTAGTAGTAATTACATTTGACTTTCAGTTTATTGGGAATAGAATTCTTGGAATCTTGCCTATTGGTTTCAGAACTGGGTTGAGTTTGTAGCAGTTCCACACTGCTGGTTACTATTCTGACTACATATCAGTTCTTTAGTGTTATAAGATACAGAGCCTTCAAATATATACACAAGAGAGTCATTTCTCCATGAAGCATACAGTCTAGTCTATTTCATGATTATGGGACGTCTGGAAGGTAGAAGCCCACAAAAAAAAAAAAAAAAAAAAAATTTCTAGCAATGAGGCTCTTCCTGCTTTGAATACATTTTATCTAGGAGTAGGCTGTAATTCCACTACTTAAGTAACTCTGTTAGTGCATTTTTTCCTGGTTGTAGATTAACCGTAATGTTTACTTTTATCTTAATTATATTCAATGTTTTCTTTTGTGCTGTCAAGCTGAAGGTCCCAAGTCCTTGTTATCTTAGAGTCTGCACAGACTGAGCTGTCCTCAACTGTAATTATCTAATGCAATTAAACCTGGAGAATCGTTCAGCGGTAGACTTGTTTTCTTTGAGAAGAGTTTGCTTCACTGACCACCTTTACATCGTTTGGGAACTGCTCTTACATGACAGAAAGGATGAAGCTGTGTTTCTGGCATTTGTACGTTCAAAGGATGCATAAAACCTAAGAACAGCCAGCAGGGATAGAACAACGTGTCTAATAGTGGTAAAACCTCTAGGTTAGTCCTTTTCCGTCCAAGGAATTTCCAAGTTTGTCCATTCTGTGGGATATGTGAAGTGATCTTTGTCCAAATTGGGCAGGTCTCCCTCTTGTTAGGCCTCTTATCACAGTAGGCACCGACTGGCACCTTGTCTCAGTAGAGAAGACAGTACCTGAATGTCAGTGTCAATAGTGAGTGCTCTTAGTGATCGCTATTTCCCCTAAAATAAGGGTTCAATGTGATTCGGACATAGTGAACTTCTTGACTTTATACACAGTGGTGGGGCAGTGTATAGATGTTTTGTATACGGAAGCTGCACTTAGAGGTCTATAAAATAATGAGTGGAGTTGAATGGGTAGATGTGAAGCGTCTGTTTACGCTTTCCAAAAATACCAGGACTAGGGGCCATGTGATGAAGCTACAATGTAGTAAATTTAAAACGAATTGGAGAAACTTTTTCTTCACTCAATGTGTAATTAAACTCTGGAATTCATTGTCAGAGAATGTGGTAAAGGCGGTTAGCTTAGCGGAGTTTAAAAAAGGTTTGGCCGGCTTCCTAAAGGAAAAGTCCATAGAACGTTATTAAATGGACTTGGGGAAAATCCACTATTTCTGGGATAAGCAATATAAAATGTTTTGTACTTTTTCGGGATCTTGCCGGGTATTTGTGACCTGGATTGGCCACTGTTGGAAACAGGATGCTGGGCTCGATGGACCTTTGGTCTTTCCCAGTATGGCAATACTTATGTACTTATGTACTTACACAGATGAAACAGCTCAAGATTTCTATGCAGAAGAGCCTATGCAAACCTCAGTTGTTCATTCTTCAGTCAATATTTGGCCTGTGACAGTCAGCATTTTTATTCACACTGACTGGATATTTATGACTAATTATATATGTGGTAGCTGCCAGAGCTTATGCGGGTCCTGGCTGATATTCAGCTGGAGCTCACATATGTATCGTATGCAGATCTTGGGTGACTATCAGCCAGGACCCCTTCACCACCTCTGATTCTCCTTCCGTCCCCAGCAATCCCCCTTCCCTTCCACCCTGAATGTCATGAAGACCCACCTGAGTCCCACGCCCACCACCGATGTCCTGAAGGTCCAACTGAGCTCCCCCACCCACCTCCCACCCCTCCTGTCCCTGTAGGCCCCCTGCGCCTACCTTGTAGATTCCTGGTGGTCTAGTGGGGTCCTATGGACAGGAACAATGCCCAATCAATCCTACTTGTCACAGCTCCTTTCACATAATGGCTGACGTGATCTCTAGCATCCAAACTTATCCAACCATTAGAGGTATAGATCTATTTGCATGTAGGGGTGTTCTAGGTCATGCTACTTTTTTTCAAATTTTAGAACAGATTATTTTACTAATAGACCACAACTCCCATCTTTTCCAATAATAGGCCCCTATACATTTTTGTATACCTTAACTGTCCATACTTTATCTGTATCGGTTTGATGCCTGCATATGATTTTGATCAGGATTAGCACAGAAACACCCCTGATTTGTGTATTAGTGGGAGTGGGCGAGTGAGAGCAGCTTGTCAAAATGTTCTCAAATGGAGAGTCTTTCCTGTCAATCAAGTGCCAACCTTTAAGATAATAACATACAGGTAAGAACGTAACTAGTACTTAAAAAGGAATACAACAAGAATAAGATACCCCCTTGATCCTCAGCTGCTAAAAACACTCAACTACCAGAGTTAAAGAATAATTTCCATTTAAGTTCAGTAAAAGTAATATTGTTAAACTATTGTCATAACTTGGGAGGTCTTGTTACAGGCTGTCAATAAAGTAAAACAACATAAATTAAAATTTCTCAGTAAACACAATTCCGTGGAAAAGATTATCGTATTAAGAACATTCAAAACAAAAGGTTTTCTTAGTTTCTCACTTAGCACACCGGTCACTATTGGGAAATGTAATTCCAGTCATCCATCACCCAACGTCAACAATTCCAACTCTTTCTAACTTTGGTTTGCTTTCCAGTCAGTTATCTGCACTTTCAAACACCTTGAAAGAAGAATAGTGCAATCTAGCAAATGAAGATGGATAGCCCAGTGCCGTAACATGGGCCCAGTCTCCGGGCTTTCACATATCCCTTAAAGCATGAGCTCAATTAGATGCCTGGAGGCTGGACGGCCTCCAGTTTGGCGTGTGTCTGACATTGTTGAGTAGGAATGGAACAGCGTGTGCAGTCTCTCACACACACACTCCTCTCCGGCTCAGAGCAGAGGAAACAAAGGCCCCTGCTGCCTAATTCGTGTTCCCTTATCTGCAAAAGAACACGTCCTTCTTCCTCAGGAGAGTGTTGCGACCCCAGAACCCGTTTGTTTGTTCTCCGAGCTCAAATTGCTGGTGTGTGACAAGGGTGCATTACTTAAAGCTGCAGGGCTGCCATTTGTTTCTGCATGGCTGTAATTCCTTCGGTCAACAGTGCAACAGAACTCATTCAGCTCATTCCTTTCACGTTTGTCGTGATGGAACGAGGGTTTGGTGTTCTAGCAGGTCCTTTTGCTCGGTCATTCAAAGTACATTGGGATTTTGCTGCATCCAGGTATAAGATCTCCTTTAATCATTTACTAAAAGGGTAATTCTACAACTGGGTGCCTGCAGTTATGCATGCCTTCCTTGCGTAAGTGCTGAGAAGACTGGCGCTTACATATGTACATGCATTACTGTCTATTCTATAACAGAGCATGTAAATGCCTTAGGAGTCCTTTTACTAAGCTGCAGTAAGCATTAAAGTATGCTTACCGCAGCTTAAAATGCCTTACCGCGCGGAGCGCTCAGATGTCTCACAGTAATTTTGGCATCAGTACGCACCACCTATATTGAAAAAGATTTTTTCTTTTAGTGCTGGGGTGGGTCAGCGGATGGAGAGTGGGCATTTTCTGTGCTAATTGGTTAGCTCATGGTTAGCAAGTAAGCCCTTACTGCCTACAAAATAGGTGGCAGTAGGGGCTGACACACTATTGGCCATGTACTAACACTTGGCCATTAATAGAAAAACTGGGAAATTCAGCCATTTTACCCCTATGGGAAAAGTGGCCTTAGCGCATGGGAATAACCCACATAAACATACACTAAGGTACTTGTTACCCTTAGCTGCCAACTTACGTGCTATAACTTATAGTCATTGCATGGCACATTTAGGTGCACCCATACCCTTGCTTTGGCTTGGTGTACACCTACATTTCGGTGTGCCAATTTGGGCTCGCATGAGTGTCTTGGTGCACAGATACTGCTCAAGAACTGGTGCTGAGGAGCATTGAGGCACCAAGTTACAGAATTGCCCCCTAAATGATCTAAGGGGGGAAGGGTTGGTCTTGAGGAGAATTGATTTAATTTGATTTGGGGCCCCCATTCTTCTATTATACACCCTTTAATCCCCAAATTAGGAAGAATATTGACTAAGGAAGGTCCAAGCCTCTTTTGGCTGCAAGCTTCAAGCCTTCAGTAAATTCCTTCAAAAAGGCGGTAAATAAATCCTAATAAATAAATCAATAAAACTGGCATAAAACTCCACATCATGCAGCCTGAACCTTGTGTGCTTCACATCAGGGTATGCTGGCAACATCACCGTTTCACCGTCCCGACAGTAGGGGAAGGGAGTGGACCTGAGCCCAGTTCAGCCTTGCAGCCACTGGTGAGACCATCAAAGATTACTTTGGAGGACAGCTGTGGAAACCCTCCATTGATCGGTAACTCTATGACCTAATGACTCTACTATTAAAACTAGAGTCTCAAATGGACCATTAGGAAAATATGATAAAAGCAGTGAAAGCTTCCTTTTCCCAAGTGAAGGAGGCAGAGAATATGCTGCTACAGGATGCCACTTTAATTCATTGAAAGACTGAAAATTTGGAAAATGGAGCTAGATCGCGTGATATAGTCATTTAGCTACTGTCCCCTGGATTCTACATAGTGCGACTAAAGTTGTGCACATAAATTCAGTCGTATTCTACAACTTAATTGATTAACGAGCCAATCAGTGCAGATAATTGCTAATTAACAAGCAATTATTGAAACTAATTGGCTTTAATTAGAATTTACTACTACTACTACAAATCATTTCTATAGTGCTACCAGTCGTACGCAGCGCTTCACAGTTGAACATGAAGAAAAGACAGTCCCTGCTCAAAAGAGCTTACAATCTAAATCAGACAGGAAAACTAAGGGATAAGGGAAGGACAGACAGGTAGGATACATGGAGGGGCATAATCAAACAGAAACGCCTATCTCCATGGGCGTTTATCTCCGAGAACGGGTCCGTGAAGGGGCGGAGTGAACCGTATGTTCCAAAAAAAATAGACGCCCATGTTTTATTCGCCAAGGTGTGAGCTGGGCGTTTTTGCTTTTCACCGATAATGGAAAATGAAATCGCCCAGCTCAAAAACGAATAACTCCAAGGCATTTGTTCGTGGGAGGGGCCAGGATTCATAGTGCACTGGTCCCCTCACATGCCAGGACACCAACCGGGCACCCTAGGGGGTACTTTTACAAAAACAAAAAAAAAAGGTCAAAGAGCTCCCAGGTGCATAGCACCCTTCCCTTGGGTGTTGAGCCCCCCAAATCCCCTCAAAACCCACTGCCCACAAGTCTACACCATTACTATAGCCCTAAGAGGTGAAGGGGGGCACCTACATGTGGGTACAGTGGGTTTGGGGGGGTTGGACGACTAAGCATTAAGCAGCACAATTGTAACAGGTAGGGGGGGATGGGCCTGGGTCCACCTGCCTGACGTCCACTGCACCCCTAACAACTGCTCCAGGGACCTGCATACTGCTGCTTGGGAGGAGGGTATGACATTTGAGGGTGAAAGTAAAAAGTTGTGAAACATCATTTTTTTGTGGTGGGAGGGGGTTAGTGACCACTGGGGGAGTCAGGGGAGGTCATCCCCGACTCCCTCTGGGGGTCATCTGGTCATTTAGGGCACTTTTGGGGGCCTTATTCGTGGAAAAACAGGGTCCAGGAAAAGTGCCCTAAATTCTAGCTACAAACGCATCCATTATCGGCGAAAGGCGCCCATCTCTGTTCGGGTGATAACCACGCCCCAGTTCCGCCTTCACCACGCCTCCGACACGCCCCGTCAACTTTGTCCGCATCCGCGACGGAGTGCAGTTGAAAGCGTCCAAAGTTCGGCTTTCGATTATACCGCTTTATTTGTTTTTGTGAGAAAAACGCCCATCTCCCGATTTAGGTCGGAACTTGGGCGTTTTTCTCGTTCGATTATAAGCAGGATAGGGAAAAGGGACTATTGAAGAGAGGAAGACAAGATAAAGGTTATGAGCAGGTGACAAGTTAGGAATTAAAAGCAGCATCAAACAGGTAGGCCTTTAGCCTGGATTTGAAGGCGGTCAGGGATGGAGCTAGACGTAATGGCTCAGGAAGTCTATTCCAGGCATAAGGTGCGGCGAGATAAAAGGAACAGAGTCTGGAGTTAGCGATGGAGGAGAAGGGTGCAATTAGGAGAGATTTGCCTTGTGAACGGAGTTCCTGGGAAGGAGTGTAGGGAGATATGAGGGTGGAGAGGTAGTGAGGGGCAGCAGAGTGAATGTACAACTGTCTAAACATATTCTATAAAGTAATGTGCATAAATTCTAAGGCACCTAGTTGGAAGAGGGGCGTGGAATGAGTGGGTCAGGGGCATTTCTTAAAACTCTGTGTGCTATAGAATACAGCTGGTCCATGCCTAATTTATGCATAGGCATTTACACAAAGTTTTACTTTGCGAAACTGCCCGCGTCTAAATTTAGTCGCGCAGATGGGTGCTAGGTGTATTCTATAAAACACACCTAAATTTAGGTGTGGTTTAAAATACGCCTAGGTGTATTTCTTTTCAGCGCTGATTTTTTTTAGGTGTGATATATAGAATCTAGCCTTATACGCTAAGGTCATAAGCTCTCTTGCACTGAATATTAGTTCTTAGCTGGCTAAGCGCTATTTAACCAGCCAGGAGCCATTCATGACTGGTTAAATATCACTGAATATTGGGCCCAATGATTCATTGTTTGGCAATGATAATGAAGATTACTACTACTACTTATCATTTCTATAGCGCTAGTAGACATACGCAGCGCTGTACACTTGAACATGAAGAGACAGTCCCTGCTCGACAGAGCTCACAATCTAATCAGGACAGACAAACAGAACAAATAAGGCATAAGGACAAAGAGTAGAACGATTCTAGAATCCCAAAGAGTAGCAAAGATTCCGGAATCCCAAAGACTACTACTACTACTACTTATCATTTCTATAGCACTACTAGACGTACACAGCGCTGTACACTTGAACATGAAGACAGTCCCTGCTCGACAGAGCTTACAATCTAATTAGGACAGACAAACAGGACAAACAAGAGATAAGGGAATATTAAAGTGAGGATGATAAAGTAAGGGTTCTGAACAAGTGAGTAAGGGGTAGGAGTTAAAAACAGCATCAAAAAGGTGGGATTTTAGCTTAGATTTGAAGACGGCTAGAGATGGAGCTTGACGTACCGGCTCAGGATAAAGATGAAGGTGCAAGTGATGAATTAGACAGCACAACTTCTAACGCAGATGATAATGACAAAAATGATGATGTAGTCTTCTTTGCTATACAGATGTCAAGTGTTTCAGAAATGCCCTTAATCAATTCCTACAGACCCAGTCAGAAGACATCAGTAATACTGAAATCTTTCCTGATTTGAAGGAACATTTTATCGGACTGAACACTCCACTTTCTACAGTGTAGTTTGGCTGGTTGTAATTTGTTAAAATAAAATTTATTTATTTATTTTTATTTATTTATTTATTTGTTACATTTGTGTCCCACATTTTCTCACCTATTTGCAGGCTCAATGTGGCTTACATAGTACCGTTAACGGCGATAGCCGATTCCGGTATGAACAAATACATGGTGTGAATAATACAAAGTGATATTGTGGTGGGATGAAGTACATGTATGGTAGGTTGTATTGGGGGGTCTTAGAGAGGGAGAGGGGAGGAAGAGTCAGGAAATCTTCATTAAATGCTACAAAACCCCAAATTCTGTGTTTTGGAAATTCTTATACAGCTAGGGGTCCTTTTACTAAGGTGTGCTGAAAAATGGCCTGCGCTGGTATAGACGTGTGTTTTGGACGTGCACAAGCCTTTTGTTTGGCTGAAAATGGATGTGCGGCAAAATAAAAATTGACATACGTCCATTTTGGGCCTGAGACCTTATCACTACCCATTGACTTAGCGGTAAGATCTCAAGCGTTAACCGGCTAGTAATTGTCAGTGCGCGTACACTGTCGATTACCACCCGGTTAACGCCACACAGTAGAAAATAAAAAATATTTTCTGCTGTGCATATTGGATGCGTGTAAAAAATGGAATTACCGCCCGGGGCTCGCGGTAGCTGGGTGGTAGTTCCAAATTGATGCCCATTGGATGCATGTAGGCACCTACGCACCTTAGTAAAAGAGCTCCCTAATCTCTTTAGCAGATTGTTTCAACAACAATGATCAGTTAACAATTGAGAGTACAGCTAAAGTGTTATGTTGGATTCTTCTTTGTCTTCTGAATCTCAAATATATAGTTTAGTTAAGAAATGCAACACAACAAAACTTATACCAGAACTGGACAAAACTTAACTCTTCCTCCTTGACCATCTAATTTACTCTGTCACTTATGAACTTTAACGCAATACCACTCTGTGTTTCTCATATCGGAATTGGCGATCGCCATCACGGTACTATGTAAGCCACATTGAGCTTGCAAATATGTGGGAAAATGTGGGATACAAATGCAACAAACAAACAAATAAATAAATAAATAAATGTTTTGGTTTTTTTTAAAGATGAAACAACTAGGATCTGTTTGCTCTTATTTTCATGATAATTTTTTTTTTGCTTTGCTGGTCCTATTAACAATTCTATCACAACTGGATTACAGCAATTCTCTGTACAGTGGAATCATAGATTATTGTTTTAAAATTTTAATTTCTGCATAATACTGCAGTTAGATTAATTTTTCAAAAAGAAAACATTTGATCACGTATCTCCACGCTTGATTGAATTTCATTGGCTTCTCTTTCTGACAGATTGGTTTTAAATTATCTTGTCTTGTGTGTAAAATTTTAAATGTTTATCTGCATTGGTCTTATTTTTTCTTGGTAGCAAGTCTTCTAGGTTAAGGGATCATTATTCCCTCCTGATCTTCCCGTCATTTAAGTCTGTTTTTTTAATCAATATAGGTAGATTACTCCAAACCTGAATTGCTTTATAAGAAAAAGATAGTTCTAGAATTCTTTTATTTAAAAAATTTATCTTTTTATTCATCTTCCATAAACTTTTAAAATTTTCTTGTTTCAAAGTTTTTGGTTGTGTTAATTTTCCATTTTTAATACTGCATTTTCTAATGTTTCTTTTTTAAACTGCTCTGGGCTCAGTTATGGTTAAAAAGCAGTCTATGTGTTGATACTAGATTACATTAGATTAGATTAAAATTCCTCCCTAAAATCATTGCACAGCTAACTAGACTGCAGCTGTTTGAGAATGCAGTATCTTTCCATATTATAGCTTCCAGTCAATTAGTCCGATTAACCATCTAATGACTGTGAGTGAAAATGCATTATAACTTTCAGGATGTTGGCAACTCATTTTCACACAGTAGCTGCTCCAGCATGAACACTTAACTCCTAAAAGATAATTAAGAGACATTTAAGTGATTTCTTTGTATCATCGGTGGTACTATACCAAAACAACAGGTAACCAATTATACAATCAAAAAATTAAACATTAAGCACAAAAGAATCCTAATTAAACCTTTCGGAGACAGGATTTCATTGAGACCTCCAGCCCTGATGTTTATATTTCAGATGGAAACCGTACGCATTCGCAGTTACAGTTTAAATAGTGCCATGAATCGTGACTTCTTTCAGCAGAAGAATCCACGGAATAGAATTAATCAGAACTGTCAGTGTTGGATGGTACCAGAGGGGGATAGTGGGAGAGCAGCTGATGGACCAAAGACTGGAAAGTCATATCCTAGAATATATTGAATTATTTTAATAAGACATATAGGGGGGAATTCAATCAATGGAGCCCAAAGTTAGGCGCCAAGATGATCTGCGCTAAGCTAGTATTCTGTAAAGGGCATTCCATGGAATGACCTTTACAGAATACTAGCTTGGCGTGCATTTCATGCCTACGTTTGCTTGGGCTTGAGTATGTCTGCCTGCCAAAAGCTGGTGTAAATGTTCGCACCCAACTGATGGCGGTTAGGCGCATGTTGTTATGTATTCTATAACATCGTGACTAATTTCTGGGAACACCCCTGATCCACCCATGCCCCTTCCGTGACCACATGCCCTTTGGAGTTGTGCACTACGAAATTTAGGCATGCATGTTATAGAATAGAGCATAAGACTTGTGCACCATATAACCAGAAGAAATTCTGAGGACAGGTTACAAAGGAAAGAATGCTTCTTATCTCTAAGGCCCCAAATTCTTAGTCTCTGGGTTTTCTGCAAGTCACGAGTTGAGCAGAAGTCTATCCTGGGTCCATTGCTGCTCTGTGAGAAATGTGCTCTGTTTCTGTGACTAGACCAGCATGCAGTCTGTCCTATCCAGTTTTAATGTGAACCTCTTTAGCATCCTCTATAGGGAATGCCATTATCAGTTCCAGCTTTGATGTTACAGTCATCCAGACTCAGGTCAGGAAAAAGGTTTTGGCCTGTGAAGCTCAACAAAAGTGTATTAGGTTACTTATTCATTACCTTGAACACGGACTAACATGGCTACCACACTATTCAAGTAAGTATCTCTATCAGGGAAACAGATAAACGTACTGCTAATTCCTGGTGTATCATTTTTGTGAAACTAAGATCTAAATAATAATAACAATCATATTTGAAAAACCTGAACAAGCGCCTAATCTAGCCTATCCCTGATGATCTAACTGAGCTTGAAGCCCAGATTGACTTTTTCTTCCCCCTTCTAGACACACCATGTCCTTGGCGTTCTACACTGAAGGCAAGTTGGCTCAAAGGAAGACTCTATCAAGCAAGACCAGTTTCTGAGATAATTATCTTTCATCTTTTGGCATGAGCTGTGGTTTTTACACCAATACAAATCTTCATTAAGCTCACTTTTATAGCAAACGTTTCCTTTGATGAAGCTCAGCAGAGGCCACGTGGGGGAGCAAAACTGAATGCAACACTGACTTCCTTCATCCTGCGTTTAGTGAGGCCTGCAGCCACTCCGTTATCTGGATATCAGCAGCTCAGCACGCACACTGAGCATAAAATAAAAGAAGAGAGAAAGGTACCCCCCCCCCCCCACGAAGAAAAGACTGACATCAGTTGCAAGAAAGCGACAGGTAAGGCTGTACTGGCTGACAAGTTAATTATAAGGACAGAGAGAAATTGGTGAGTTCTGAACTTCTCAAACAGTTGTCTTTTTTTTTTGTTACATTTGTACCCTGCGCTTTCCCACTCATGGCAGGCTCAATGCGGCTTACATGGGGCAATGGAGGGTTAAGTGACTTGCCCAGAGTCACAAGGAGCTGCCTGTGCCTGAAGTGGGAATTGAACTCAGTTCCTCTTGGCCGCGCAGGCTTCTGCTTCTGTGAGTCTGACGTCCTGCACGTACGTGCAGGACGTCAGACTCACAGAAACAGAAGCCTGCGCAGCCTTCTACATGGAATGTTGCTAGTGGAATAGCAACATTCCATGTAGAATCTCCAACAGTAGCAACATTCCATGTAGAATCTCCAATAGCTGCAACATTCCATGTAGAATCTCCAATAGTATCTATTTTATTTTTGTTACATTTGTACCCTGCGCTTTCCCACTCATGGCAGGCTCAATGCGGCTTACGTGGGGCAACGGAGGGTTAAGTGACTTGCCCAGAGTCACAAGGAGCTGTCTGTGCCGGGAATCGAACTCAGTTCCTCAGTTCCCCAGGACCAAAGTCCACCACTCTAACCACTAGGCCACTCCTCCACTGAGTGCCCTCAGAAAACTCCACTCGTTTTAAAGCAATATCATTTTGTTTGCCGAGTGGCACAGCACACCTTTCGTAGGGCCACTCTTATACATAAGGAGGGGAATGATTGAATTGGGTGATATTCAGCCAGGCCTGCAGAAGCTCTGGCAGCCTGCTGCCCACACTTAGCCCCAATATTCAGCGCTGGTTCCTTGAAATGGCCTGGCACTGAATATTGCGGGCTAATTCAGCCAGCGACGGTATGCGTTTAATAAAACACTGACCACCACCGGCTGTATATCAGGGGGGGGGGGGGGAGGAACGTGTTACAGAAGAAACATTACATTTGTTCTTAGCAGCAATTTACTGGGTACTTTATGATCGTATTGATCCCTTACCTCTCATTTAGTGAAATGTTAATCATGGAAGCTGAAGGCAATGAGGCTTTGCCAGTGTCTGGATAAGAAAAGCTAGCGGGGCCGGCAGGAGGTCTGAAGGATAGTGGGAAACTCTAGCTTGATGCGCAGAAGGAGTAAAATTTAAAGCTGTCTGAATACAGTTCTTTGGATTCAAATGTCTAAGAATTGGTAATACTTTCTAACCATCGGCGGGGTCAAGGGCCACATTGAGAGGCGCGACTGCTTGGGGAATAGTGGAAGTTAGGATCTGGGTTCTAAGGGACAGGGTGTTTCCTCCATCACCAGTACTCTCTCAGCCAGATCCCTGCTTCCCCCCTCCCAGTTCCCAGCCCCCAGCCTATGCAGAACCAGAAAACCCTAAACCAGTGCTTCCCAATGCTTTTACGGCTGTGGCCCCACGATTGCCCTAGAGCTGCGGTATAATGATGCGTCTAAGGAAAGCCCAAAGACAGGTTTTGTGACCCCCCCATTTGAGGTTCTGACCCACAGTTTGGGAAGCTCTGCCCTAAGCCCTTTCCCCAGCATGTGCCCTCCCACCTGCCTGGTGAGTGCAAACTTCCTGTTTTCCCCACACAACATCTGACTCCTGCTTCTTCCAGGTGCAGGTAGGAGTGGCTCCTTACCTTATGTACTCTGATTGCATCATCACTGAAGGCCCCAAATATTCACTTTTCAATCCCTTACCAAAAGTGGATTGTTTGGTCCTTTACTGATGATGTCAACAGGGTGTCCAGGAAACTGCTATGGTGGTCTAGATTACATGTAAGTTTGGGACATGAGAAACCATGACGGGGGACCCAGATCAGTGGCATAGCTAAGGGTGGGCCTGGGTGGGCACAGGCCCACCCATTCTTGCCTCAGGCCCACTCAGTCAGCAGACCATGGGGCCCCCAAAAGTCTTCAGTGGCAGCGCCTCACTACTCTCTCACCCTCTTCTCCACTTGTGGCCTGGCATCTGCCTGTCTCTCTACCCCCCTCCCAGTCTACCTCAGAGACTGCCGGTGGCATCCTGCGCCGGCCCTGCAGGCTTCTCTCTATCATGTCCTGCCCTCAATGATGTCACTTCTTGGTAGAGAGAAGCCAGCAGGGCCGGTGCAGGTTGCCCATAGGAATTGCTACGGACAACGGCTCTGAGGTACGACAGGGGGGAGGGGGTTCAGAGAGAAATGGGCAGATGTCGGGTCATTAAAAAAAATACTAAATTGTATGTATGTACAGGGGTAGGGGTGGGGGTGAGAAGGGTCCACCCAGGTTAAATCTGGGCCCACCCAAAATCTCGGCTCTGCCTATGCCCCTGACCCAGATGTTTTCAACAGCACACAGATTGCCCATTCATGATGTAGCCTGTACAGACCGCACTGAGAGGCACTGATTTGACAAAGAAGCGTACACACGAAATATAAGTGCCCCTCTCCACATTGCACAACACTACTGTAATGCTACTAAAATGTAAATTATAAGCCACTTGAACCGAAATTTGTTTTTGGATAATAAACAAATAATGTAAGTCACTGATTTAATGAAGGAGAGCACACTGCATTGATAACACACTGAAAACTGGGCTAATTTACCATAGGGGTGCATTTTGCACTGATAACAATGCAATGTGCCATGCACACTGCACTGATAACACACAGGTGCAGATTTCACATTGTACCATGTTTTCATTTTAACCTCTGCTATTTTCTGACATTCTAATCCTGGGGAGCATAGCCAGACCTCACGGCGGGAGGGGGCCAGAGCCCAAGGTGGGGAGGTACATTTTGGTCTGTTGCCCCCCCCCCCTTCCGCTGCCTCGCTGCCCTGCCGCTCCCCACCCACTGCCGCAGCAAATACTTTGGCTTGCAGGGGTCCCCAATCTCCGCCAGCTGAAGCCTTGTCCAGTGCCGGTCTCCGGCATCGCTGCACGTTGCTTTTAGTGAAATTGAGCATGCTCAGTTTCACTAAAAGGAGCATGCCGGACGTGAGGGGAAGACAGAGCAGGGCAGGTAATGTGGCGGTGCCGGACACCAGCGCTGGACAAGGCTTCAGCTGGCAGGGTTTGGAGACCCCCACCAGCAACACCAGGGGCCCGGAGGAAATTTAGGGGGGCCCAGGCACCTGTGGCCCCATGTAGCTACGCCACTGTAGCCAGCTCTTTAGAAATGAGCTCCCCTGAGAGTTTCATTTCCTATGCTTTAACTGTAATAAAACTGTACCATTTCGAGGGATCATTTCTGTGCTCTGAGCTGGGGCTCGATGGAGCAATGTGTATGGTGAAAGCAGTTCCTCCAACAGGGCCGCCGAGAGGGGGGGGGGGCAGGGGGGACAAAATTCCCCAGGTCCGGGCCTCCAAGGAGGGCCCGGTGCCGGGGTCGGGGCGCTGCAGTCCCTGGTCTCACCTGCCTGCCTCCTCGGCTCCGGGCCCCCTGCATTCGAAGCGGCAGTCACAGATCGCCTCCCTTCGGGCCTTCCCTCCCTGTGTCCCACCCTCGTGGAAACCGGAAGTTACATCAGACGAGGGTGGGACACAGGGAGGGAAGGTGAGGCCAGAACTGAAGAGAGGTGATCTGCGACTGCCGCTTTGAATGCAGGGGCCCGGAGCAGAGGAGGCAGGGAGGTGAGACCGTGGACTGCAGCGGCGGGGGGGGGGGGGGGGGGAGCTATGGGGGGCGGCAGTGGTGGGGAGGCGGAGGCGGGGTAGCCTTGCCCCGGGCCTGGCCTAGTCTCTCGGCGGCCCTGTCCTCCAATCCTGAGGCAGGGGGCACAGATGACCACAGGTATCAATGGTGGGCCCTACGATTAACCAATGACGTGTTTGAAATAAACTGCCCCTCCAGCTCTGGAGCCAGTCAGACTTTTCTGACAGAAACCGCTGAGGTTACCAGAATTGACAACGTTAATTCCCTTCATATGAAATCACAAATGTGTCACTTGTTGTGAAAATGACTGTAGCATGTTTGATGCTTAGTGAGATAAATGTGATTTTATGTATTCAAGTGAAGAAAAACGAGAGGAAACATTTCTCAACTGAATATATGGCGTTCCTGGAGAGGAGGGGCCTTTGGCAGCAGGTGATATGAAATACCAGTCTAGTCATGCAGGACTGAGCCAGGAACTGGCACAGAGGCAGAAGGAACACTTCATCAGTAGCTGGACACCTCAGTAATCAGCTGAAAGAATCTGTGAGCTTCAGGACATGTACGAGGTAGAGAAAGTGCAGAACCAGAATTCTAGTCTAGTCTAGTAACCTTTCTGTCCACCAAAGGACCATCCAATGCAATTTATAACAGTGCAAAAATGCATAATCAACGCTGAAAGAAATTAAGCTTCATACATTATATATTCTTAATGCAGCCAGTGTCCTGATCAGTTGGGGGTGAGGTTAACCCCAGGTGTGGATACGCATGTTAGTTTTCTTCTCATTAAGCACACAGAACAGGTAGAAAGGGTCCCTGAAGTCCAGCTATATAGACAGGACAGGCACTCAAAATTCACTAACAGAGGCTGATATGGGATAGCCATTTATCGGACCCTCCCCAAGCACATGCAAATATACAAAAGTAGAGCTATGAAAACAAAATGAGGCACAGAGTCCATAAACACAGAGTAAAGTGAGGACATTAGCCTATCAAGCAGTCTTACTGTGGTAAAGCCTCTTGGTCTCTTCTGTCGCTAATGTTTTCTTGCATCTCTGAGTATCCTCTTTCCTCCTCTACTGCATACTACGGAGAGTGTAGGAAGACCCTCTCTGCCTCCTCTTCCAATACTCTTTGTGCTCTGCGGCTCAGTGATGCTTAGGGAATGAGAAATACCCTGGGCTTTCACTTCCACTCCCCTCTCCCCCATTTCAGTGTAGTGTCTCCACGCACTCCATCCAGTCCTTCCTTCCTCGTACTGGGACTCTGCTTCTCTTCTCATTTACCACTTGTTCATTCTCTCTAGAATAGGCAGGAAGGGTTTATACCCAGGGCCAAAGTCCAAACTTCTATCACTCAGGTCTCTTGCTCATACAGCTCCCCCACTTCTTTTCCCTAGCTTGGATTGTAGAGCTGGCAGTAGCTTCATCCTCCTTGCTTCTCCTGGAGGTGGGACCTCCCCGATTATCCGTTTTGTGTCTCTTTTAAGACATAACCCAGGGTTTAGCTATATTTTAGGCTTAAACACCTTCTCCCCCACCTTCTGCTTAAGGGAAAGAGCCCCAATATCAGCCTTTCCTTCTCCTGCTCTCCTCTTCTCCTTGGCCAAGGTCTTGGTGGGTCACTATTTTGGAGAATCCACCACCCTTCCCACTACATGGTGACTGGACTTCCCTATGGGAAGGAAGGAAGGAAGGAAGGAAGGAAGGAAGGAAGGAAGGAAGGAAGGAAGGAAAACCTTGGCCAACTCCCTGAACACAGTTCTTCTACTTCCCTCCAAATCTGAGGAACATGTATTCCAGGGGTTTCCTAGACTCAACCACCTCTCATTAGTTTGACTGGTACTGCGTTGGAGCAAGGACCCAGATATAGGAAGGAACATACTGCTGGATTCTGCATATCGCGCCTTAATTTCCACATGGAAATCGAAGTGTATTCTATAACAACATGCGTAACTTAATTGGTTATCTAGCTAATCAGCACTGTCAATTGGATGTTAACAAGCAATTATCAGCACTAATTGACATTAATTAAGATTTACGTGCAGAACTCGCTAAGCATTTTCTGTAACGTGGTGCGTGTAAATTCTAAAGTGCGTAGTCAAAAAGGGGCATGGCCATGGGTGGGGCATGGGCATTTCTAAAATCTATGTGTGTTGTTATAGAACACACCCACTCTGCGCTTAATTTAGGTGTCGGGATTTACACCAAGTAAAACATGGCGTAAACGGCCATGACTAAATTTGGTCATGTGGAGAGGAGCTGGGTGTAATTCTATATACTGCTCAGAAATGTAAGCCTATTTTATTAAAGTTAGGCGTACTTTATAGAATATGCCTAGGCGTATTTTTTTTCAGTGTGGAATTTTCATGTGCCATATATTGAATCTAGTTCATAGTGACTTCCTGCTGCACATATTAATAATACAAAACATATATTTTAAAAATGATTAATGTTAATCCTTGACCCACTGGCCAAGGTTGAACTGCTCTCACTGGGGAAACCTACTACTGTCTTTACCTTTTAATATATGATCATTATCTCATTCTTAAAACAAACTCATGGAATTCAAACATGAGTGGGATAAACACACAGGAATCCTGTTTAGAAGGAATGGATCCACGGAATCTTAGCGGAGATTGGGTGGCAACGCCGGTAATTGGGAAGCAAAACCAGTGCTGGGCAGATTTCTACGGTCTACGCCCTGATCATAACTGAATAGATAGAGATGGGCTGGAGTGTAAATTTTAAGGGGCTTCGACGTTAGCTTCAGAAGTTTTAGTACAGGAACAGTGCTGGGTAGACTTCTATGGTCTGTGCCCTAAGAATGGCAAGGACAAATGAAACTTGGGTATACTTAAAAAGTATTGCATACCATGTAAAATGAGTTTATCTTGTTGGACAGACTGGATGGACCATACAGGTCTTTTTCTGCTGTTATTTATTAATGTTACTATATACATAAAACCCACTTTCTAGATTATTTTCTGTAAAATCTGCCCCAAGCATGATTCCAGGGAACAGAGAACTGGCGACTACTGGAGATCTTGTGGAAAAGTTCAATGAATCCATACCTCCAAAGTTTTCTAAGTAGAATTCTCTAATACCAGTAACTCTGTTCCTTAGCATTGTTTGAAATGATCATTCTTATTTAGGCTACAGAAGACCCCCATTGTTGGCCGTTACTAGGGGCATCAACACTCTGAGCATAGCCCCTCCTTGAGCCACTAGAGGGAGCTGATGACACAATCCTGCTTCCTACACATGAAATGTAACAATGTGTCCTCTAAACTTGGATGCTCCATGTACCCGTCATCTAAAATAATGTGGGTTTTCCAGCAGGGCAGACTTTGGGTGCTTCATAGCCTCTCTTCTCCTATGGCTTGAATAGAAGCATGGGCTGTCTTTAAACAAAACATTTATAAGCACAATGAATTCATATAAAAGATGATAACTTGGTTGTCTGCATCACATTAACAACAGTGTGTAACATTGTTTACATTTAGCATGTTAGAGAGATGCACACAGCCATTAGGAGTATGGGGAGAGATATCACGGTAGCTGGTCCAGTTAATTGATTGACAGCTGTAGGAAGTAAAAAAGCAAACTGTTTTCTCTGCCCATGATCAGTCATTATGGGGCCCTTTTACTAAGCTGTGTAAGCGTCTACGTGCGCCCAAATAGAGTTACCGCAAGGCTCTTGCGGTAATTTCATTTTTGGCGCGCGTCCGATACGCGCGCCTGAAAAATATTTTTTTTATTTTCGGGCATGCATAACAGATGCGCGGCAAGTGGCATTTGACGCACGTAGGTCATTACAGCCCGGATTCTTTACCGCTAGGTCAATGGCTGGCGGTAAGGTATCAGACCCAAAATGGCAATTTTGATTTTGCTGCACGTCCATTTTCGGCAAAAAAGGCCTTTTTTACAGGCACGCTAAAGATAGATCAGCACGCACCCAAAACCCGTGCCTACACTACCGCAAGCCATTTTTCAATGCGCCTTGGTAAAAGCTCTAACCCATGTGCTAAACAGACCAGATGTACCAAGACACTGCTATTTTCAGTGCAAGTTTAGAAAGACTGACACCAAGAAAGCTTGTTATACAAAATTCTCTGCCATATACTCATATAAATGTATGTGCAGGGACTGATCCTACATATACTATGCACTCCTGAGGGCAGAGCTGAACAGAGTTTGACATTGTCTGGTATATTTTGCTAAATGCATTTTACAAAATATCAGCCCAAATTCGTGAAGGTCATCCAGGTAGGAAAAGATTAATCCAAGTCAGGATATTCACAGTTTCCAGAGTATTTTACAAAAGGCTCTTTGAACATAGAGCCTTTTAGAAAATACTTCTAAGGCCAAGGGGAAAACGTATGCATTTAGTGACAGTGGGAGCAGCTATTTTACAAAGAAACATTAAACAAAAGGGTAGGATCTCTCAAGGCTTTAAACATATAAGCGGAAGCACTGACATGTATAAGTAGTGATTTTGCAACCTATGAAGATAAGTCCTGTCACATTTCCAAACCGCAGGTCCAATGAGTATTCAGTTGCCATTTATATGTGCCTTGTAGCCAGTTTACTTCCCAATGTTTAACAATCAGTATCCAGCCCATGACAGTTAGTGTTTTTTAAAAAAAATGTTGGCCACTGTGAACTAATTTAGACCTGGATGTTCAGTTCCAGGCCATATTCAGCTATCAGTACTGTGCTTGAAATAGTCCAGGTACCAATGATATTGAGTGCTGGTATTCAGATAGCTACCTGGGCAGGGGAGGCTATTTATGGAGTCCCACCTGCCTGGATAGTTCCCTGGGGTACCACACTGTATATTCCTTGCCCAGGTTATTTCAGCTCCACCTTTCTCGACCTTCAGACCACTTCGGCATTAGCCAGACAGTGCAGCAGTAGCACCCTTTGGTTCTATGAGTTTATAAAATCATAGAAATAGTTGTTTTCAATCAACTCAAAACATTTTTAGAATCTGTTGATGCTCTACATCCTCGTCAATCGGGTTTCAGACCCAGGTTCAGAACAGAGACTGTACTGACTGCATTATGAAGTGAACTCTACAACAATTTAGAATCAGACAAAATTACACTGGTAGTTTCATTAGATCTCTTGGCCGCTTTTCATCTGATTAACTATGAATTACTTCTTCATCTACTGGCCTACCTAGGCGTTGATGGTATAGTGCTCAATAGGTTTACTTCGTTCCTCTCACAACGTTGTTTTTAATCCATTTAATCGACATCTTGATTAGATTCTCTTCCATTATCATGTGATGTGCCTCAAGGTTCAATACTCTGCCCATTACTCTTCAATCTGTATGTCAGTCCACTAGCTCTACTTATTCAATCTATGGGGCTCACGACCAGTGCCTACTTGTATGGTGGATGGCTTTCTTCTTGTATTTCATACTAGTGCCCTAAATATTGATTTGCATCCCCTCCAACACTGCTTACACTATCAAGTCTCACAATGGTTGAAGGAACACCGCCTTGTTCTCAATCCAGAAAACAGTGGCATGCTGGATTACAGGGTCTGCATCTCCTCTGTCAATTAATCCAGTTCTGTTCGATGGCCAGATTATACCAGCCCCATCATTCAGCTATCTTGGAGTCTTTATTGACTCAGCATTATCCTTTTCAGCTCAAATTTCTCAAGTAATTAAGTCTGGATTTTACTTTTTACAAAGGTTAAGATTAGTTTGTTCCTTACTCGACTCTGAATCTCGTTGCACACTTCTATTTGCTTATGTGCATTATAGTTATAACTATTGTAATATTGTTTATGTTGGCATTACTAAATCCAATGTGGAACAGTTACAAACTCTGCAGAACACAGCAGTGTATCTTCTCAGCAAGACAAATCACTATGACCATGCTTCACCACTCCTTTGCTGCTTTAACGTCTTCATTGGCCACCAAATGAATTTTGAGTCAAATTCAAAGTTCTTATTCTGACTCGTAAGGTTCTGTACGCTAATATCCCTGCATATTTGGCTTCCTTGATCATACCATACTCTCCATTCATTGAGAGATTCTAGATTGGTCATTCCTAGTCCTACTAAAGCTAGGTGAGAGTCTACATGGGCGAGTGTGTGTGTCTTCTTGCCACTCACCCTCTGGAACTCAGTCCCACAACACCTTTGACTGGTTACCTCTTACTCTTCTTTTCACAGAGTCCTGAAGACGTATTTTTTTCCAATATCGCTTTTGTGACCCGATTACAGTTTGTTCCTGTGGTGGGGAATTTGCCTTTAGGTTTGAGTGATTTATCTTTACTTTGTGTACTTGACCTAATAGGAATGTTGTAAGAATACAATAACGAGTGTGATTGTACCGTATGATTGCTCTTTTCTGTTTTTATTATGGAGTTATTCTCTTATTTTCACCTGATTTTCATAAGTGTAAATCGCTTCGATTTGCATGCAAGGCAGGTGGCATATGAAATCAATAAACGATATAATATCTGTCACAAAACTGGTCAGCCTATGTTAACTGGACAAGAACTGTTCCTACCTGGTTTGCTTCTGCTGAATATTGACCCATTATATTTTATGATGTAGCCATGTATTTGCTTTTCAAAATAGGAAATACATGCATACTTATAAGGCCTACCCAAACCACACCCCTTAGAAAATTGTGCAAGCTGTAGATATACAAGTGTAAGTAGTGACTTTGAAAATTGCTGCTTAGATGTATCGGGCTAGTTACAAGTGAAAATCTGTTTTATTTACATGTGTAAATCCCACACAAGTTGCCAGCTCGGTAGAATATAGATAGCTAGATAGACAGGGCCACACATAAATAGCTAAATAGATAGACAGAGACACATACACAGAGAAAGGGAGAGAGAGAAATAGATAAGTAGACACAGATATAGATAGATAGATAGATAGATAGATAGATAGATAGATAGATAGATAGAGACGGTGGCACAGCCATGGGTGGCTAAGACCCACTCCTGGCAACTCTCCCTCCCCTCCCCCCTCAGATGATCAACCACCTTATAATTGAAAGAGAAAAACGCCTAGATTTCGACCCAAATCGGGAGATAGACGTTTATCTCACAAAAACGAATAAATCGGTATAAAGGAAAGCCGATTTTGGACGTTTTCAACTGCACATCATCGCGGAAGCGTACAAAGTTGACAGGGGCGTGTCAGAGGCGTGGCGAAGGTGGAACTGGGGCGTGGTTATCGGCCGAGGAGAGATGGGCGCCTTTCGCCGATAATGGAAAAAAAGTATGCGTTTGTAGCTAGAATTTAGGGCACTTTTCCTGGACCCTGTTTTTTCACAAAGAAGGCCCCAAAAAGTGCCCTAAATGACCAGATTACCACCAGAGGGAATCGGGGATGACCTCCCCTGACTCCCCCAGTGGTCACTAACCCCCTCCCACCACAAAACATGATGTTTCACAACTTTTTATTTTCACCCTCAAATGTCATACCCACCTCCCTAGCAGCAGTATGCAGGTCCCTGGAGCAGTTGTAAGGGGGTGCAGTGGACTTCAGGCAGGTGGACCCAGGCCCATCCCCCCCCCTACCTGTTACAATTGTGCTGCTTAATGCTTAGTCGTCCAACCCCCAAAACCCACTGTACCCACATGTAGGTGCCCCCCTTCACCCCTTAGGGCTATAGTAATGGTGTAGACTTGTGGGCAGTGGGTTTTGAGGGAGATTTGGGGGGCTCAACACACAAGGGAAGGGTGCTATGCACCTGGGAGCTCTTTTACCTTTTTTTTTGTTTTTGTAAAAGTGCCCCCTAGGGTGCCTGGTTGGTGTCCTGGCATGTGAGGGGGACCAGTGCACTACGAATCCTGGCCCCTTCCACGAACAAATGCCTTGGATTTATTCGTTTTTGAGCTGGGCGCTTTCATTTTCCATTATCGCTGAAAAACAAAAACGCCCAGCTCACAAATTGTCAAATAAAACATGAACGTCTATTTTTTTCGAAAATACGGTTCGGTCCGCCCCTTCACGGACCCGTTCTCGGAGATAAACGCCCATGGAGATAGACGTTATCGTTCAATTATGCCCCTCCAAGTCTCCTAACTCCACCCCCCTCCCGGTACTTTTCAAAGCCTTCAGATCTGTGCCAGCAGCAGGCAGTGACTCATACCCATTGTTTGCGTTGGCCCTAAGCCTTTCCTCTGATGCAGCTTCCTTTTTCTGCATTGATGGAACCAGGTCAGAGGGAAGGCTCAGGGCTGGTGTTAGCAGCAGGTATGGGTCAAGTTGTTGCTCACAGTCAGCGAAGAACTGAAGGCTTGAAAAGGTAACTGGGGGGTTGAGGATGGAGTTGAGAAACTCAATTGCCTAAGGGTGAGGGGAGAGAGAGATACCGGGCAGGAGGTGGGGTTGGCATGCCCATCCACTTTGGATTAGGGTCCCCCAAAATTAGGTGTCTGGCTATGCCCCTGGATAGATAGATTTGCGACTGCCACCTCTGGGTGCAAGAGCAAGTCATGCGTTTGGAAGGTAAATTTTCTAAAATCACCACTTATATTCATGCATTATTCATCCATGCTGGCCACATTCATTTATGCTGCTACTTCCATTGCATTTGGGTTTTAAAGTTTGACCAACTCGCCTTTGTGTGCCTGCTAATTATCTGCTATAAATGCTAAAAAAAAAATAAATTGGACTTAAATATACAGCAAAACTGAAAGAGGGCAAAGCCATGAGTTGGGGAGTGGATGCAGCAAAGGAAACCAGGGAGGGTCACAGTTCATTTGAGTTGACCCTTCTATGGATCCACCAGACTGTCTCTGCCTTTTGCAGAAGGGACTGGGCCTGTTGGACTGGAGAAGGGTAGATGTAGTCCTTCATAAAAGTGGTAACAGGAAGGAAACTGGGTCATGACCTTATGATCTTTACTCTTACCTAGGTGGTAGATATCAATAGAGACTCTACTTAAAGAAAAAACTGTGAAAAATTCTGGAATCCAATGGCATGCTGGACACATGGCAGCATGGTTTTTACCAGAGGTAGACTGTTTCCATTAAATCTGATTGAATTTTTTTTATTGGGGGACTAGAGAATTAGACTGAGGGCATGCACTGGTTGTGATTTACCTGGATTTCTGTGTGTAATATTTTATCAATAGAAATCAAACAAAATAAAACATGGAAAAGAAAATAAGATGATACCTTTTTTATTGAACATAACTTAATACATTTCTTGATTAGCTTTCGAAGGTTGCCCTTCTTCGTCAGATCGGAAATAATATTTGAATCTGTGCCACTGAAGAAGCTCATAAACTGAGTAGCCTAGAGGTGGGTCCCAAGGTGGTAGACTGGATCAGACACTGGTTAAAGGATAGATGACGGCAGCCCGGTGGCAGTTCCCACACCCAGTCTGCATCATTTCCAGTGCTAGAAAACAAATTTATTTTTGCAGCGCCAGTGTTTACCCCAGCGGTAAACGGTCACTGCGACTTGATGCCCAGTTACTGCCAGGATCGCATGGGAGCCCTTACCGCCACTTCATTGGGTTGCAGTAAGTGCTTTCCCCCCCCCCCCCCCCCCCCCACCAAATGGAAGCTCTGCAAGTACTTCACTTGCCGCCTGGCCATTTCTTACGAAAAACAGCCTTTTACCTGCTGCAGTCAAAGGGGGCCTCAGCGTGTGCATCAAAAACACACACTGATACCAGTGCAGGCCCCCTTTTCCCGCAGCTTAGTAAAAAGATCCCTTGCTTATCTATACATGGCAGCTGTGTTTCTATATTTTGCCTGATTAAATAGAAGGTTTCCTGACCATGTCATAAAGCAATGCAGGAATCCACTACCCAAATCTTATATTAACAAGCTGTGGTCCCAATTAATAAAATAAAGGTCTGCTGAAGGAGCCATGTCTTAGCAAAGTGTAAATGTTCTCAGTGATCTGCCCTGATCTCTTCTCTTTCAGCATTAAAATCTTGAGGACAATTGATTATTTATGCATTAAAATAAAACAAATTTACTAAAAATTTCTTGTCGCGTGTCTCATCTTGCCTTGCATCTGCTTCTGAAGGGATGCAAAGCGGTTAGCAGACCCTTCAGCTAGAATTTCTGTACACGTTCTGGACATATCTTCAATCGGCTCCTATAGGTATTCAAAACTCAGCCATTTTTACCCATTATGGATGCGTCTGCCATGATGTCTCTTTCAGAACCTGACAAATATTTATTTCTTTTCTTTCTTGCAATATCTGTTCTGTATCTGCTGTCCGCTATTTACCAAAGACCAAAAAGAATTTGGGTGACTCCGGGGACTTCTTAGAGAAGGAGAATATTAATCTACTGTTGAACATGTTCTGCGACACTTGGAATGTTCTGGAAACAAATGGATGGTTTTGATTCAGCACATTCCATTGCCCGGATACACCATACCGAGTTTGACTTTATTTTTCTTTTGATCGGGGGTTTAAGTCTTCTGATTTTGTCATGACCATAACACTTCTGATTCACCAGTGGGGTAGGTAGCAAGATAGCAGACAGCCGGTTGCTAATACTGACTTAGGACATTCGTCTACTGCAAAGTTCTAAACAGTAGGTGAAGAGCAGCGTCTTAGTTGCTTTAAAGCGAATGTCTGGTTGATGCAAGAGTGTTTCCATTCTCTATGTTCATCCTGTAGTGAAAAGCATGACTCTTGCACTACATGTTTCTGGTTCTCCCTTACTTGTCTATACATTCATGGTGGAACAAATATTCCCAGCACAGTGTCTGTACTGGGAATCTGCATGAGACTCTTAGTGATTTATGCAAAAACATTTGTTATCTGCTTTGTGTGTGTATGTGTGTTGTTAGGATCAGCAATTCATGCACTTGGCTTTTTGATGCTGAAGAAACTGAGACTAAGTAATGCTCTATAGCATCTCCCAAAATGGAACCAATGGGCCCCTGTAGCTCTGAGGGATTAAAGTCTAATGCAATTTAATTTTAAAAAGCTATTGCTAAAGTTATTTAGGGCATTTGATTTGTTATAGTAAGAACCTGGAGAGAAACTCAGAAAACACGATCTTGGAGGAGCCCAGGCCATCCTGCTTTTTGTTTCATTTTCTCATGACCAGTGGGAGGCAACCAATGCTAGTTTTGCAACATGGACTTTTGCAGTGGTATCCTACAGGTACTGTGGGAAATATAGCATTGTAAGTCTTAGCTCCAGGGTTTTTATTTCTCCTAATTACCAACTGTTAAACCTATCTGACCTCTTCAAGGTCTATGGAGTGCTTATGCAGTAGATACATTTGACTCTGTGCCAGGTTTATCTTTGTGTGAAACACTTTGAAAAGGATTTTGTTGTCTTCATCTTGGCCTAAGGCAGGTGTAAACATTGTCAAATTGTCTGTAAAATAGTTATTTAGCATGCCTTTGCCATTCAATCCCCCTCAGGTGAACATGAAAGTCAGACCTTGAAGCTGGCTCTAATGGGTAGTGTTTAGGTATTTGTGGGAAGAACAGGAGAAACATAGTTATCAGAAGCCAGGAGGGTGGTGTAGGCCTAGATAAGGCATGTTTTTGTTTACAAAGCCTCTGTTATATAGATATGCATTGAAAAGTATGTCTCCCACGGTCCCACCCAAATTGGGGATCTGTTGAAGTACCATTTACACAATGTCAACACCTCCTACTTTGATTACAGTTGACCATGCTCTCTTGGGTTGTCATTTACCCTCATTAAATAAAATTACTGCATCTTCATGAATTTGGCTTCTTGTGACCTGGAATAACAATGGGAAAGCTTCCAAAACATCCAACCCTATGGCATCTCAATTTGTAACACCACTTCTGTGGAATGTTTGATCATAGCAGGAAGCTCCATATGAGAGACTAGTATACACATTCATCCGTCTTCATTTGACTTCATTTTTATAAATTTAATATCTAGATAATGTAGAAATAAATATGTTTGACAGTATAGAGTATCTCAGACAGTTTCTACTGCCTAGGATTATATCTACACATGACAAGTGTAGGCAAGAGTCAACCATGAAGAGTCTTGGATTTCAGCACCTTGGTCAGAGCAAACAGATTGTAAGTCTTATAAATGGTTAAAGGGATTTAGGGGATTTTTTTTTTTTTTTTTTTAATTAGTGCTCAGTGGTGCAAAGGGATTCTACCACTCCCAGCATGATGCTTAAACATTTCAGGTGTGAATTTCCCCTAGGTTATGCTTTTGAAATATTATTTTTTATATAATACTTATCAATGATTTTCAGCTTACTGCAGAGTTTCCACCAGGATGCTGCTTTGAAAAACATCAGGCAACCTCCCCAGCTTACTCGTATCATTTTTAATGTTACTTTCACTGGACTAAGCTGTATATTTTCAAATGTTTTAAATATATGATATCGTAAACATCTTTCTTCATTGATGCTTACAGCAAAAAGGCAGAACATCTGATGCAAAGTCACACTAGTACTACTACTACTTAACATTTCTAAAGCGCTACTAGAGTTACGCAGCGCTGTACAATTTAACATAGAGGGACGGTCCCTGCTCAAAGAGCTTACAATCTAAGAGACAAATGAACGGTCAGTCCGATAGGGGCGGTCAAAATGAGGCAGTCTGGATTTACTGAACGGTAAGAGTTAGGTGCCAAATGCAGCATTGAAGAGGTGGGTTTTAAGCAACGACTTGAAGATGGGCAGGGAGGGGGCTTGGCGTAAGGGCTCAGGAAGGTTGTTCCAAGCATAGGGTGAGGCGAGGCAGAATGAGCGGAGCCTGGAGTTGGCAGTGGTGGAGAAGGGTACAGAGAAGAGGGATTTGTCCTGTGAACGGAGGTTACGGGCGGGAACGTAAGGGGAGATGAGGGTAGAGAGGTAGTGAGGGGCAGCAGACTGAGTGCATTTGTAGGTAAGAAGGAGAAGCTTGAATTGAATGCGGTATCTGATTGGAAGCCAGTGAAGTGACTTGAGGAGAGGGGTGATATGAGTATATTGGTTCTGGCGGAATATGAGACGTGCAGCAGAGCAAATAATTTAGGACTGTGGAGCCTCATAGAAGGGATGAAAAAAAATGTTGAAAGCCTGTACTTATGCATAGGGTAAATGAACCCTACTATTAAGGGCCATCTCATTGCTTATCCCGGGTTAAAGCTTCTGGCTGCACTTGTGGCAACCAAACCTCCTCTTCTGAGCCGTAGTTCTGTGTTTTTATTCACCAAATTCTATATGGTTCTGCTCCATCATATATGAACAATCTCATTGAACTACCCCCACGTAATGCTGTATCATCATTCAGAGAATATCTCATTCTGCATTTCCCCATTTGTAGGAATGTAATTTATAAAACAATTCACAATGCCAGCTTCTCATGTCAAGCTAATAAAATTTGGAATTCTCTACCAAAAACAATTAAATGCACAGATGATTGATTACCTGTTCTTCAGAAACTTACTGAAAACTCATTTTGTTTTCAATTTAGTCTTTCAGAAAACAAAGAATTTTATTTGAACATTATCCAGTCATACAATTAATTTCACTTCTTCTTTCCTCCCTAATCCTATCTAGCCCTAATTTCACCCATATTTATTCATCTTCACTTCTTTGTTTACAAACTTAATTATGATTTAATCTTCTCTATCTACTACTACTACTTGACATTTCTAAAGCGCTACTAGGGTTACGTAGCGCTGTACAATTTAACATAGAAGGACACTCCCTGCTCAAAGGAGCTTACAATCTAAAGGACAAATGTACAGTCAGTCAAGAACGGGCAGTGGTTCTGTTGCTACTATTTGAGATTCTCCATGGAATGTTGCTACTATTTGAGGTTCTGTTGCTACTATTTGGGATTCTACATGGAATGTTGCTACCATTTACTACTACTATTTAACATTTCTAGAGTGCTACTATGGTTATGCAGCGCTGTACAATTTAACATAGAAGGACAGTCCCTGCTCAAAGGAGCTTACAATTTAAAGGACAAATGTACAGTCAGTCAAGAACGGGCAGTGGTTCTGTTGCTACTATTTGAGATTCTCCATGGAATGTTGCTACTATTTGAGGTTCTGTTGCTACTGTTTGGGATTCTACATGGAATGTTGCTACCATTTACTACTAGTATTTAACATTTCTAGAGCGCTACTATGGTTACGCAGCGCTGTACAATTTAACATAGAAGGACAGTCCCTGCTCAAAGGAGCTTACAATCTAAAGGACAAATGTACAGTCAGTCAAGAACGGGCAGTGGTTCTTTTGCTACTGTTTGGGATTCTACATGGAATGTTGCTACTATTTGAGGTTCTGTTGCTACTGTTTGGGATTCTACATGGAATGTTGCTACCATTTACTACTAGTATTTAACATTTCTAGAGCGCTACTATGGTTACGCAGCGCTGTACAATTTAACATAGAAGGACAGTCCCTGCTCAAAGGAGCTTACAATCTAAAGGACAAATGTACAGTCAGTCAAGAACGGGCAGTGGTTCTGTTGCTACTATTTGAGATTCTCCATGGAATGTTGCTACTATTTGAGGTTCTGTTGCTACTGTTTGGGATTCTACATGGAATGTTGCTACCATTTACTACTAGTATTTAACATTTCTAGAGCGCTACTATGGTTATGCAGCGCTGTACAATTTAACATAGAAGGACAGTCCCTGCTCAAAGGAGCTTACAATCTAAAGGACAAATGTACAGTCAGTCAAATAGGGGCAGTCTAGATTTCCTGAAAGGTATAAAGGTTAGGTGCCGAAAGCAACATTGAAGAGGTGGGCTTTGAGCAAGGATTTGACAACAGTTGCAGCCAGGTTAATTCACCACATATGTTATATTTGTTATATAAAGCCAATGTTATAACATTATTTATTGTACTTTATAATCCGTTTATGTAATTTTTTTATATGTATCATTCATTTAATTGTTTGCCATGTAAGTCACATTGAACCTGAGCCACTCTTGGACTAATGTGGGGTAAAAATGTCATAAAATAAATAAATAGATAGCAAAGTTAGAGGATGGTAGCATTTCAATGGAGACTCAACCCGGTGGACCAAAGTATGGATCATTTCGGTATTGGAATGTGTGGAAGGGGGTATAGTTCTACACAAATTAACTCAGCTATTTCTGGCCAGTTAAATCATTTTGCATATCAACCCCTATGTAACATACATAATAGTAAATGACGGCAGATAAAGACCTGAACGGTCCATCCAGTCTGCCCAACAAGATAAACTCATTTTACATGGTATGTGATACTTTATACCCGAGTTTGATTTGTCCTTGCCATTCTCAGGGCACAGACTGTAGAAGTCTGCCCAGCACTGTTCTTGTACTAAAAGTTCTGAAGATTCTGGAATCCTAAAGATTTACAAGATTCCGGAATCCCAATTAGTAGCAACATTCCATGTAGAACCCCAAAGAGTAACATAGTAAATGACAGCAGATAAAGACCTGAACGGTCCATCCAGTCTGCCCAACAAGATAAACTCATTTACATGGTATGTGATACTTTATACCCGAGTTTGATTTGTCCTTGCCTTTCTCAGGGCACAGACCGTAGACGTCTGCCCAGCACTGTTCTTGTACTAAAAGTTCTGAAGCTAACGTTGAAGCCCCTTAAACTTTACACTCCAGCCCATCTATCTCGATTCAGTTACGATCAGGGCATAGACCATAGAAAGCTGCCCAGCACTGGTTTAGCTTTCCAATTACTGGCGTTGCCACCCAATCTCCGCTATGTGTCAGGTATTATGTATGTAATTGCTGATATTGAATGTCTAACTTTAGTGACCTGTACAGAATTCACCCCTAAATGTACAAATCCTCCATCAGACAATTTTCAGCCCAGATGCTTTACCACTATCCATATACGGCTGGGGCAGAGTGAAGACAAGAACTAGAACTTATCTGTACAGCAGTGATATTCAGTTGCAAATGGATGGGTTTTATACATTTACTTTAGGCCTGTTAAAATAGTTCTACAGTAAAATTCCTGGGCTATTCATATGGCAAATAAATATCACCACTATTGGCCAGGTTTTACAAAGGGTGTTCAAACATGGGCACCGGAAAAGATTGATGTTAACCACAATTCTAGAAAGGTCACCCCCCCCCCCCCCCTTAATGCCGATTCCCATACCCTTTGAGCAGCAGACTTACGACTACAAAATCCTGAGTGGCATAGAATGGGTAAAAGTGAATTGATTTTTCACTCATTCAAAAAGTACAAAGACCAGACAATGAAATTACATGGAAATACTTTTAAAACAAATTAGGGGAAGTATTTTTTCACTCAGTTAAACTCCGGAACTCGTTGCTGGAGGATGTAGTAACAGCAGTTAGCGTATGTGGATATAAAAAAAAGATTTGGACACGTTCCTGGAGGAAAAGTCCATAGTCTGCTATTGAGATAGACATGGTGCAACCATCTGCTATCCCTGGGAATGGTAGCATGGAATGTTGCTACTCTTTGGGATTTCAGACATGTAAACAAAAATCCCAATAAATCTACCAGTATATAAACTCCAAAATATAAACAAAAAAACTGGAGTATCAAGACAGATAACTATAGAAGAATTGGTGCTTTCAAAGTTTTCTGAGTGATTTTCATGGAAGATAACACATTCCTATAAATTCTCACTTGTTTTGCTGCATAAAGAATTAGCAATGCTTTAGGCTGAAAACAATGTTTTACTAAATGTTTGTAAGTGAAAGGGGAATTCTCAGAGGTTTAACTAATCAATGCAGGATTATCCACTACAATTGTGGACTACCACCCTAGAGGGTGGACAAGCTTCTCGATCATTGAATATCCCCTGTCATTTCTTTCTCTATAATATCACCAAAATTCATCCTTTCCTTTCTGAGCATAATACCAAACATTTTATGCACACCCTTATCACCTCTCGCTTAGACTATTGCAACTTGCTTCTCACAGGTCTCCCACTAAGCCATCAATCTGTTCAAAATTCTGCTGCATGACATATTCCACCAGTGTGGCTATGCTCATATTAACCCTCTCCCCAAGTCACTTCATTGGCTCCCCTATCTATTTCCGCATATAGTTCAAACTCCTCTTATTGACTTGCAAGTGCATTCACTCTGCAGCTCCTCGGTACCTCTCCACTCTTAACTCTCCCTACACTCCTCCCCAGGAACTCCATTCATTGGGTAAATCTCTCTTATCTGTACCCCTCTCTTCCACTGCCAACTCCAGACTCTGTTCCTTTTATCTTGCTTCACCGTATGCCTAGAATAGACTTCCTGAGCCGGTACGTCAAGCTCCATCTCTGGCCATCTTCAAATCTAGTTTAAAAGCCCAACCTCTATTGACTTGTACAGTACCCTTGTGTATTTTATTTTTCCCACCTTATTAATTCCCATATCCCTTATTTGTCCTGTTTGTCCTGATTAGATTGTAAGCTCTTTCGAGCAGGGACTGTCTCTTCACGTTCAAGTGTACAGCGCTGCGTACGTCTAGTAGCGCTATAGAAATGATAAGTAGTAATAGTAGTAGTGTTTTTGGTCATTTGCGCATGCGCTTCTTTAATGAATAGACTTAAACTAGGCAGTGTCCTGCTGTACCCTGCTATGTTGGTCATTTGACCATGTCAGCTGGACCTACCTTTTTGAATTGTTACAAGCATATGGCTTGGGGGGGTTATTAGGTAATGTGGTCTAGCTGCTCTGTTCTAGGTCAAAAGCTCGGAATGGAGAATGGAATTCCAACACAATCCATTTTATTGCAGCGAGGCAGCTGACAGGGATGCCTCCTGTCACCTCTGTTATTTTTGTTCACATTAGACATCTGGTGGGCTTCTTTGTGATCCTCTCCTTTTGAGGTAAGGCTGACTTTTGCCAGTTATACAGGTGAAAGGTTTTTAAGGCTTCAGAAGAGGTTGAATGGCACAAATAGTGGATGGTGAGGGTAACTTTCTAACACTGAAGAGACTGCAGGGGGAGTATGGAATGGAAATGGGAAATGGGATTTTTTTTGGTTATTTTTATCATTTTCAAAAATAATATACAATATCCAAATAGTATCACAGTACCAGGATACAAAAGAAACTCAGAAAAATACAGGAACTTAATAATTCAAGAATAAATTCTAATTTTCGTCCACAATAAGAAGTAATCAGATCCAAGATAAAGGAAATAAAGAAAAAAAAGAAAAAAATATTAAATACTTAGAAATACGTCCTTCCCACCTGTTTACTTCAGTCACCTTCTAACAGTGAACATTAGAAACTACTTTTTAACACGCATGTCTTCTCTGGCATTCAAAAATGTTTCTAGTTGTTTAGGCTCGAAAAATTGAAATTGTTTACCCTCGATCAATATTATACAATTACAAAGAAAACGTAACACATAACTAGCGCCAAAAGCCTGTTCCCTGGACCGCAGGGCTAAAAGGCCTCTTGCTAAATCAGGAAAGACCCTTATTTTTGAACCCCTAAACAACGATTCCATATGTCGAAAGGAAAGCTTGAATACAGAATTGCGGTCAGGTTCAAAGGCAAAAGTCACCACTAATGTAGTCCTTCGAGTAATAACCTCCAAAGAAGATTCCAGAAAAGCTGTTAAGTTTAAATCCCTTCACCTCTAGGTTGAGTAACCTGGGGGCCCTTTTACTAAGCCACATAAACGTCGACGGACACCCAATGTGCGCCAAAATGGAGTTACCGTACGGCTACCATGCGGCTCTTGTGGTAATTTCATTTTTGGCACGTGTCTGCTATTCGCCCAAAAAATATTTTTTATTTTCTGGCGTGCGTCAGCTATGCGTGCCAAGTGGCATTTGGCACGCGTAGGTCATTACCACGTGAGACTTTACCGCTAGGTCAATGGCTGGCGGTAAGGACGGTTTCAGACCCAAAATGGACGTGCGACAATTTTAATTCTGCCGCACGTCCATTTTCGGCAAAAATTTTAAAAAGACCTTTTTTGCAGGTACGCTGAAAAATGATTCTGCGTGCACCCAAAACACACGTCTACACTACCGCAGGCCATTTTTCAGTGCACCTTAGTAAAAGGACCCCCAAAACTTCGGGAATCCCATGGTTTGGAATATACTGAGCCCTGGTGATAAGTGGTAAAACATCAGAAGGCATTTTTAAAACTTCCACCATACATTTCCAGCGGAAGTAATAATGGAGACTTTGGGAAGTTCAAGAGTCTCAAATTAAGTCTTTTAGCTTGATTCTCCAGATATTCCAAACGTCTTGCAACATTTTTTTCCTTAATTAAGGCTACCTCCCAGTGGCGTACTAAGGGGGGGGGGGGCGGTGGGTGCGGCCCGCCCCGGGTGCACGCCGCTGGGGGGGGGTGCCGCGCGCCGGTCAGCTTCATTGTTTCCATGCTCCCTCTGCCCCAGAACAGGTTACTTCCTGTTCCGGGGCAGAGGGAACATGGAAACAACGAAGCTGACCGGCGCGCGGCACCCCCCCCCCCAGCGGCATGCACCCAGTGGGGGGTTCTTTTGCCGGGGTGGGGGGGGGGTGATGAGGGGGTTCGCGCTGCACCGGGGGGGCGGGGCGCTGCACCCAGGGGGCGGGGCGCATCGGCGACTGCCCCAGTTGTCAGCGCCCCTAGGAATGCCACTGGTACCTCCAAACTTTCCATAGTCTGTATTTTAAATTTAAGGGAATCAGCTTCAAGGAATAATTGACCCGTAGCCTGAGCCTGCACCAAGACTGCGTCAGAAACAGATATTAAATCCTTAGTATTTTGTCTTGCAATATCCAGAAGAGAAGTTTGCATATTACCAATGGGGTCCCAAAGTGACTCCAGTGTCACTATGACTGGTCTCACCAATGTCTGCCTTGAATCAGAAGCATTTCGAGTAACAACTTGAGTTAAAGAGTTAACAATACCTTCACCAAGGATCTTGTTAACATGCTGGTATTCCAAACTCAAAGTTGGAACTGAACTCACAGTCGAAGTGCCCCCCTGAAAGAGCAGGATTCTCCCCAAGCTGGGTGTCCAATGCCATTTCGACTGCAACTGTGGGTCTACTTCCTGGTTGCGGAGGAGGCACACGTTCAACAGGGCTCAGAGAAGCCCTGCTCAAACTGCCTCCCGAGGCTCCTGCCTCCGGAAGAGGTGAAGAAGTACTAAGTAGGAGGGGAAGAAACTGGTTGCACTCGAAAGTGCTCCAGAATTGCCTGCTTCGTCGGAGGTATAGAGGAGGGAGCCGGGGGAGGCTCTCGGATCTTTCCTCTCCTCTTTCCCATTCCGCTCTAGTGAGCCTGAACAAGCAGCAATGCCCAGAGAGACAGAGCACCGCTAGGTCCGACACTCCTCACAGCACCATCTTGCATCCTTCTCCACAGAGGAGATCGGGATGGGATTTCTGTGGTTGCTATCAACGTGGTTTACATATTATATACTGGCGCTTTTGTATGTGGGGCAATGGAGGGTTAAGTGACTTGCCCAGTCACAAGGAGCTGCAGTGGGAATCGAACTCAGTTCCCCAGGATCAAAGTCCACTGCACTAACCACTACGCTACTCCTCCACTCAATACCCATAGGTTGCTGATACGAAATCCTTCTTAGGGGTCCTTTTACAAAGGCGCACTGGAAAATGGCTTGCGGTAGCGTCGTTTTGGGCTTGCGCAGAATCATTTTTCGGCGCATCTGTAAAAAAGCCCTTTTTTCCCCCAAAAATGGATGAGCAGCAAAATCCAAATTGCCGCACGTCCATTTTGGGTCTGAGACCTTACCGCCAGCCATAGAGCTAGCGGTAAAGAATTTGGGCGGTAATGACCTGCGCTCATCAGATGTCACTTGGCATGCGTCCATTGCATGTGCCAGAAACTAAAAATTATTTTTCAGACGCGCGTAGCAGACGCACGCCAAAAATGAAATTACCGCAAAAGCCACGCGGTAGTCGGGTGGTAACTCCATTTTGGCGCACGGGCGCATGTGGGTGCCTACATGGCTTAGTAAAAGGGGCCCTTCATGTGGAAGAATTGCATTTTAAGTCAATGGCAGGACCCTGTCCCCCTCCCCTACATACTGGCATTGACAGAACATGATAACATGCTACCTGGGTACATACAGATAGAATTTGGGGCACCTAAGATTTAGGGAAAGAGGACAAGTGTCCATGACAACTTCAGGTACATCTGGATTTGCTGTCTTTTAGGGCACAAAGTGCTGGAAAGCGATGAGATGGCGGGGGGGGGGGGCAGTAATAGGTGGGTTTGGTCTGGATATGACTGAAGAGGGTAAGAATGTGAGCTCTGTGGTGGTTTGGAAATGTACAGTGTATGTACCGGGGGTTGTGATGTATAGCACTCCGCTCCATGGATAAATCCTTCTTATCTGTTCCCTTCTCCACTACTGCCAACTCCAGACTTCGCGCCTTCTGTCTCGCTGCACCCTACGCCTGGAATAAACTTCCTGAGCCCCTACGTCTTGCCCCATCCTTGGCCACCTTTAAATCTAGACTGAAAGCCCACCTCTTTAACATTGCTTTTGACTCGTAACCACTCGTCTCCACCTACCCTCCTCTCTTCCTTCCCGTTCACATTAATTGATTTGATTTGCTTACTTTATTTATTTTTTGTCTATTAGATTGTAAGCTCTTTGAGCAGGGACTGTCTTTCTTCTATGTTTGTGCAGCGCTGCGTACGCCTTGTAGCGCTATAGAAATGCTAAATAGTAGTAGTAGTAGTAGTCTCTTGTAATCAGAGGTGATATTGTGATGTCATAATGCCTCAGGCCACCAATAAGAGCCAACCTCATCAGTGATGTCACAATGGCTTGATTGTCCTATACTTGGCTCACTTTTATTACATAGCTCTTTGAGCAGGGACTGTCTTCTTCTATGTTTGTGCAGCGCTGCGTACGCCTTGTAGCGCTATAGAAGTGATAAATAGTAGTAGTAGTCTCTTGTAACCAGAGCTAATATTGTGATGTCATAATGCCTCAGGCCACCAATAAGAGCCAACCTCATCAGTGATGTCACAATGGCTTGATTGTCCTATACTTGGCTCACTTTTATTACATAGCTCTTTGAGCAGGGACTGTCTTTCTTCTATGTTTGTGCAGCGCTGCGTACGCCTTGTAGCGCTATAGAAATGCTAAATAGTAGTAGTAGTAGTCTCTTGTAATCAGAGGTGATATTGTGATGTCATAATGCCTCAGGCCACCAATAAGAGCCAACCTCATCAGTGATGTCACAATGGCTTGATTGTCCTATACTTGGCTCACTTTTATTACATAGCTCTTTGAGCAGGGACTGTCTTTCTTCTATGTTTGTGCAGCGCTGCGTACGCCTTGTAGCGCTATAGAAATGCTAAATAGTAGTAGTAGTAGTCTCTTGTAACCAGAGCTAATATTGTGATGTCATAATGCCTCAGGCCACCAATAAGAGCCAACCTCATCAGTGATGTCACAATGGCTTGATTGTCCTATACTTGGCTCACTTTTATTACATAGCTCTTTGAGCAGGGACTGTCTTTCTTCTATGTTTGTGCAGCGCTGCATACGCCTTGTAGCGCTATAGAAATGCTAAATAGTAGTAGTAGTAGTAATAGTATTCAGTAGAAATACTCCACCCAAATTGATGGGTGAGGGAAGAGGAGATGGGGGTAGAAGGGCAGGAAAAATGAGGGGCAAAATAATAATAATAATAATAAAAATCATTATGCTTGTCATGTTTATGGTTATGTGAGCTGGAGATGGAAGAAAGAGTTATGTATTGCTCAGACATTCAATTGTGATTAAAGAGATTTAAACAAAACTGTTTATCAGCATAAACTATTCTCTTCCCATTTCTGTCCATAAGAATGTGAGGAATGAAAAGACCTCCCCCCCCCTCCCCCGGCCCAATATGATGCTTATTCTACAAGCAAATCTACATAATTTTCTAGCATTTGCTAAAGAAAAGGACTTTTCTTTTTGCCAGAAATATTTTTCCCTGAGGCTTGCTACCTTGAGTCACTTTTAAGGAATTTAAGAATCACCCATTATTTGGAAGCATTGAAGTAGGAATGGTAGCAGCAGGCCAAAGATCTCTTTAAAAGCTGCAGCTCAAGAACCTGTAATTAGCAGCAGAAGGTTTCAGAACTGTTAGCTGTGATGGATGGTAAATGAACCAGTGACACGGAACGGGCTGTTGAGGAGGTGCAAGGCACGTGTTAAATAGCTTGACAGAAACTTCTGCTCTGAAAAGATGCCCCGTGCCCATGATAAGTAGCCCAGAACAGGTTTTACCACTAGTTCCTTTCGCTTTGGCTTCCAAGAGAGCTGTTTCAGTTTTAGGTTTTTGAACGCACCACCCGGAGGCGTGAGGCCTTGCTGGCTCTTGGAATTTGATGTAGAAAGGCTCATGGCAGAGTCGCATCTGGATGTCTGAGCGTGTGGCTTCTACTGCGAGCGTCACGCTGCGGCATGCAAGAAGCAAACTGCATGAAAATGTTATGCATGCCAAACCGCCGGCCATGTGGGGATAATATGGTGGATGCATGTGCATAAGATTTTGCGGTGAGCGTGGTTTCTTGTGCACATGTTTGTTTTTCTGTGTCTAAAAATGAATTTTGCACAAAGTAACGTGGAGGGGCATTTTCGAACGGGGACGCCCATCTCCAAGGGCGCCCATCTCTAAGGATGTCCCGGCGAAGGGGCGGGGCATCCTATATTACTGAAACAAGATGGGCGTCTATCTTTCGTTTCGATAATATGGGCGGGGACGCCCAAATCTCCACATTTAAGTCTACTATTAGATTGTAAGCTCTTTGAGCAGGGACTGTCTTTCTTCTATGTTTGTGCAGCGCTGTGTACGCCTTGTAGCGCTATAAAAATGCTAAATAGTAGTAGTAGTAGTACCTAAGAGATGGTCGACCTAAATGTTGAGATGGGCGACCTCGGTTTTCGCCGATAATGGAATCCGAGGACGCCCATCTCAAAAACGACTAAATCCAAGGCATTTGGTCGTGGGAGGAGCCAGCATTCGTAGTGCACTGGTCCCCCTGACATGTCTGGACACCAACCAGGCACCCTAGGAGGCACTGCAGTGGACTTCAGAAATTGCTCCCAGGTGCATAGCTCCCTTACCTTGGGTGGTGAGCCCCCCAAACCCCCCTCAAAACCCACTACCCACAACTGTACACCACAACCATAGCCCTTAGGGATGAAGGGGGGCACCTACATGTGGGTACAGTGGGTTTTGGGTTGCTAGACGTGCGCGTCTGATAGTTCTGCTGTGCTACTCCACACAATTCTCCCCTCTATCACTGTGACCCCTGACGCAAGCACGGAGCGCCGAAACATGGCCCGTGTCAGGTCTTTTCCAAAGATTGTTTTATACAGGTTCCAATGTAATAATTAAAGAATTGTGTCCCTCTTTTTAAGGTCCTTGGTGCTATTTTTTTTTGCTGTTTGGACTTTTGTTTGTACTTTGCTCCCTCTCTTTGCTGATTAAAAGATGCAGCGCTGCATAAGCCTTGTAGCGCTATAAAAATGCTAAATAGTAGTAGTAGTAGGAGTGGCCTAGTGGTTAGGGTGGTGGACTTTGGTCCTGGGGAACTGAGTTCGATTCCCACTTCAGGCACAGGCAGCTCCTTGTAACTCTGGGCAAGTCACTTAACCCTCCATTGCCCCATGTAAGCCGCATTGAGCCTGCCATGAGTGGGAAAGCGCGGGGTACAAATGTAACAAAAATAAAATAGATACTATTGGAGATTCTACATGGAATGTTGCTACTATTGGAGATTCTACATGGAATGTTGCTATTCCACTAGCAACATTCCATGTAGAAGGCTGCGCAGGCTTCTGTTTCTGTGATGAAACTACAGTGTAGTAAATTTAAAACAAATCGGAGAAAATATTTCTTCACCCAACGCGTAATTAAACTCTGGAATTCGTTGCCAGAGAACGTGGTGAAGGCGGTCAGCTTGGCAGAGTTTAAAAAAAGGTTAGTCGGTTTCCTAAAGGACAAGTCCATAAACTGCTACTAAATGGACTTGGGAAAAATCCACAATTCCGGGAATAACATGTATAGAATGTTTGTACATTTGGGAAGCTTGCCAGGTGCCCTTGGCCTGGATTGGCTGCTGTCGTGGACAGGATGCTGGGCTCGATGGACCCTTGGTCTTTTCCCAGTGTGGCATTACTTATGTACTTAACAATAAGACAATGCAAATACATCAATGATATATAAACCAAAAATATCATCAATATAATACAAGCAAAAAATATAATAACCCTTCAATAGCAACAAAAAGCAACATAGCAGCTCCTACAGTAAATCTTGGCAGGCCTTTCGAAAGAGAAATGCCGTTAATGATTTTCTAAAAGTCTGGTAAGTAGATGAAGACCTTAATTCAGTTGGTAGGGAGTTCCATAATCTAAATGATAGATGATCGGGACTCATCAAGATGGATCTGTTTGAATGATGGAACTAGAGACAGGATTCAGGTTGTACCCTCTCCACTTTAGGAAAACTTAGGGGGTGGGACAATTCTATAATTAGCTGCCCTGTGTGAGGTGACTCGATGACGCTTGCTGGGCATGAATTATATAACTGCAGCTCTGTGCACAGATGCAGTAATAGAATATAGACCAGTGGTTCTTAAACTTAACCTGGGGTCCACCAGACAATCGGATTTTCAGGACATCCCTAGTGAATATACATCACAAAATAGTAACTAATTGCTATGTTATCATTGCAAAATTCACTTTATTCAACATTTCTCTAAACATATAACATTTCTTCTCACAATCTAATCGTGCACGCCTCTCAT
This sequence comes from Microcaecilia unicolor, assembly GCF_901765095.1. NCBI lineage: Eukaryota > Metazoa > Chordata > Amphibia > Gymnophiona > Siphonopidae > Microcaecilia > Microcaecilia unicolor. The sequence continues at coordinate 212,056,182 of NC_044040.1, read as the reverse complement.
TCACACCTAAAATAAAAAATGTGAAAAATAATACAATCCCTCTATCCCCGAATTGTTTACTCTTTCCTCAGGGGCTGGCGGCAAACTCAAGGGAGAGACAGACCTAAGCCAAGTCCCTGAGGAAATTTAGTCTGAAACCCGCGGTGTCGGGTGTATTGCGATATTTCAGGTGAAAGCAGGTCTTCTCTTCATGACTATTGAGTGGTTCAATCAACGGAGCCCTTAGCGTTTGATTTTACTGATGCAGGGCTCATAAAATAAGTGATTTGTTTTTTGTCATTTATGCTGTCTGAGTTGGTCAATTGCAGTGCATTTGTTCGATTAGCATTAATGGGGACACAATTGGACTCAGCACAAAATAGCACATTATTACACATAAAATGCCACAATAGTGAGCGAGCAACCCAATGAATGAAGTGCAATGTTTCACCCGTTAGTGGTCTTGAGTGGCTACCACATGGGTGTTTAAATCTCTGAGGGCGCTCCTCTCTCATTAATAGATTTAGTACATTTTCCTGGTCATGTTTGTTCTAACTTTAGGGGGCCATTTTACTAAGGTGCACAGAAAATGGCCTGCACTGTTGTAGACGCGAGTATTGGACGCACACAGGTCCATTTTTCAGTGCGCCTACAAAAAGGCCTTTATTTGGGGGCTGAAAATGGACGTGCGACAAAATGAAAATTGGCGCGTGACCATTTTGGGCCTGAGACCCTACAGCCACCCGTTGACTTAGTGGTAAGGTCTCAGCGTTAACTGGGTGGTAATCATCAGCATGCGTACAATGCCGATTATCACCCGGATAGTGCACTGCACCAGATGTTTTCTGGGTTATATACTGGGCATAAAAAATGAATTACCGCCTGGGCTACACAGTAGCTGGGTGTTATTAGGAAGGGTATGGAGTCCAGGTGTGCGGATGTTATAATGCCGTTGTATCGCTCCATGGTGCGACCGCACCTGGAGTATTGTGTTCAGTACTGGTCTCCGTATCTCAAAAAGATATAGTAGAATTGGAAAAGGTACAGCGAAGGGCGACGAAAATGATAGTGGGGATGGGACGACTTTCCTACGAAGAGAGGCTGAGAAGGCTAGGGCTTTTCAGCTTGGAGAAGAGACGGCTGAGGGGAGATATGATAGAAGTGTATAAAATAATGAGTGGAATGGATCGGGTGGATGTGAAGCGACTGTTCACGCTATCCAAAAATACTAGGACTAGAGGGCATGAGTTGAAGCTACAGTGTGGTAAATTTAAAACGAATCGGAGAAAATTTTTCTTCACCCAACGTGTAATTAGACTCTGGAATTCGTTGCCGGAGAACGTGGTAAGGGCGGTTAGCTTGACGGAGTTTAAAAAGGGGTTAGATAGATTCCTAAAGGACAAGTCCATAGACCGCTATTAAATGGACTTGGAAAAATTCCGCATTTTTAGGTATAACTTGTCTGGAATGTTTTTACGTTTGGGGAGCGTGCCAGGTGCCCTTGACCTGGATTGGCCACTGTCGGTGACAGGATGCTGGGCTAGATGGACCTTTGGTCTTTCCCAGTATGGCACTACTTATGTACTTATGTACTTATGTAGTTCCAAATTGGCATGCGTTGGGCGTGTGTAGGCTCCTACGCAACTTAGTAAAAAGGGTCCCTAGAGGCGACCATTTGCATCAACTGAAACTAAATCAGAGGCACATCCCCATTATTCTATAACAACGTGCTCTAATTTTAGGAATGCCGCCGTTACACTCATGGCCTACCCATTTCTGCACCCCCTTTATAGAATTAGGGGGAACATGTGTTTGGTGATTCTCAAGAAAGCTTATGAAAGTGCTATGCAAACCCACTAGGAGCCATCTCAGACAGGGTTTCTACAGTTACCCTCCATACCTGAGGTTAGTTTGACGAGAACTGGAAGGCCAACATTTAGTTACATTACACTCCTGCTTTGGAATACTCTACCTTTTGAGCACAGGGAGGAAACTAATTATTTTTCACGTTCATAAAAAAATGCAGAGCATTTAAAAATGGGGGAGGGGGGGGGAAGAGGAGTATTATTTGATTATTGTTTTATTTGAATTGTTTTTATTATCGACTTTTATTAAATTTCCCGTTTGCGATTTTATTTTATCGTAATCTGCTTTCATGCAAATTGTTAAAGGAGAAATATGAAATATAATATCAAGAGGCTCTGGCCTGATTGAAGGAGATGTGTAAAGCCAAACTCCATGAAACATAGAGGCACAGGTAAGAGGAGAGATAAACCATGAACGTGTGGCTCAATCACACCCCTCAAGGGTCACACAGCAGGAACATTTCATCCCCAGATTCCCCTTGGAATTGATTGATCTGAAGTAGCAAATGAAGAATCTGGAACCAGAAGGAACATTTCTTTATTTCAGGCTACTGTAACAGGCATGTTATGGTTATTTATTTGTGTTACCTTACAAAACATTATCTTTATGCATATAGTTAAGCTCTGTAACTCTTTGCCGGAGGAGGTGGTAACAGCGGTTAGCGTATCTGGGTTTAAAAAAGGTTTGGACAAATTCCTGGAAGAAAAGTCCATAATTTGCTATTGAGATAGACATGGGAAGCAACTGTTTGCCCTGGGATTTGTAGCATGGGATGTTGCTACTATTTGAGATTCTGCATGGAATCTTGTCACTCTTTAGGATTCCAGAATCTTGCTATTCTTGGAGTTCTACTTGGAACGTTGCTACTCTTTGAGATTCTGCTTGGAATCTTATCACTCTTTAGGATTCTGGAATCTTGCTATTCTTTGGGGTTCTACATGGAATGTTGCCATGATTTGAGTTTCTGCCAGGTACTTGTTACATGGCTTGGCTACTGTTTGGAAAACAGGATACTGGGCTATATGGACCTTTGGTCTGACCCAGTATGGCTCCTCTTATGTTCCTATGTATAGTTTTCTCCATAGAAACAATTAGTAGAAGAAATGTAATCATCGATTCATTTTGACCTTTGTGAGCAAATGCAACCTGAAAATAAAGGACAAAAAGTGGACGCTTAGAATCTGCTCTGTGCTTCTCGTAATCATAGGCTTAGGTTTGACATCAGCTCCTCTACCAGTAGTGGAGAATTACTAACCAGTGATACAGGAAGAACCTGTGTGTGGAGGATGAAGGAGACCAGCCAGAAATCCTATGCAGAATGGCACGTGCAGAGTTGAAAAGCCATAATTAATTCAGGAGAAAAGCAGCTGGAGGCACAGCACTTTTGCAGGTCCAACAGATGGAGCAAGACCTCGAAGGCATCAATCAACTGCTGGAGGAGGTAAAATATGCACTAGTCAATATAAATACTTTTACAGTACAAGAGTCTAATGAGACAGAAGCTCCGACACATAACTTATCTGTGTTAACTCAACATAAACCATTCATGAACGCTGAACAATAGGACAAAGTAGAAGTGATTTGTCAGGTTTTGTGGCTCCAACAGTAACTGACACAAATAAATAAAACAACTCATCTGATCAGCAGAAGATGCAGAAATATTTCATCTCAGGTCCTGAATGTGCCAGCGAACATTTTTGACAGGCAGCAGATACTGTAAGGGGGCAATGAATGACAGTGAAGGAAAAGCCTCAAGGAGCTCAAAATCTTTCTGATTTAAAGAGCTAAGTTGAACATGGTAAAAGCCTTCCCCAGAAAAGTGTTGACATTTTTTATCAAAAAATTTTGTCGTGAAAAATGCTTTTTGTAGAAAATATTATTTAGGTGGTTTATTAAATGGTCTTTCAGGTGCAATTAATGTCCAAAGTCAGGTATAGACATCATATCAAAAATGCCTCTCCATATGTTCAGTGAATATGAGAAGATAAGTGGATGATTTTAATGTGAAACTTCGATGTCCTTTATGTCAATTTATGTTAATCTGTACAGTGCTGTGTAACCCTAGTAGCGCTCTAGAAATGTTAAGTAGTAGTAGTAGGTAGATGTTAATACTAAGTCTACAGGAACATTTCCTCTGGCAGTGCGATGACTGAAATGGGCAGCCTTGGTTGTTGGTAATAGAATAAGGCACATTTTTTTATTTCAGAGCACTATTCACAATCTTTAAAAATATAAAAAGTTAATAGAGCTTAAGGAAAACTGATAAAGGAGACGTTTATATATTCAAATATTTATACAAATATTAAAACTATTGATTAAACATTTCTAGTGATTTAAAATTCTAAGAGGCTGGATTTTCGTATACTACTACTACTACTATTAAACATTTCTATAGCGCTACTAGACTTACGCAGCACTGTACAAATGAACATGAAAAGACAGTCCCTGCTCAACAGAGCTTACAATCTAAATTGGACAGACGAACAGACAGCTAGGGGTGGGGAAATTGCAGTGGTAGGGGTGATAAGTGAGGGTGTTGAGTAAGAGAGTCATGGTTAGGAGTCGAAAGCAGTAGCAAAGAGGTGGGCTTTAAGCCTAGACTTGAAGACAGCCAGAGACTGAGCCTGACATACTGGCTCAGGGAGTCTATTCCAGGCATAGGGAGCAGCGAGATAGAAGGAACGGAGCCGGGAGTTAGCAGTGGGGGAGAAGGGGGACGACAGGAGACATTTGCCCAGCGAACGGAGTTCACGGGGAGGAGTGTAGGGAGAGATGAGAGCGGAAAGGTACTGAGGAACTGCGGTGATTTAACCAGAGCTGACATTGTGATGTCATAATGCCTCAGTCCACCAATGCCTAAGAGCCAACCTCATCAGTGATGTCACAATGGCTTGACTGTCCTATACTTGGCTCATACTACTACTATTAAACATTTCTATAGCGCTACTAGACTTACGCAGCGCTGTACAAATTAACATGAAAAGACAGTCCCTGCTCAACAGAGCTTACAATCTAAATTGGACAGACGAACAGACAGCTAGGGGTGGGGAAATTGCAGTGGTAGGGGTGATAAGTGAGGGTGTTGAGTAAGAGAGTCATGGTTAGGAGTCAAAAGCAGTAGCAAAGAGGTGGGCTTTAAGCCTAGACTTGAAGACAGCCAGAGACTGAGCCTGACATACTGGCTCAGGGAGTCTATTCCAGGCATAGGGAGCAGCGAGATAGAAGGAACGGAGCCGGGAGTTAGCAGTGGGGGAGAAGGGGGACGACAGGAGACATTTGCCCAGCGAACGGAGTTCACGGGGAGGAGTGTAGGGAGAGATGAGAGGTACTGAGGAGCTGCGGAGTGGATGCACTTGTAGGTCAAAAGGAGAAGTTTGAACCGTATGCGGAAGCGGATAGGGAGCCAGTGAAGCGACTTGAGGAGAGGGCTAACGTGAGTATAGTGACTCTGGCGGAATATAAGACGCGCAGCAGAGTTTTGGACAGGTTGAAGAGGAGATAGATGGATTTTCGTATAGGGGTCCTTTTACCAAACTGTGGTAAAAAGGGTTCAGCACTAGCGGGGGTGGGGGGGGGGGCATTTTTGCTGCAGACTGAAAATAATCATGGTCATGCGGTGGGGAGCCCCTACCTCCACCCATTCAGATAGTGGTAAGGGCTCCCTCGCCAGTGGCGTAGCAAGGACGGGGCAGTGGGAGCGGTCCGCCCCGGGTACACGCCGCTGAGGGGGTGTCGGCTCCGCTGGTTCCCTGCTCCCTCTGCCCCGGAACAGGTTACTTCCTGTTCCGGGGCAGAGGGAGCAGGGAACCAGCGGAACCGACATCCCCCCAGTGGCGTGCACACGGCAGGCAAGAATGCACACGGGAGGGGGGAGGTTGGGTGATGCGCCGAGGGGGGTGTCATGCTGCACCTGGGGGTGGTGCGCAGCGGCGAACCGCCCCGGGTGGCAGCCGCCCTCGCTACACCACTGTCCCTCACTAACCTGGTGGTAACTGGGTAGCACGCATCGCTACCTGATTACCACCGAGTTATTACCGTGCTCAAAATTACAGCCCTATGTTCCCCAGTGTGGGAAATGGTGCTTGCTGGGGCTGGAACCGCTGCCGGTGCCCACGTTGGGATGGCGGTAACTTCAAATTATTTATTTATTACATTTGTACCCCGCTCTTTCCCACATACAGTAGATCCAGTGCGGCTTACATAGTAAAAGAAAGCATCTTACATTGTAAAGAATACAGTAAAAACAAGGAAATGTAGGAACAGTATTATAAATTGTGATGATCATAACTACTTACATTATGAAAAGCATTACAAAGGACATTGTGAAAAGAGCGTGATTTATTCTCCTAGAATTTGAATACATAAGTACATAAGCATTGACCTGGATTGGCCACTGTCGGTGACAGGATGCTGGGCTAGATGGACCTTTGGTCTTTCCCAGTATGGCACTACTTATGTACTTATGTACTTATGTCCATCGAGCCCAGCATCCTGTTTCCAACAGTGGCCAATCCAGGTCACAAATACCCGGCAAGATCCCCAAAATGTACAAAACATTTTATACTGCTGATCCCAGAAATAGTGGATTTTCCCCAAGTCCATTTAATAACGGTCTACGGACCAGTTTTGTGTATTTTTGGACGCTTTTCGCGTGTACTGTGTTAGGTTGTTTTTCATAACGCAGCTTAGTAAAAGAGCTGCAAACAAAAGAACAGCTGGGAATACCTGAGGCTCCCCTCACAAACCCATCGGGCTGGATTCTGAACGATAGTGGAGAGGTGACATTCCTGGAGCAGAGTCCTGCACATCGACATCACTCAGTGCTCTATACAGTGGACCTGACTGAATCTCTCTTAGCTCTAATCACTCTTTAACCCCACACAGCACTTTTAAGGCTAATTATGGCGTGCTCTTCTTGACATATTAGTCATTTCTCGTCCTACTTTGGGAAGTTAAACTTCTTATTAACACCTGCCTGTGAATGTAATCTTGCATTCTTTCGAGAAGAGAAAGTCCACGGCATAGACAGCAATTAAAATCCTATACTGAGCTTATTGGTCATTCACATTTTTGGGGGGGGTGGGTGGGAGGGGATCAGTGACCATCTGGTCATTTAGGGCACTTTTTTGTATCTTACTCATTATTAAAACAGGTCCACACCAAAACATCTAACTTTTAGCCCTGGACGGTTTTGTTTTGTTCCATTATGGCAGAAAAATGCCCAAGTGTTAGAAACGCCCAAATCCCACCCTTAACATGTCCCTGACATGCCCTCTTGTGATTTGGATATGTTGCAGATGAATAGCGTAGAAAACTGTCTAAAAAAATGGGTTTCAAAAATAGCAGTTTGGACATTTTTGGGAGAAAACCATCCATCTGCTTGTTTATGCCACTTTTCTGGACGTTTTTCTCTTCTGAAAAGGAGCCCCATGCTGTTATCCATCTCAGATAGTCAATCAACTGTAGAGCATGGTTAGCACAGGAGCCTTTCCCACCTCCCAAATAGGAGATGATAAGACCTGTTGTGTTTTGAAACGGCCAAACACTAATGGTAACAGTTAACAAACTCGCCCAAAGAATTACGAGTGAACTAATCCAAAAAATATAACGACTGGAAATTATAATGGGATAGTGGAAGCTCATCAGTAAGGGCTCACCTAACCCGAGAGCTGAACATGAATTTGTCACAACAATAGACCGTTCAATGCAGGGGCGTATCTGCGTGGGGCCACAGGGGCCTGGGCCCCCGTAGATTTGGCCCTGGACCCCCCTGCACAATGACCCTCTCCACTCCCCCTCCCGCCGCCAACCCGCCGTCACCTATCTTTGCTGGCGGGCGGACCCCAACCCCCGCCGGCCGAGGTCCTCTCTTCCGTTGCGGCAAAGCTTCCTGTTCTGAGTCTGACGTCGTTACATCCTGCACGTACAACAGGACGTCAGACTCAGAATTTGAAACTGAAGGATGCTTTGCTGCAACGGAAGAGAGGACCTCGGCTGGCGGGGGTTGGGGTCCCCCGCCAGCTTTGCAACGGACGGACCTCGGCTGGCGGGGGTTGGGGTCCCCTGCCAACAAAGGTAGGCGACGGGGGAGGGTTGGCGGCTGGAGGGGGGTGGAGAGGGTCGTCGGCAGGGAGGGAAATCAAAGTTGGCGACGGGGGGGGGGGGGGTCCGGCAGTGGCGGGGGGGTCAGCGGCACCGGGGGGGCTAAAATGTGCCCCCTCACTCTGGCTCTGGCCCCCCTCCCGCCGGTCCAGATACGCCTCTGGTTCAATGTGCTCTCCTTACATCACAGAAGCTTCCAGTCAAGTAATAATAGTGTCTGTGAAAAACAATATATATAATCAAACAGTTCACAATCCTTATTAAATGTCCATATTAAATATCCTGAATGGCAGCAAAAGACAGCCATAACAGCTGACAGAAAGAGTAGAAAAAGGCGCCAAAAAGAAAAAAAGAATGAACTTATCTAAAACTTGTCTCAAACAGACAAGAGTAGGATATTGCTCGACAGAGTCTCCATTTCGATTCCTTCTTCAACAGCAGGTCCCTCTGGGAACAAATTTTGGCACACTACAACATTCAGTCTGGCGTCTTGTATGATCAGTTCCAAAAGGTACACCAGCAGAGTCTCTCCATTGATGCCAACTGCGAGATCAGACATGGCTGTTTCAAGCGTGGAAAGTTGCACTCTCCATTTACAAGCTCTTGGTCAAGCCTCCCCCTCCCCACACTAATGGTAATGTTAGCACACCGCCATAAATGAAACTAATTGAAAAATGCCTTTTTACAGTCGTGCAAGAAATAGGCTAAGCACATGGGAAAGACTCATCATCCTAGATCTGTCTGATGCCTGGTAGACTCAACCTCACTTTGTTCTCGTTACTTTAATTCCCGTTATGATTACTGCAATTCCATTTACGTGGGTATTGCTAAGGCTAATCTAAAACGTCTTCAAACGCTTCAAAACAGTGCGGCACTCATAATCTGTAATGCAAAACGGTATGATCCCGTATCTCCTTTACTGCAGTGTCTACACCGGCTTCCTATTGAGTTTCGGATAAAATATAAGATTCTTGCGATGACACATAATATACTGCGCACTGCCACCCCTTCCTATTTGGCCTCTCAGATTATTCCCTATACCCCTTCTCGTCAGAAGCGGAGCCAGGTTGACGGCGCGGGGGGAGCGAAAGCGGTGCGAGAGCGGACTTCTGCCGGCGCCGGCACACATTTTCAACGCAACACGACTTGAGAAAAAAATAGGCTCCGGCAGAACTCCATTTGGGGGAGCGGCCGCTCCATTGGCACCCCGCCTAGCTACGCCACTGCTTCTCGTACTCTCCGTTCACTAACTGATAATAGACTTGTTACACCTCACCCTTCTAAGGCACGTTGGGAGTCTGCACAGTCCTCTGCCTTTTTCTTTCTCACACCCACTCTCTGGAACTCGCTTCCTCAATATTTAAGGCTAGAGGATTCTTTTCTGTCCGAGCCTCATTGAAAACTCACTTTTTCAGTTTGTGTTTTAGATGTTAACAACTTTCTAGTTAAATTTCTATGATGGGGAAGAAAACACACATAGAAAATTGTAAGTAACTATTTTATGACAGACGCACATAGGTTTTAAGTAGATGTCTGTTAACTAGTCGACTGGTCTTAATTGGATATTTATGATTTAGTTGGCTGATCTTGAGTGATGTGCTTTCCTATCTATATTATGGCGTTCCTTTTCAGTTTTTAATTTAGTTTTTAATGTTCGTTTTATATAATTTTATTTTTATTGTTCATTTTGATTTGAGTACAGGAGAAACAGTATAGTAAATGCGATAAACGATGTAAGGGTGAACTAAGCCCATTTCTTAGCGCAGATTACTTATAGGGTTCTTATACCTGCTAAAACCTTAAAAATGAACCAAGAAGGGCCTCCCGTCCCCCTTTCGACACTCATTCAGGCTTGGAGGAACTTAGAAGAGGTGATTTCCTAAAGCCCAGCACCTGGACAGATTACCATCGCTCAGATGCCATGCTTAGATAAACCTGCTCCTGCAGTAGGCGTAGGGCTGCAATTACAAGTTTTCAATATAGCTGGTAGCACTGCATTTTTTGAGACCGTGCGATCTGGTATTGGAGCTAGTAAATGAAGCCGCTTAAAGCAAATGACTTTTCAGCTCCGAAGAGGTCAGTTGTCTGCAGTCAGACTTGAGTACAAGCAGGTGGGCTGATCTGTGAAACTGGCCTGGAGGAGAAACAGGATCTTCTCAACATCTATAAGACCATAAACCTTTCATCAGTGCAATGCCAGGGTTTGGCTCTGGCAGCAGGGACATAGCCAAAGAAAAATGGAAAGACCCTCTTTTTAAAAAAATTTTATTTATTTGTTATATTTGTATCCCACATTTCCCCACCTGTTTGTAGGCTCAGTGTGGCTTACATAGTACCGAAGTCATTAGCAGACTCCGGTGTGAACAAATACATTTGATGTTGCGGTAGGATAAAGTTCATGTGGCAGAGCTACAACAGGAATAGTAGAGCGAAAGAGTTGTGTTATATTCATTATGTGCTTTAGTTTTCTTGTGTACCTACACTGTGAGAGCAGGCTCCTTTTGGTAGCTAATGGTGACCAACTTCAAATTGTACAGAAATCTGTGTGGCCTTCTCAGGGGCCCTTTTACAGAGTGGCGGTAAGCCCAACGCAAGCTTGCCGCTCACTCTCCTGGGACTATTGCCAGCCCAATGCAGCTGCTGGCTGTAGTCCTACCCCAAGCTTGCGCCATTTCTGGGGGGAAAAGAAAACCCCTGGAAATGGCTTACGCGGCGGTAACCTGGCGGTAATCTGGCATCACCGTGAGCTGCCCGGATACCGCCGAGTTAGCGCAGGAGCCTTTCTTGCCACCTCGATGGGTGGCGGTAAGGGTTCCCCATCGCATGACCAAGTGGTAAGAGTTCTCTTACCGCCTGGCCATGTGTGTCTGGGGACTTTTTACCCGCTGCAGTCAAAAAAGGCCCTGACATGTGAGACAAATGGCTAGCGCAGGGCTGGCAAAAGGATCCCTTTGGGTCTACTATTCACGAATTATTCACAGTTCCTCCAGGATTTTCCAAATGGCTCTGCCGAACGTGGAACCTTTGCAAATTAAACATAACGTCATCTGCAAATGCATGTGTATTTTGTCAGCATGTACAGTGGTATCATTGATTTGACAAAAAGAGCATCATTATTCAAGGCCAGACGTGTCAGTGCTGACATCTAAGTGTGTAGATGCTAATTTTGCAAAACACACATATATTTTACCATTAAGGGTGGGCAGCCAGAAAGAATTTTGTTTCGTGTTGTTTCCCAATTCACTATACAGGAATTGTTTATGTTATTTGTTTCTTTTTTTCTTAGGTTCCACTATATATTATCAAAAATATTATATCTTGTTGGACAGACTGGATGGACCGTTCAGGTCTTTAGCTGCCGTCATTTACTATGCTATGCTATGCTATGAAGGAAGTGAGGTACTGAGTAACTATAGATGTTTTATTCCCTGTGGAAACGTAAGCGTATAAGACCCTACTTCCTGAGGGAAATATTCCGCCGTTTGATGCAGTCACTGGCACTAAGCCATTTGGACTATTGTAATGGATTATATACGGGTTGTAAGGTCCAGCTTCTGAAAAAACTGCAGACTGCCCAGAACACAGCGGCAAGATTGATATACAACAAAACAAAGTATGTTAGTGCCGGAAACTGCATTGGTTCCCTATCATGTCCCGCATTACCTTCAAACTTTGTATTCTAGTTCACAAGATACTCTTCAGTGATGCCCCTGGTTATATGATTGGCCTCATTGATCTACCAGCCAGGAATAGTATCCGCACATCTCGTAGCTATATGAATCTTTACTATCCTAATTGCATTGGCCTTAAATATAAGGCGACCTACGCGTCCAATTTCACCTATTTAAGTACGCAAATGTGGAATGCATTACCAAAAAGAGTGAAAACGATACATGACCATCTACAATTCAGGCGAACTTTGAAGACCTATCTGTTTTGTAAGGCCTACCCTACTGATTCCGCTTAGCTGCCTCAGCTCTGCACTGATTTAAAAGACAATGTTATTTCTTAATTCTTTGTCATTTATTGTTCCCATTTACCCCTGCCTTCCCTTACCCTGATTCTATTTGTATTTGTTTACCACCGGATCGTATTGGAGCTCCCAAATACGGTGACTTGTAAGCCACATTGAGCCTGCTAATGTGTGGGAAAATGGGGGATACAAATGCTGCAAATAAATAAATAGAAAAAATAAAGCTACTATGCTCGTGATTGCAACTAAGCCTGATAAAGACCACGTTGAAATGTGGTCTGGGCTTGCTGAGGCTTTTTCCTCCATGCGACTTTTACTAGTTTGCCTGATATTAGTATTAGCTTTATTTTTCTATAGTTTTTTCTCATGTTGTCACGGAAGCACTGTTATTAAGAGTGCACGGTCTTTTAGAAAGACCGTGCACTCTTCTGAAGTAACGTGCATGATTTGCAAATATTCTGCTCTATAGAAGTGTACACCATTGTTTCATGATAGTGACCTAGAGATGGGAATAACTAGTGAGGTAATTAAATTCGCCGATGACACAAAATTATTCAGGGTCGTCAAGTCGCAGGAGGAATGTGAACGATTACAGGAGGACCTTGCGAGACTGGGAGATTGGGCGTGCAAGTGGCAGATGAAGTTCAATGTTGACAAGTGCAAAGTGATGCATGTGGGTAAGAGGAACCCGAATTATAGCTACGTCTTGCAAGGTTCCGCGTTAGGAGTTACGGATCAAGAAAGGGATCTGGGTGTCGTCGTCGATGATACGCTGAAACCTTCTGCTCAGTGTGCTGCTGCGGCTAGGAAAGCGAATAGAATGTTGGGTGTTATTAAGAAGGGTATGGAGTCCAGGTGTGCGGATGTTATAATGCCGTTGTATCGCTCCATGGTGCGACCGCACCTGGAGTATTGTGTTCAGTACTGGTCTCCGTATCTCAAAAAAGATATAGTAGAATTGGAAAAGGTACAGCGAAGGGCGACGAAAATGATAGTGGGGATGGGACGACTTTCCTATGAAGAGAGGCTGAGAAGGCTAGGGCTTTTCAGCTTGGAGAAGAGACGGCTGAGGGGAGATATGATAGAAGTGTATAAAATAATGAGTGGAATGGATCGGGTGGATGTGAAGCGACTGTTCACGCTATCCAAAAATACTAGGACTAGAGGGCATGAGTTGAAGCTACAGTGTGGTAAATTTAAAACAAATCGGAGAAAATTTTTCTTCACCCAACGTGTAATTAGACTCTGGAATTCGTTGCCGGAGAACGTGGTACGGGCGGTTAGCTTGACGGAGTTTAAAAAGGGGTTAGATAGATTCCTAAAGGACAAGTCCATAGACCGCTATTAAATGGACTTGGAAAAATTCCGCATTTTTAGGTATAACTTGTCTGGAATGTTTTTACGTTTGGGGAGCATGCCAGGTGCCCTTGACCTGGATTGGCCACTGTCGGTGACAGGATGCTGGGCTAGATGGACCTTTGGTCTTTCCCAGTATGGCACTACTTATGTACTTATGTACTTATGTGTGACGGATTGTGCACCTGTGCACAGTTGTGATGGTTTTCAAGCTTTGATGGTCTAGCTATCTATCTGCGTGCGTGTATATCTATGTATGCATGCACACTCACACACACACACCTTAAAACCAAACACAAAAACACACCCACAAACAGAACACGAATACGAAACACACACACATAGGCATTGAAAATAATTTTCAGACTGCCCAGAACACAGCAGCCAGACTTATCTTCGGCAAGTCAAGATTTGAAAGCGCATCACCTCTTCGGATAAAGCTTCACTGGCTCCCCATCAAAAGAGAGAATATATTTCAAGGTCCATACATTGATTCATAAGATCATATACCGAGAATCCCCTAGCTATATGAATGACTCGATCGACCTTCCAATTAGAAATAGATCAATGTCCTCATGTACTTACCTCAATTTACACCTTCCCAATTGCAAAGGAATTAAATACAAAACCTACTACGCATCCAGTTTCTCCTTTTTGGGCGGTCAGCTTTGGAATGCTCTACCAAGATCCATCCGAACAATTAACGACTATCTACCCTTCAGGAAAATGTTGAAGACACATCTTTTCAAGCAAGCTTACTCTAATGACCCAACTTAATCCTATCAGCCCACCTACACTACTCCTGCTCTGACACTGACACTGACTCTGATACCGATTATACCTTTGTCCTTGTCTCATAATCTCCTTATACTCATCCTCCAATCTTTTCTTCTCCATCTTTCTATACCATCCCCCTCCAAATCTCCTTTCCTCTTACCTATCCTATCCTTGTTTACCTCCCCATATCCAATTCAATTCATATATTCTTAAAACCTATTATTATGTTTATTACAGTTCGTAATATTCTTCTTACAGGACTTTTGTATTGGTTTTTTTTTTACTATGTAAGCCACATTACATAGTAACATAGTAGATGACGGCAGAAAAAGACCTGCACGGTCCATCCAGTCCGCCCAAGATAAACTCATGTGTATACCTTACCTTGACCCCCCTGAACCTGCTGTGTGTGGGAAAGCGCGGGGTACAAATGCAATAAATAAATAAATTACAAGAGATTTCTTCCACATGATTTCTCCACCATGCCCCCCTCCCCTTCCCCCCAGTGCTGGCACACCCTTGTTCCTGATGGGCTGCCTCCTAGTGATTTAGATATGTATTTCATTTCCTTTGCTGTAAATTCTGCTGTGAAACATACTGCCTAAGGGAGGAAGTTATCAACATGGGCTACCATTAAGGCGTATCATTTGGTTGTAACCCAGGTTATTAGTAACTAGGTCTCATTGCTTAAAGTTGGACCTGTGTTAAAATAGCATGGGTTAGCGATAAAATAAAACATCTTAATGGTAGCCCACATTGATAACTATACCCCTAAATCATATAGCTTTCTTAATGGTTGCTATGTGTATTGCCAACTAATACCGGTTGCTATGGGATACTGACACCATGTGGTTAAAGTGTAAAATGCATCCTTTCAAACCTTTGACAGTGACATCTAATGGTTTGATATATTATAACTCTTGGTTTCATTTTATTACTGTTTAACTTAGAGAGGAAAGGCGGTGGTCTGGATGGAGCGATGGATTGTAGTCACACACAGAAATAAAATAGGTAAACACACAGAGAGATACCCACACCCACAGGGTGATTGGAAAGAACTGTATACACCATGCTGCACCCCAGGGGCGTAGCCAGACTTCCGTGGGAGGGGGGTCCAAAGCCCGAAGGGAGGGGGCACATTTTAGCCCTCCCCCCGGCGCCGCCCCCCCCCCCCCCCCCCGCTGCCATTGCCACCCCCCACGTCTTTTCCGACCCCCCTCCCGCCACGAACCCTCTCCCGCCGCCGCCTACCTTCACTTTTGCTGGCGGGGGTCCCCACTCCCCCGCCAGCCAACGTCCTCTCCGTCCTGCTCCTACTCTTGTTGCATGCATTGCTGACGTCCTGCACATTGTACGTACAGGACGTCAGACTCAGAGAACAGAGTTCTGTTCTCTGAGTCTGTACGTGCAGGACGTCAGCAATGCGTGCAACAGCAGGAGCAGGATGGAGAGGACGTCGGCTGGCGGGGAGTGGGGTCCCCCGCCAGCAAAAGTGAAGGTAGGCGGCAGCAGGGGCAGGTTCGCCGGGAGGGGGGTCCAGGCTGGAATCTACAGGGCCCAGGCCCCCTCAGGCCCCACGTAGCTACGCCACTGCTGCACCCACCCCCCCCCCCCCCCCCACGCACACACACACTTGTTTTAATTTCCAGTCTTACTACTACTACTACTACTACTACTACTATTTCTAAAGCGCTACCAGGGTTAGGCAGCGCTGTACAATTTTAAACGAGGAAAGTCTTCTGGCTTTTAGTCTGATGTTTTATATATCAGACATGCTGTTTATATAGGTACAGGTATAAACTAGTAATTTACTGCAATTGCTCAATGCACAGAACAGAAGAACTAAGAAGGAAATTTCCACTGCACTAGTCCATAATTACATGATGGCAGAGTGTGACTTCTCTAGGCTGATGATAGATGCATCAGGTAAAAGAAAGACCCAAAAGTAAAACATCTGATTGGGAGATAACAGATCTCAGATATTTGGCACCTGAAAATTGTGCTTGGAAAGCATTTCTTTTCTGGACCAAGAAGTGGCTCGGCAGGTCTGAAGGGAAAGATAATAACTGTTGACAGACGAGCATTGCAGAAAGGAAGGAGAGGTCTCCAGTACAAGAGGTGCTAATGTATCCGAAAGGAAGTGTCGGTTAGCACTACTTATGAACAAAAGCGAAATGGTGTTCACCTTTTTCTGGGGATCCAAGTGTAAAAATTTACAGTTTATTACCCTGGAGGAAATCTCAGTATGTGGCTGGAAAGCAAAGGAAGTCATTTTAGAAGACTTGCACAGTATGTACACCTGTATGCAATAACATACACATGTAAATGGGATGTAATAAAGCTGCTATGTACATGTTTAAGCTGCGGGATGGAAAACAATACAGCACAAATGACAAGCAGACACAGCGAAGATGACAACGAAAAGCACACGCGGTCAGTGATGGTGCTGTAAAATTTTAATCAATCAAGGCATGGCACGACTCAACACGGGCCAGTATTTCGGGCAGTTAGGCTGCACCAGGAGTCCAATGTCATTGAAGTTGTATGTTCCATGCACTATTAACGTCATAGGTTAAAAACATTGGCGATCCTGCTATAGGTTCACTCGTCTTGATTGTCGTTCATTGAGCTTCAATCGAACACTTCAAAGTGGTTTAACTGGGAAGGAGAGCCTCCTGCCTGGTTGCATCACTTGTGCCTGCCTCTCCACTGATCATCCCCCATCTGAATACTGAGCCCTCACTTTCTACTTGAGAATCCTTGGAGCCAATTTCCATTGCAAAGGCCATCTTCCCTGCTTCCTAATGTTATCTCAATCACCAAGTAGAAATCTTGTAAAGCAGGAACACTGCTATTAACGGTCCTGTACATGCATCTCTTTCAATGGAGATCTCATAGTAACATAGTAAATGACGGCAGATAAAGACCTGAATGGTCCATCCAGTCTGCCCAACAAGATAAACTCATTTTACGTGGTATGTGATACTTTATACCCGAGTTTGATTGGTCCTTGCCATTCTCAGGGCACAGACCGTAGAAGTCTGCCCAGCACTGTTCTTGTACTAAGTTCTGAAGCTAACATCGAAGCCCCTTAAAATTCACACTCCAGCCCATCCATATCTATTCAGCCACATTCAGGGCGCAGACCGTAGAAGTCCACCCAGCATTGGGTTTACTCTCCAATTACCGGCTTCCCCACCTAATCTCCGCTAAGATTCCATGGATCCATTATTCTAAACAGGATTCCTTTGTGTTTATCCCACGCAAGTTTGAATTCTATTACCGTTTTCATCTCCACCACCTAGCATTTCAAGAAACTGCAACAGCAAAGTGAAAGGTTTTCATTATCCAAAATATTCTTAACTATCTAAGACAAATAAAATGAAAATTTGGAATCTAACCCTTACTGTTTATTATTGATAAGGTTTTCCCTTCATTTTGATCTGGGAAAGTGTATTGATCAGCTGCTAATAACTTCACTAGGCGATTAATAATCTCATTAATACAAGCAGCTCTGAATTCAGATTTTTTTTTAGCAGGATTATTTCAATCTTTGTCTTGTGGAAAAAGGGCTTCGTAATTGGTCTGAGTTCTTTCTTAGAATATAAGAAAAATATTTTGCAACTGAACTAAACTTCTTGGTACAGAAGTGAGGACAAACCACACATATGCATGGATTTGAAATGCTATTTAGATAACCCTAGTGTCTCACTAAATTATAAAAGTTTCCTGAATAAAAGTTACAAATGCGGTTTGCAATTCTAAGCCTATTATTATCACTAATAAGTGTTATTGTGATTGATTGGATACACTTGACTTTTGTGCTGTGTGGAAAATTAAATGGCATTATCCTGACACATTGTCCCTAGCTTGTTTATGTTTTGGCTTCAGTCTTGTGACAAAGCTAGCTTTGCATTTCAGTTACACGAGCATCCCTTCCACAACAAAAGGGTTAAATTTGGCAATCTGTTAGGCATCTGTTTGATGCTCTCATTAGACAGATCCCACCTCTGTGTGTCCTGGGATCTGCTCATAGATCCTTGGGGAAACCTTAAGTTAGGAAATAGAAGACAAGGAAAAGCCAGGTCTCTTGGCTCAGCTGAGCCCAGTTGCAGACTGGAGACTCTCCTGGGTTTAGCGGATGGCTGAAAGAGCCAGGACACGCCTTCCTTGTTAGAGTAACAGACCTGGCATCTAAATGAAGAAACCAGCTGTTACCTTGACATGAACAATATGAGTCTCACTATTGTCTTACAATATAACCTTAAATGAGACACTGGCCATACTGTTTTGCCAAACAATAGACAGCAGATCATCACATGTGGTCTCGCTGTTAATGTGATTGCTCTTACGAGCTTGGGAAAAGAGATGTTCATTAATACGAACAAAGGGAAAAGGGGAAATATTAGAGGGTTTGAGGCACCTGTACAGATAATGAAGGATAAAATGGGCCGGCAGTGGGAGCGGAGAGGTTTGGCTTTTGCTTAGAGTTCACAGTGTTCTGAGTAAACTTTGAACCAGGTTAACAGCAGTATAAAGTGCACTTGTGCAAGTCTTTAGGGTTTCTGCATGCGTTCTGGGGCCCATATTCAGTGATACTATCTCTCACTGACTGGGTAGTATGTAACCAGTGCTACTAAAAATCTGAGGAGCCGGTGGTGGGAGGCAGGGATAGTGCAGGGCAGACTTATACGGTCTGTGCCCTGAAGAGCACAGGTACAAATCAAAGTAGGGTATACACAAAAAGCAGCACATATGAGTTATCTTGTTGGCCAGACTGGATGGACTGTGCAGGTCTTTTTCTGCCGTCATCTTCTATGTTACTATGTTACCACACAGCACAATCCGCTTAATGCCAGCCAGGGTGATCTGGGGGCTGAGTCAGGGTGGAGCCACAAGTTACCTTGTCACCGCCAATATCCAGCATTTAAAAAAATACTGACCACCACCAGCTAAATATTACCCTCTGTGAGATCGTTTTGAAATGATTTAAACAGCCAGCAGAGGCTCCTGGCTGTTTATTTCACCTGTCCAAGGCTAACCAGGAAGTTTCAGTGGCAGTCAATGGATAGTGCCTGGTTAGTGTCCAACCCGAAATGGACTATTTGGGGGATAGAGCCAGCATTTACCCAGTTAAGTGCTGATTTTCAGAATTTAACCAGCTGACGGTTAAGTGCTGAATATTGAACTTAAGGGGGGGGGGGGGGAATGGGACTTATATACCGCCTTTCTGTGGTTTTTCCAACTACATTCAAAGTGGTTTACATATTATATACAGGTCCTTATTTGTACCTGGGGCAATGGAGGGTTAAATGACAAGGAGCTGCAGTGGGAATTAAACCCAGCTCCCCAGGATCAAAGTCTGCTGCATTAACCACTAGGCTACTCCTTCACTCCAGCTAAGAGGTCCTTTTACTAAGCTGTGGGAAAAAGGACACTGAGAAAGCAGCAGGGGCCATTTTTCCCACAACCCAGGGCCCTTTTTACCGCAGTGGGTAACCCCCCCCCCCCCAATGGCTATGTTGGGCTGGCAGTGGTCCCAAGTTAGCATGCAGTAAGCCCACTTTGGCTTATCTATGTTTTGTAAATGGGCCCCTAAGTTTTGTCCGGTTAAATATGCACAGATATTCAATGCTGGAGCTTGAACATGGCTCGGCATTGAATCTTCAGGGATAAAGGGAAATGGGACTTGATATACCACCTTTCTGTGGTATTTTGCAACTACATTCAAAGCAGTTTACATATATACAGGTACTTATTTTGTACCTGGGGCGATGGAGGGTTAAGTGACTTGCCCAGAGTCACAAGGAGCTGCAGTGGGAATCGAACCCAGTTCCCCAGGATCAAAGTCCGCTGCACTAACCACTAGGCTACTCCTCCACTGACTAATTTGAATAAGGTCGCAGAGAACTGCACTGAAGAACAGTTTGATAATAGTGTATCACGGCGGTATTGAGCAATGAAAATAAGAGATGTCTAAAGTCCCTGCAATTGGACCGACCCAGTAGCTGCTATACAGGCCACCTGGGATCAGTTCTTGGATTAGACTTCAATTTACTAGGCCAGCCAGGCTGGTGGATGCTGCAGAGGTGTCTCAGGCATTACGCAATGGCGACATCTAGTGACTGAGGTTAAGCCCACGCTAGATGAACAGTCACTGCAACAGCTGAGCTAAGTAAATTAAGAGGGGGAAGGTTAAGGAAAAACACCTGGCTATGTGCAAATGAAGGATCCAGATGTTGTAACTCTACAGAAGACAGTTCTAATTGAACTGGAAGTCCAAGAACCAGACAGAACTGCTTGACCAAAAAGTCTAAATGGAATGGAATTCTTCAGATGGAGCTCATTTTGATTTAAATATATTTGCTATACCTAATAGGGAGGGGTGAAGCCAAACATTGAGGAAAATGACTTTTATTGTTAATTGATGGATGCAATGGAGTAGAGTGGAGGAGTGGCCTAATGGTTAGAGCAGTGGACTGTGATTCCAGCATCCTGGGTTTGTTTCCCACTGTAGCTCCTTGTGACCCTGGGCAAGTCAATCAACCCTCCATTGCCTCAGGTACAAAAACCAAGATTGTGAGCCTTCTAGGGACAGAGATAGTACCTGCTTATAACTGGATTGTAAGCCACATTGAACCTGAACTTTGTTTGGGATAATGCGGGATACAAATGTCAGAATAAATAAATTGACCCAACAGTAAAAGAATCTTGGCACGCTATAGGACTCATTTTCAAAACAATAACCCCTTGATATTCAAAATCATTTAACTGACCAGTAAGAAGATACAGAACCGGCTTTCCGCCGGTATTCAGTGGGGGATAACTGGCTATCTCCTGCTAAATATTGCCGGATAACAGATAGCCAGTTATGTCATCCACTGATCTTTAAAGGTGGTTTAGTGGCCATATTTTGCCACATGAAAACGTGGTATAAAAATAACCGGCTAGTAATGAATATCGGCTTAGCCGGTTATATTTAAACCGGATATTCAATGCTGGTCACCAGAATATCCGGGCTTAGTACCACGATCTGGAAAGCAGCCTCTAAATGTTCAGAAAAACATCATAAGGTGGCAGATGTATGCATTTCTCTCTAAAGCATCCAAGTTCTGATTTTCAACACTGCATTTTTAGATGTTTTTCTCCACAGTTCATCCAAATTTCAAGGGGGGCTGTTGGGGTGTGTTTTGGGTGGGATCTGGGTGGCACCAAAAGATAGATGTTTTTTCTGCAATAATGAAACAAAATGAAAACATCTTGGGTCAAAATTAAGATGATAGACCTGTTTCAACACGAATAAGTGACCAAAAGGTGCCCTAAATGACCAATGGAGGGATTAAGACAAATCCCTCCTTACTCCCCTAGTAGTCACAGAACCCCCCCCCCCTCCCATTCCCATAAGATGTGACAGTAGATACCAGGATTTATGTCAGCTTCAGATATGATGGCCATTCTTGTTAGTGCAACAGGCAGGTCCCAGGAGTAGCCTAGTGGTCGGAGTAGCGGACTGTAAAGAAGGGGACCCAGGGCTATATCCCACTCTAACTGGTACACTTGTGGTGGAATGTGTGAGCCCTCCAAAAACCATTAAATACATACAGTACCTACATATAGGTGACACCTGCAAGCTTGGGGGCTATTGTAGTGGTGAACAGTGAGGTACAGTAGGAAGGAGTTTTATCCAAAACCTAATTCTATAATAGCCTTTCTAAAGTTAAGCAGCAAGCTCATGAATAAATGTCAGTATTCTGGTAATTTCCGTGTGTAGGTGAGCACATCTTTAAAAAATCCAGACGGCGCAAAATACGGCAGCGAGATTAATATTTGGTAAATCAAGGAACTCCTTAGAGAGAAATTCAAATTAGCATATCAAATTCAAAATCTGTGCTCTTACCCACAAGATCGTATACGGGGAAGCTCTAGCTTATATATTCAGCCTGATAGACCTCCCTTCAAGGAATTCAAAAAAACTTTCTCGGACCTATCTCACTCTCCTAACTGCAGGAATCTGAGATACAAATTGCTCTTCTCCTCCTCCTTTTGCTTTGTGAGTCCTCGTTACTGGAATGCTCTACCATCTACATTAACGGAGACCGCCGACCATAATCTGTTCAAGAAGTCCCTTAAGACTTATCTATGTAGCAAATCCTACTCTTCTGATATTTAACTTCCAGCCGGCCCTCCTTTATTTTTATTTTATTTTGTGCTTTCCCACTCATGGCAGGCTCAATGCGGCTTACATGGGGCAATGGAGGGTTAAGTGACTTGCCCAGAGTCACAAGGAGCTGCCTGTGCCTGAAGTGGGAATCGAACTCAGTTCCTCAGGACCAAAGTCCACCACCCTAACCACTAGGCCACTCCTCCACTGTTGCTACTATTTGAGATTCTACATGGAATGTTGCTATTCCACTAGCAACATTCCATGTAGAAGTCGGCCCTTGCAGATCACCAATGTGGCCGCGCAGGCTTCTACATGGAATGTTGCTAGTGGAATAGCAACATTCCATGTAGAATCTCAAATAGTAGCAGCATTCCATGTAGAAGTCGGCCCTTACAGATCACCAATGTGGCCGCGCAGGCTTCTGCTTCTGTACATAAGTACATAAGTAGTGCCATACTGGGAAAGACCAAAGGTCCATCTAGCCCAGCATCCTGTCACCGACAGTGGCCAATCCAGGTCAAGGGCACCTGGCACGCTCCCCAAACGTAAAAACATTCCAGACAAGTTATACCTAAAAATGCGGAATTTTTCCAAGTCCATTTAATAGCGGTCTATGGACTTGTCCTTTAGGAATCTATCTAACCCCTTTTTAAACTCCGTCAAGCTAACCGCCCGTACCACGTTCTCCGGCAACGAATTCCAGAGTCTAATTACACGTTGGGTGTAGGACGTCAGACTCACAGAAACAGAAGCCTGCGCAGCCTTCTACATGGAATGTTGCTAGTGGAATAGCAACATTCCATGTAGAATCTCCAATAGTAGCAACATTCCATGTAGAATCTCCAATAGTATCTATTTTATTTTTGTTACATTTGTACCCTGCGCTTTCCCACTCATGGCAGGCTCAATGCGGCTTACATGGGGCAATGGAGGGTTAAGTGACTTGCCCAGAGTCACAAGGAGCTGCCTGTGCCTGAAGTGGGAATCGAACTCAGTTCCTCAGTTCCCCAGGACCAAAGTCCACCACCCCAACCACTAGGCCAGTCCTCCACTCCTGTTGTGTGCTCCCCTCCCTCGCTGTTCCTTATTCCCTGTTCTGACCTTGAAATTGTATGATGTTCTTTTAGTTAATGCTGTTAGCCACATAGAGCCCCGCCATGGTGGGAATCTGTGGGACATAAATGTTCTAAATAAATAAATGTCAAGAATCATTCTGTAAGTAGGTGCATATCTTTGATAGCATGTACTTTGTAGGTAGACATTCACACAGATGGAGTCTGGGTGGGGGCACACATTTGTTCGGTAACTTATAGAATACTATCAGAGCATCAGTTATTTTCCTTTAATTCTTTCCCCCTACATTTCTGCCTTGCTCTCTGCCAAGCTCGTTACAGTTGCAGACCGGCAGCTCACAGAGAACAAATTGAAACTCAATACCAGCAAGTCTGCCTTCGGGATCTTTACCTCACAACCATCTAACAATAGTTTGTTCCACTTTTCCATTAAAGGAACTCCCCTCGCCTTTAATCCTATTAGGATTCTAGGTATAATCTTTGACAGTAGCCTGTCATTCCAGTCTCATTGTCTCTAAGGTACCCCTTCCTGTTTCTTCACCCTAAGACGGATACATTCTATATGGCTTCTCCTCAAATTCACATCTCCACATATCGTCTTGCACGCCTTGGTAATCTCTAAAGTGGATTACTGTAACTCCCTGTTTAATAGTAGTAGTATGAAGTATTAATTGCAATCTCTGGATTTGAGGGTTTGGAAAGCTCATCCACAGATGGTAAATACATGACCATGTCACCGTTCTCGTTACCGCAGAACCTTGGCTTCCTACAGTGTGTAGAACCTCCTACAAGATCTTGGTTCTAAGTCATCAAATACAGTCCTCAGGTCTTCCTTCATTTTTGTCTAGTCATCGTATTCCATATTCCAATTCAAGAACCCTCTGTTACAACAGCCCTTCCTTATAGGTCCCCCTTTCTGCCATGTTTCCCTTGACAAAATAGAGCCTCGCGTTTTAGCGTAGCTGCTCCTACACTTTGGGACAGCCTCTCTCTATACCTCTGTGTCGAGACATCTCAAGTCCTTCTTAAAAACATACTTATTTTCTCGGGGCTTTCCCATGTACTTTGCAAGGCTAATCCTCCTAATGGATTTTATCTGCTTCTCTACAGCTGATTTTGCTGGTGTCTGTGGAAAAAGAAGAGACTACCTTTCCCTTGTTATTAATTATAAACATTCCTGTCCCTTATCTTTCTGTGTCAGTCACCTGAATGTAGCTTTGTGCTGATCATCTATATTTATTTATTTATCACATTTGTATCCCACATTTTCCCACCGATTGCGGGCTCAAAGTGGCTTACAATAATATTGTATTAAAGTTACAATGCAAAGAAGTACAATTTTGCAATTCAGAGCAAGATAGAAATAACAATTGAACAGCAATTGGTATTGAGAATAAGATAGAATTAATAATCTATATATATAAAACTCACCCTCAACGTTCTATTGTCTGACGTCACTGAAGCCAAGGTTCGTAAGTTCGAAGCTCTGAAGTCACGAAAATCACAGTCTCGGGGGCCCCGCCCTCGCGTCAAACGTTATGACGTTGAGGGCGGAGCAATTCACTCACATCGACGGCGGCCAGGGCGGCGTCATGGCGTCACTGATGACGAAGGTGCGTTGGGTGGGGGGGCCAGAGTCACATCGACGGCAGCCATGGCGGCGCAATGGCGTCACTAACAACGAAGGTGCGTTGGGTGGGGGGGCCAGAGGAAAGCCTTGCAAGTGTCCGTTACATTGGCTCCAGAAACGGGCCTTTTTTTACTAGTTAATCAATAATAAATAAAGAAAATAGTAACGTGTAGTTACTGTCCATTGGATCATATAATAGTAAGGGATAATTCTAATTATGTTGAACCTGGGGAATAGGCCTTCTTAAATAATACTGATTTCAATGATTTCCTAAAGTTTAGGTAGTTCTGGGTAGATTTTATTGGTTTGGGTAGGGCATTCCACAGTTGAGTACCAATGTAAGTGAAGTTAGAGGCGTAAATTGATTTATATTTTAGGCCATTACAGTCTGGGTAGTGTAAGTTCAAATATGATCGTGAGGTACTGGATCTGTTTCTGGGTGGTAAGTCAACCAAGTCAAGCATAAATTTTGGTACCTCACCGTAGATTATCCTGGGAATTTGTAAACCACTTACAGGTTGATATTCAAAGCGATTTAATCAGCCAGAAATGACTCCTAGCTGGTTAAATTGCCTGTTTGGGGCTATTTTGGAGGCATTCTAGGGGCGTTCATGGCACCTAACTGCATAAATAGGACCACATAAAAGTCCGTCCTGTCTTTATGTGGTAACCCATAGCCGGTTAAGTGCTGAGTATTGGCCCAGCATGGCCTGGCATTGAATTTCCAGGTTTAATATAGGGGGAATCTCTCTGTTTAGTCATTCCTCTCGATTGTGTCCTCCATTAATATTTCAGCCCCCGAGTTAATTTCTTACGAGTTTTTAGGTCTTTATTTTCTTTTGATGTGATTGCTTTTTGGAATTCTCTCTCTTCCGTTGTTAGGCTGGAGACTATTTATTTTTTTCATAGGAAACTGAAAACTCTCCTATTTGATAACTGTTGATTAGCAGAATTGGGTTTTTGCATTGTATCTTGTACCGTGTAGTCTCTATAGTTCTTTATAGAAACATGACGGCAGATAAAGGCCATATGACCCATCCAGTCTGCCCATCCTCTGTAACCCCCAATTCTACCTGTTCCTAAGTGATCCCACATGCTTATCCCATGCCTTTTAAAATTCTGGAACGGTCCTAGACTCCACCATCTCCACCGGGAGGCCATTCCACGCCTCCACCACCCTTTCTGTGAAATGATACTTCCTTAGGTTACTCCTAAGCCTATTCCCTCTTAACTTCATCGTATGCCCCCTCGTTCCAGAGCTCTCCTTCATTTGAAAAAGGCTCTCTTCCTGTACATAAATGCCCTTGAGATATTTAAACGTTTCTATCATGTCTCCTCTCTCCCTCCTCTCTTCCAGCGTATACATGTTGAGGTTCATAAGCCTGTCCCTATAATTTTTGCATTCAAGACCGCTTACTAATTTCGTAGCTACCCTCTGGATCGACTCCATCCTGTTTATATCTTCCCGTAGGTGCAGTCTCCAGACCTGCACGTACTCCAAATGGGGCCTCACTAGAGACTTTATACAACGGCACTATCACCTCCTTTTTCCTGTTGGTCATGCCTCTCTTTATGCACCCAAACATCCTTCTGGCTTTGGCCGTCGCTTTTTCTACGTTTCAATTTGTAACCTGCGTTGAACCCACAAGGGGATATAGCGATACATAAATATGACATTGAGATTGATAAAACACTGATCACCACTGGTTGAAGGTCAGGCCTTTAGATTTTTATTAGATTGGCGGTATATCAAATACATTTGAACTTGAACTTACTAACAGGCACCTAGAAGCAGAGGACTAGCCAGACCTTGACTTTTTTTGGGGGGGAGGGGTCTGAGCCCAAAGTGGGGGAGAGACGACACTTTGCCACACCTCCCTGCCACTCACCTCATACTTGGGCTGTTGGGGGTCCCCAAGCCAGTGGCGTTCCTAGGCTGGCTGACACCCGGGGCGGATCACCGATGCGGCCCCCCAGGCGAAATTACACCCCCCCCCCCGGGTGCAGCGTGACCCCCCCCCCCCCCCCGGTGAAATTAACCCCCCCAGGTGCAGCGCGACCCCCCCTGGGTGCATTTTTACCTGCTGGGGGGGGGGTGCCACTCGCCTGTCGGCTCCGAGTCCACTTGTTCCCTGCTGCTCCCTCTGCCCCGGAACAGGAAGTAACCTGTTCCGCGCAGAGGGAGCAGCAGGGAGGAAACGAGCGGACTCAGCCAACAGGCGCGCAGCACCCCCCCAGCGGCGTGCACCCGGGGCGGACTGCCCCCACCGCCCCGCCCCCCCCTTGGTACGCCACTGCCCCAAGCCCTAGCAGCAGAAGCCTTCCTGTGGCGATATTCAACACCACGCTGCCTGCCCTACTTTCTTGCCCTGGCACGAATGCTCGTTTTTACTGAAATCGATCATGTGCAAAGTAATGCATTGCCAGGTGCATGTGCGGATTTTAAGAAGTGTCAACTAACTTTATTAACTGGTTGTTAGCACTCAATTATTGATAGTGAAGGGCTCATCACTTAATTAAGTTGGGTACATGCAGAAATTTGTGCCTGCAAATCTCGGTACCATATATAGAATCTGGGGGTAAATGAAGATGTCTGTTATAGCTCCCCTTATCAACATTTCGCATAAGTCAACTCTAAATTTTTAAGGGCTGCAGAGAAAACAAGGCATAAGAAAAAGCTCAGTTTCTTGCACAATCTGAAATAGTCCATCTTTTGTCTAAGGAGAGAAAAAAATGACACAGGAAACAATGTTTGAGAACAAACACGAAAACAGGCCGGTGGGGTTTTTGCTTCCAAGAGCTGAACATAGGGGCCCTTTTACTAAGCCGTGTAAGCGTCTATGTCAGGGGTGTAGCCACATGGCCAATTTTGGCTGGGCCTGAGCCCAAGGTGGGTGGGCATGGAATTTGCTCCCCCCTGGTCCCACTCTGGTTTGCTCCTCTCTCTACCCCACAAACCCCAAATATTAAATACTTAAATATTAAATACTGAAGATTTCTTCCTCCTCCTCCAGCACTCTTCCAAACGGCAGCTGGTAGCACTTGCCTCAAACTGAGGCTGCTGCCAGCAGGCCGTGCATGCTCAGTGCATTTGCACGTGCGAAAACCGAGCATGTGCATAAAGGCTGGTCTCAGCGTCAGCTTAAGGCAAATGCTTCTGGTTGACATTTGGAAGAGTGCTGGCTGCCCAAGGAGAGAAAATCTTCCGCTGGCAAGGTTTGGGGATCCCCACCAGCCATAGCAAGATTGTCACAATTTTGGGTGGGCCTGAGTCCAAAGTGGGCGGGCCCCAGCCCACCCAGGCCCACCTGTGGCTATGTCACTGGTCTACGTGTGCCCAATGCACGCCAGTTTGGAGTTACTGCCCGGCTACCATGTGGCTCTCGCGGTAATTTAATTTTTGGCGCATGACCGATACGCACATCTGAAAAATAATTTTTTATTTTCTGGCATTTGGCACGCGTAGGTCATTACTACCCGGTTAACGTGTGAGACCTTACTGCTAAGTCAATGACTGGCAGTAAGGTCTCTGAACCAAAATGGACACGTGCAAATTTTTATTTTGCCGCATGTCCATTTTTGGCAAAAATTACAAAAAGGCATTTTTTTGCAAATGTGCTGAAAAATGGATCTGCGCGCGCCAAAAACACGTGCCTACACTACCGCAGGCCATTTTTCGGCGCACCTTAGTAAAAGGACCCCTTAAGGTTTAAGTCCATATCCTTCTTAACTAACTCTTTGCTTTCCTTAATCATTCTTTGTCCAAAAGAAAAGCTGCTGAGATCTGAAGAAGGTAGAGTTCTTTCTGGCTTTATTAGATATAACTTACTGGATTCCAAATAGAATTGATTTGTACAGATAATTAAAGTTTTTACACCACACACATGAAACAAACATCCACGTGTTAAAAGTTAAATTATTTCAAAAACAATCAGACTTTTCCACAGAAGTTAAGAACAAATCTTGATCAACAATACTGTGATAATATACAAGCCAACGCTAGACTTGGCAAAAATTTAAATAATTTTTTTATTTGTTACATTTGTACCCCGTGCTTTTTCCCATTCATGGCAGGCAATGGAGGGTTAAGTGACTTGCCCAGAGTCACAAGAAGCTGCCTGTGCCGGGAATCGAACTCAGTTCCTCAGTTCCCCAGGACCAAAGTCCACCACCCTAACCACTAGGCCTCAAAAGTTTGCCATACTCAATGAAACGTCAAAGAATTTAGTACCGCAACAGACATTCACTTCATCATCGGCCAGAAAAACCTCTACCAGTCTCCAAATTGTATTGTGTTGTGTTTTCTTTTTCTTTATCCGTCAATTCATCCGTGGGCAAAATTAGTAACATCAGCTGTCAAACATGTATTTGTACATTCAAAACGTCTCCTAGACGTTATGGCACTTATCTGGCCATTCCCAATGGGTTCCCGTTTCGCCAAAAAGGTTTATCAAGGGAAAACCGTTTGCCACTTCTTACGTTGACGGTTTGAATATACAAATACATGTTTGACAGCTTATGTTACTATTTTTACCTATTGATAAATTGGAGGTTAAAAGAAAAAGAAAAAAAAAACAATACAATTTTGGGACTGGAGGAGGTTTTTCTGGCCCATGATGAAGAGATTGTCTGTTGCAGCACTAAATTCTTTGAACCTTCATTGAGTATGGCAGACTTTTGAGGCCTTTTCCTCTTCACTCAACGTGTAATTAAACTCTGGAATTCGTTGCCAGAGAATGTGGTAAAGGCGGTTAGCTTAGCGGAGTTTAAAAAAGGTTTGGACGACTTCCTAAAGGAAAAGTCCATAGACCGTTATTAAATGGACTGGGAAAAAAATCCACTATTTCTGGGATAAGCAGTATAAAATGTTTTGTACATTTTTGGGATCTTGCCAGGCATTTGTGACCTAGATTGGCCACGGTTGGAAACAGGATGCTGGGCTCGATGGACCTTTGGTCTTTCCCAGTATGGCAATACTTATGTACTTATTTTAATTTTTGCCGAGTCTAGCGTTCGCTTGGATATACCACAGTATTGTTGATCAAAAGTTAAATTATGACATGATTTATATTCTCTATTTCTAGGACACAGCTTTAAAAATTGCTACTTCACTTGTGTTATGTGCATAGAAGATCTGCAAGAAAATACAATAAATATGGTAATAAATTTGTATATTGTATAGTAGATGGTTTTATTGCTTCTTTCTACTTGGTAACAATTAACTCTTTCATTTCATTCAGACTTGAAAAGGTCTAAAAAAACATCTTTTTAATACCCCTCCCTCCTTCCAGTTCACATCATTTGTCACAGTTTCAAAGGATTTTATAACCAAAACTGCCAAATAAAATGTAGATTTTTTTCTTCTGTGGCTAACTGAAATAAAAAAAAGTTGTTTGTTTGTTTTTTTTATTAATGAAAATCAGAGGTGTTTAAAAATATGTGTTTGAATTTGTGATTATGGCAAAAATAGACAGTAAATGGCTTTCATAGTCTTTGAAACAGTGGTGATCCTAGGTCAGTTGCCACACGGGGCGGATCACCACTGCGCACCCCCCCCCAGTTGCAGTGGCGTCCGTCCCCACAGGGTGCAGCATGACACCCCCCCGGTGCAATGAAGCCCCCCGGCACAATGACACCCCCTCCCCAGCGCATCAAGCCCCCCCCCCCCCCCGAGGTGCATTCTTGGCTGCTGGAGGGTGCAGAGAGCAGCCGCATGCCTGTCGGAAGCAGGGAACCAGTGGAGCCACCAGGCGCGCAGCTGCTCTCTGCACCCTCCAGCAGTGTGCACCCGAGGCGGATCGCCCCCACCGCCCCGCCCTTCCTATGCCACTGCTTTGTAATGCTACTTGCCTTGTAATTCTAGGCCAGGTTCTAAGCGGTTTACATGTTATATACAGGTACTTATTTTGTACCTCAGACAACAGAGGGTTAAAGGGCTCCTTTTACTAAGCCCAGTGCAGGCTTACCACTCGCAATACAGGAACTACTTCTGGGCTACCACAGCAGCCCGGCGGTACTTCCTACCCCTAGTGCGCCGTCATTTCTGGCACTACAAAAACTTGTCTATTTTTGTAGCGCCGGAGTGTACCTGGCGGTAATCGGACAGTGCCACATGCTGCCTTGTTACCGCGGGAGCATTTACCGCCACCTGAATTGGTGACGGTAAGGGCTCCCCCCCTGAAATGTCTGCATGGCAAGTGCTTTACTTGCTGCATGGCCATTTCCTGCAGGAAAGAGAAACTTCCCTTTTACCCGCTGTGGTAAAAGGGGGCCTCGGCGAGCGTGAAAAATATGTGCTGTTTGCCGCAGCTTGGTAAAAGGGGACCTTAGATGATAAACTTTTTTAGGGCACTTATCCTACCTGAAATGCTGCCAGCCACCCTGAGAGTTATTTGAAATGAAAATGAATGAAAATAATATAAATAATGGGCTCCTTTTACAAAGCTGCACTAGCGATTCCATTGTGGTAAACATGAAGAAGCCCAGTCAATTCCTATTGGTTTATCAGATGTCCCATGCCAGAATCACTAGCCAGGCTTTGAGGAAACGAGAAACAGGGGAGCTATGATACAGACGTTCAAATATTTGACAGGTATTAATCTGTACATGAACCTTTTTCGGAGACGGGAAGACGGTAGAACTAGAGGACATGAATTGAGGTCGAAGGGGGGCAGACTCAGGACTAATGTCAGGAAGTATTTTTTCACGGAGAGGGTGGTGGATATGTGGAATGCCCTCCCGCGGGAGGTGGTGAAGATGAAAACGGTAATGGAATTCAAACATGCGTGGGATAAACACAAAGGAATCCTGTTCAGAAGGAATGGTTCTGCGGAATCTTAGCGGAGATTGGGTGGCGATGCTGGTAATTGGGAAAAAAAACGGGAGCTGGGCAGACTTCTGTGGTCTACACCATGATCGTGACTGAATAGATATGGATGGGCTGGAGTGTAAATTTTAAGGGGCTTCAATATTAGCTTCAGAACTTTTAGTACAAGGACGGTGCTGGGCAGACTTCTACGGTCTGTTCCCTGAGAAAGGCAAGGACAAATCAAACTCGGGTATACATATAAAGTATCTTCTTGGGCAGACTGGATGGACCGGACAGGTCTTTATCTGCCGTCATTTACTAAGTAAAAGGCGTACAATGTCATTACAATTGAGAAATGTGCAGGTTATGGCAATATATGTGACAGAAATTATGAGCAATAGTTCTTCAAATAGCAATGTTCATTAGAATTTAATTTAAACTGAATTGTACAATTCAAATATAGTTGAAATATATTAAGAGAAACACTTAACCGGCTATCCGGCAATATTCAGCAGGAGATCGTTGGTTATCTTGCGCTGAATACTGCTGGTTAGCGCTTAGTGGATAACCGGTTATATCACGCAATATAACCAGCTATCTGCTAATATACAGCGTATCGCCGGCTAAGCTTGACAGCCACATTAAGCCGCCGAAATAGCAGGCCTGTCTTTGGCTGCTGCATATTGTCTTGGCCAATTAAGTTGAAACCAGCCAAAAAATAAACTAGATATTCAATGCTGGTGACTGGAAACGGCCTGGCAGGGGAGGCGGCCTGGCTACCTCCCACAGTCTGAATATTGGCCCCTTTGGCTTTAAGGAGTAAATGTTGAGTAATCCCCCCCCCCCCCCCCCCCCCAAACTGGCACTCTACACACACACACACTTTGACTTGAATTATTGGTTCATAAAATAACAGAAGCTTAAGGGACCCGCATGTAAAATATATATGCAGATCCCGCGCCTAAATTTACATGTACAAATTTTAATTAATTCTAACTAGCACCAAATTGCTTAGTAAGATCTCAGTTATCAGCTCTAATTGGATTATTAAATTAAATTGCATGAGCAAATTGGGCATGTGGCCAGATTTCCATGCACAATTGTTAGCACTGTATATAGAATTCAGCGGGTAAATAGACTTGGGGAAAACTCCACAATTCCAGGAATAACATGTATAGAATGTTTGTACGTTTGGGAAGCTCACCAGGTGCCCTTGGCCTGGATTGGCCGCTGTTGTGGATAGGATGCTGGGCTCGATGGACCCTTGCTCTTTTCCCAGTGCGGCATTACTTATGTACTTATGTCCTCTACGTGGCTCACTTTTATTACATAGAGCAGTGGTTTAACCTATTGTGATGTCATAGTGGCTCATTCCACCAATAAGAGCCAACCTCATTAGTGATGTCACAATGGCTTGATTGTATAGAATGTTTGTACGTTTGGGAAGCTCGCCAGGTGCCCTTGGCCTGGATTGGCCGCTGTTGTGGATAGGATGCTGGGCTCGATGGACCCTCGGTCTTTTCCCAGAGTGGCATTACTTATGTACTTATATATACTTATAACTTATGGTCTTCTCTAAGTTATGTTCTTGTAAGTCCCACCCATGCTTTGCCCAGACTCCTACCTCTAAAATATTCACTATGTAAGATATTTGTGTCTTTACAGAATAGTGCTTTGGTGGCTTTGTGGCATTTGCGTCCACGTGTATGTGCACAAATAAACATATATATTGTGACAAAGCTAGCACTCGGAGAAGCAGCTAATCCATGAACTACAGTTCCCAGAAGCCCTTGCAAGCAGGAGAGCGGAGGGTAGCCCCAAAAGGGTGGAACGGATTCCCAACCTCAGCAGGGGGAGCAGTGGCTCAGTGCTAGGGGAACCAGTTACTCCCTTCCCCACTAGAGGGACAAGGGGAGGTGAAGCTCAGTCCCTTAGGTGCATGGCCGATATATAATTCCCTCCAGCTGAGAGAGAGGAGAGAGATTTCCGGGTGGCTCCCAGCCACCAAGAGGGAGAGGAAACTGATTGAGAGAGAAGCTGCCATGGAGTAGGTGGAGGACGGAAAGGGCCTGCCACTGGAGCTTCCCTGGGGGGGGGGGGGGGGGAGTAAGCTGCCATGGAGTGGGAGAATGTAGATGTAGCCCTGCCCAGCACATGAAGGCAGTGTGAGAGGCCACAGGGGTGTGGTGCTGTGAGGTAGGAGGAAAGCTGCCAGCCCTGTTTGGTACAGGGTCCTCCTGGGTGCTGTGAAGAGGACAGGGGCATTAAGTAGTGGTTTCCTTTGAAGAGACTGTTTGTGAAAGGGTTGAATTATTGGGATGTATAGAACAGCAGGCTGAACTTTGACTGAGCCCTTCTGAGGGAGAGGGGAGGTAGTGCAAAGGAAGCGGGCCTGAACTGTTAAGGAACTGAATGTTGGTTGGAGTTTTGAACCCGGCCTGAACCCTGTTTGTGAACTGCATTTCAATTTTGAGAGTGGAACTGAATTGGGAATAAAGCACTTTGGTCCTAAGTCCGTATGGCAGTCTGGTTCTTCGCTGCCTAACAGGGCTGCCGGCCCCAACCCAGAGCGGAGGAAGCAGACCCCTTTACAATATATCAATATATACCATTATTCTAATCATTTAGGGGTCCTTTTACTAAGGTGTGCTAACAAATCCTATATAATAAAACGCACATCCAACATTCTGAAGCCAAGAAAGTGAAACCTTCAAGCCTTGAAGCATTCCTGCAACATTCCGGAACTACATGTCATCAATTGAGGAGATGGAGCCTTACAGAGCGCACAAATGCTTCAAGGCTTGAAGGCGTCACTCTCTCACACACACACACACTCACTCTCTGTCTCTCACATACACTCTCTCTCTCACACACAGACTCTCTCTCTCTCTCTCTGACACAAGCACACACACACACACACTCTGTCTGTCTGTCTGTCTGTCTGTCTCTCTCTCACTCATTCTCTCTCACATACACACTCCATCTCTCACCCACACACTGCCTCTCAAACATACACACTCCAAGGAAAGGGGGGTATGGAACATGGTGGGGCGGAGAGGGAGGGGGCATGAAACTCGGAGGGGAGGAGAGAGAGGGAGGGAGGAGAGGAGAGGGAGGGAGGGAGGGAAGCCTGCACCTCAGATGGAAGGGGGGCCTGGAACTCGGAGCCCCACACACACACTCACTCTGTCTCTCACATACACTCTCTCTCACACACTCTCTCTCTCTCTGACACAAACACACACACACACACACACACACACTCTGTCTCTCTCTCTCTCTCACTCACACACTTTCTCTCTCTCTCTCTCTCTCTCTCTCTCTCTCAAACATACACACTCCGAGGAAAACCTTGCTAGCGCCCGCTGCATTTGTGTCAGAAATGGGCCTGTTTTACTAATAGGAATATAATGGGCATCTTATCATTTAGCGCATGATAATTATTAACATGTGCTTAATCCATTAGTGAACCATAGTAAAAGGACCCCTTATACATGTAATTCATGCATAAATGTGAGGGCCCACTTTATAGAATTACCCTCGCTGGGCTGCATTCAGTATATGGTGCTCAAAATTCAGTGTAAAAAAAAATGGACGCTGAATGGTATGCTATAATGGGCATTCTGGGATTGGCGCTGTGATGGGGTTTAAAAACACCGCCCCTCACCCTTAAGAAAAGTCCCTCTCTAACTAGACTGGGCCACCTTAAGAACAATGATCCCACCCCGGGAGGAAGAGAACCAGATGGGGCGGAGTGAATTCCTGGGAGTTAAAAGACAGGGCCAGGCTGAGGTGGTTATCTTGAGAAGCAGCTCAGAGGGACCAAAAGACTAGTTCAGCATAAATATGCTAATTCCCCTGACAAAGCCCCATGGTGAATTGAGATTTATCAAGATGAATGCTTGAAGTGATAGATCAAAATAAGTCAGATTGAATGGTGGACACTGAACATGCTCTATTAAAAAAAAAAATAGGAAAAAGACAAAGAAAAAATGACAAGAAAATAAAGATAATCATTAGTCACAAACTTCCCTTATGTCTGTTGAGACTATAATCTCTTACAATAGATAAAAGTCCGCAGACAGTCTCTGAGGTCTTTTCCTCCATCTTAGAAATTTAAATGCGTTGTTTTGTTGAGCACTTTTTTCATTCGATAAGGTTTGTGTAGTTACTGAATAACTGGTTAGGTTGTTGAATGATGATTCCTTTTTGATTTTTGTGTTGAGGATAAAGAGGCCCAGGAAAGGAAGAACTGAAGGAGTCTATGCCTTTACTGAATACGTTTAGCTGCTGTAACCTGGCTGATGTAAGCCGACCTTGCTTCTCGTAAAGATTTGCAAGCCTAGCTGAGGTCTAGCTGGGGCCACACCTGAGTCTCAGGACTGGAGAACTTACAAGCTGTGTTTGGGGTGGGTCCAGAGGCCTACGCAGGACTGCCATTAAATAAGAGAAACAGTTGCATCTGAGGCTCCTGGCCTTGTGAAGCGACAGGCCCCATGGCTTAGGTGAATAAAACATTTATTTTCACATTTATATCCCTTGTCTGGCTGACTTATTCACAGGGCAACCCCTTAACCTTCACCCGGGGTATCACAGGCGCCCTTTATAGACTAGAACGTAGCTCCGGGATCCGTGTCCAACTTTGGTTGCAAAGAGTTACACCGACTGAAACCAGGTGTAAATCCCGGCGAGCAAGTTGGAGGCAGATCTGCATTATTCTATAACATTGTGTGCATTTTAAAGGAACGCCTCTGACCTGCTCGTGCCCCTCCCATGGCCACACCCCCTTTTCAGATCTGCAGGGATACACTTAGGCACTATTCTATAAATGGACATGTAAGTGTGTTTTCACGCAGATCTGCCTTTTCTGCATCTTACATCCATTAAAACATTCTCTCCCCCCCCCCCCATCGTCTGTGTGTACATATTGAAAACACATTTTTTTGTTTGTTTTTGTTATCACCAACCAAATTACATCCTAAGGAACACCTTTGAGCCAGCTGAAAATCCTCTTAAGTGCATTTAATCCTCTTACCCATGTAAAATCCAATTTTACCCATGTAGTTCCCAACTAAAACTTTGAAAATTTACCCCCAAAAATATTTAGGAAAAATCTCTATTTATAAATGCATACTGCAAAATAAATACGTAAATAAGCAAAATAAAGTAAAAAAAAAATCAAAAAAATTTCCAGCATGGTTTCATGCACGTCAAATTCCAGAGAAAGAAGCAATAACCTAAGTAACCTGTTTCAAAGTGATTTGGTTGCAGTTGCAGACTGAAAGAAAAACATTTTTTGCAGAACAGGGCTTCAAATGGATAAACTCTTTCTGTGATCTGCCACTGTCTCAGGCCACAGTAAGGCAAGTGAACGCCTTCTCCATTTTGGTTCAAAGCTTTATCTGGTTGGCAGTTTTTCATCCACTCAACTCAAGTTGTTTTGAATGATTAAACACCCCTGTTTCAGAAACCATGATCACCTGTGTCCCGTTCACTCTCTGAAAACTAAAACATTGCTCGTATTTTTTCATGGCCTCTTGACTGATTTCCTAGCTATTAGTGCTTCCCATCTTCAGTTCTTGTGACCCCAGCCAGGCCTAGTTCTCCGGGCATCCACAGTCGGTCAGTCTAAGGACAAGACTAATCAAAGTGCTTAAGTTATTCTGAAAACCAAAACTGGTTGAGGACCGACAGAACTAGCATGAGAATCCTATTCATAGTTTCACAACAGAAGACTCTAGATACAACAAGCTCAGTGATTAAATTACTACGGTCTTATTTACAATTTATTTTTAAAAAAGTCAACTGTCTCACTTCCAGTCAACAAAAAGGCTCATATCAACCAAGATAAGTGGCAGAACCTAAAAATATCAAATGTTTTTTTTGTCAGCACAGGCACACGTACCAAAGTTTAAAGACACAACAAAAGAATAAATGTACCTGATGTAAGAATCGAGTTTTCACAACTTTATATAACCAGTTTATGTTCCAAAGGCAGGCAAGTTAAACCCCTTCCCTCCCATCAATAGAGGTTACTCAACTTTTAGGCTGGTGTCCCCAGTTCAAGAAACAAGAGAATATGCGTCAGTCATATCAATACATTTAAAACAAAATCCAAATACATGCTGTTACCGCCTACATTTTAGTCCAATTCTATGGGCATTTGACTATACAACACAAGCTGTAAGGCACATTACAGTCTACACTGGAAGGAAACCTTCACAGCCCAATCCATTCCAAAACCCCGAAGGTTTAATCCTCCCGTCTAGAAATGGAAGTAAGCCCTCAACCCGACACTTAGCTCCTTAGTAAGCATAAGGCAACTGGATCACAGTAGCTGAAAAGGCGGGAGGTGGACGAGCTGTTTTATTTCCACAGTAGGCAGCGTTCGCCTTATTAATACATTGTTATTCACCTTCCAAACTAACACAGAATCAACTATGATCAAAAGCACATTTGTTTTCACAATAAAAAATAAATCTTTGTAAAGGCAGGTTGGTCTTGTTAAGGCAAAGTACGATTTAAAATGCATAAAGGCAGTGAAGAGGTCAAACGTCTGCTTTGACAGATAGCACAGTACTAATTATTCCTTCTAGAAACCAAGATGTTAATAAATACTACAGAATTTAATTGCAGAAGCAAATCCTCCATTTCTCTTCCCCTCCCTTGTAAACTAGCTCTAGACAAATGCATGTAAACAAACTCACGACCCACAAGAGGAAAAGCGATAGAAGACTTCAAATGGAGTTTGGAGGGGGGGGGGATGAAGTTCTGGAAGACCTTTTCTGTTGGGGGAGAAGCATTGTTAAGACTGGTGTAACCCCAGAATAAGACTGTGTATTGTCATTCTTGACCAAGGCAAATCCAAGTGCAAGAAGGTTCTGTAAACGCAGAGGTCATGGCAGTGCCTTCACAAGTCTTAGCTCTTCCTTACTCAGATTGTTTGGGAACCCAAGTGAACTTCCAGCCTCCCTCCTCATCCCTCCTCACAAAAGCTTGTCCCTGAGTGAAGGTGTGTGTCTTCACGTTCCGATGGGGGCTTAGCGAGGTTGAAAAAGCCACTTCTGTTTTATTTGGAGACACATCGGCAGCGTAGTATGACGTGGAAGCAGAGGCAGTGAAAAGTGTACTTCTCGGCAGTGATACTGAGTTGTATTCGGGTGAAGTAAGGTGCTGTAGGTAGGCTAACTCCTCGGTACTGGGATTGGCAGTGGTGTTATTGGGTGTCATATGATCACAGCCATAAGCCGCTGGTGAGTCGGAGCCATTGCTGTAGTCCATTGCCTCCGACGGACCCTTGTTGTAGGAATGATTATGGCTGCCAAGTTCAGAAGATGGAGCTCTGCAGGGAGCTTGTAAAGAATCATCAATGGTATTAATGTCTTTTAATCCCAAGGTCTGAAGCACCCAAGAGTCAACAGCTGGGCTCAGTTGCTTCTCACAGGCAGTAAAATCGTTAAAAAGGTTTCTTCTAGCCCTTTTGGGATGAGTCTCCCGGGTAGTGTAATTACCCTCCTTAATTTTCTTCTTTCCGATTTTGGCAATTCCATCTGCTCCTTGACCATGTTGTGATAGTTTCTGTAATTTAATATTAACAGCTCATTAGATGCACAGTTGAATGTAAACTTTGTTCTTCTAAATGGCATTTTGTTAGATCTGGTGACAACAAAACCTTTCCTGTAAAATACAGATTCTCTAATATACCAAAATCATCGATATTCACAAGCACTTCCCTGTCGTGAACAAGGCCTTGTAACAATGCCAAACAAATATTAGTAAAATAGGCCTATGTTTGTTTTATTGGCCAAAAGAATCCCCTGGACATAGCTGACTATTTTATTGGCTTGTGGTATACTTCCCCCTCCCCCTGACTTTACAGTAATTACTGTGACTTTAGAATCCCTGGGAATACCAGCATATTAATAATATACCATTTCAATATTCAAAAAACACTTAGAAGTCTGGTGTTTTGCTGAACGACTATCAGGCTTATTTTCGAAAGAGAAGGGCGCCCATCTTTCGACACAAATCGGGAGATGGGCGTCCTTCTCCCAGGGTCACCCAAATCGGCATAATCGAAAGCCAATTTTGGGCATCCTCAACTGCTTTCCATTGCGGGGATGACCAAAGTTCATGGGGGCGTATTGGAAGCATAGCGAAGGTGGGACTGGGGCATGCTTAACACATGGGCGTCCTCGGCCGATAATGGGAAAAAGAAGGGCGTCCATGATGAACACTTGGCTGACTTTACTTGGTCCTTTTTTTTTAATGACCAAGCCACAAAAATGTGCCTTAAATGACCAGATGACCACCGGATGGAATTGGGGATGACCTCCCCCTACTCCCCCAGTGGTCACTAACCTCCTCCCTCCCTAAAAAAGACATTTTAAAATATTTTTCCAGCCTCTATGCCAGCCTCAAATATCATACCCAGCCCCAGACAGCAGTATGCAGGTCCCTGGAGCAGTTTTAGAGAGTACTGCAGTGCACTTCAGGCAGGCAGACCCAGGCCCATCCCCCCTACCTGTTAAACTCGTGGTGGTAAATGTGAGCCCTCCAAAACCCACCACAAACCCACTGTACCCACATCTAGGTGCCCCCTTCATCCCTAAGGGCTATGGTAGTGGTGTACAGTTGTGGGGAGTGGGTTTGGGGGGGGGGGGTTGGGGAGCTCAGCACACAAGGTAAGGGAGCTATGCACCTGGGAGCTTTTTCTGAAGTCCACTGAAGTGCCCCCTAGGGTGCCCGGTTGGTGTCCTGACATGTGAGGGGGACCAGTGTACTACGAATGCTGGCTCCTCCCATGACCAAACGCATTAGTTTCCATTATCGGCAAAAACCAATGGCGGTGATCTCTAACGCCGGCCCAAATGTTGAGATTTGGCCGGCCTCGACCGTATTATTGAAACTAAAGATGGCCGGCCATCTTGTTTCGATAATACGGTCGGGTATGCCGCTTTCCAGGGCCGGCCTTAGATATGGCCGCCCATATAAATGGCCGGCCCCGTTCGATTATGCCCCTCCACACTACTATGTAAGCTGTTCTAAAAAGTGGCTTGCACTATTTTTAGTGCATGGATTCCCCGCGTGCTGAGGCTACTTTTAGCATGGTGGTAAAATGGCAGCAATTTGGTTTTTTTTTCCATTAATGGCTGTGCACTAATTTCCCAATTAGCTTGTGGCCATTAGCACGGGACACCTTACCACCACCTGTTTACTAGGTGGTAAAGGCTCCCGCGCTAAACCCACGCCAATCAGCAGCATGTGGTGATTTGCCAATTAGTACAGGGCCT
Organism: Microcaecilia unicolor; assembly: GCF_901765095.1. Taxonomy (NCBI): domain Eukaryota; kingdom Metazoa; phylum Chordata; class Amphibia; order Gymnophiona; family Siphonopidae; genus Microcaecilia; species Microcaecilia unicolor. The sequence continues at coordinate 212,015,161 of NC_044040.1, read as the reverse complement.
GCCTACGCCCCGAAACACGTGTGCCGATCCCAGAACTACAGTGGTACGCCTGGGCGCATCCTACGGTAGTGCCTTTTAGCGTGCGGTAAGTACACATTAGTGTTTACTGCCACTTAGTAAAAGGTCCCCTAAATGAGAGAAGCTCTTCCAGTTGGCTTTCCCTAACTAAATTTTGGTTTTCTAAGTGTTGGTCTGCCTCAGCCTTAGGATAATGTGAGATACAGCAGGTTTGCTTGGGTTTGCTTGCATTTACTTGCATTTGCTAAATTTTATTTGCTTAAAGTTATTATTTTACATTCATGTGTATGCTTAATGTATTTTGCTTGTGTTGAAACTATAATATATTTGAAATTTTACTTTATATAAATTGCTTTGATGGCCTCGGCCTTAGGCGATCAATCAAATAAATGCAACCTTGAACCTTGAAGCTCGCATCCTGGAGGTGAATGCGTGATCACTTTGGTTTCCTAGACCATAGGATGATTTTCCAAGAGCTACTGAGCAGGGATGGTGTGCATTTATCAAAGAAGGGGTGAAGTGTCTTCTGTAACGGACTGGCTGATGTAATAAAAAGGGCCTAACTTCGCTGGGGATGGGTGAAAAAAGCCCCAAAATTATGAATTGCCCTCAGGAATGTAAGACATCGAATACCTTTATAGAAATGGTAAAGAAGGTTGTTATCTGGAGAGCTTTGCATACCAATACTCATAGTATGGGAAGCAAATTTCTCGATCAAGCGGCTCTAATAGTAGAAGCCAACTTGGATTTTGTAGTAGTCACAGAGACATGGTTCACCAAGAACCATGACTGGGATATAGCTATACCTGGCTATAATGTATTCGGGAGGGACAGGGTAGGAAAAAAGGGTGGAGGAGTGGCATTATATGTTAAGAATAATATAAAAGTGACAGAATTGCAGGACATATGAGGTAAGGAAGAAGCACTGTGGGTTAAACTGGAAAGAGGGAATGGAAATGTATTTACATTGGTATGATATCCAGGCTTCCTTCATAGTCAGAAAAAATGGACAGAGATTTAAGCCTTTGACATAGTTCCACATAGGTGACTGATAAATAACGTGAGTGTCCTCAGGACGGGTCCTAAAGTGACTGATTGGGATAAAAGGAGACAGAGGGTAGTGGTAAATGGAGTTTGCTTTGAGGAAAAGAATGTGATCAGTGGTGTATCGCAGGGATCTGTCCTTGGGCCGGCCCTTTTCAACATTTTTCTGAGTGATATTACGGAAGGACTGTCTGGTAAATTTTGTCTCTTTGCAGATGATACCAAACTCTGTAATAGGGTGTGGATAGCACGAGAAGGAATCTAACGAAGCTTGAAGAATGGTCCAGAGATTGGCAACTGAGATTTAATGCTAAAAAATGCAGGGCCATGCACTTGGGCTTCAAAAATCCAAAGGAACGGTATAGTATACAGGGTGAAGTACTCTGTGTACAAAAGAAGAGCGGGACTTGGGGGGGAGGAGGTATAATTATAGTATAATTTCTAGTAGTACATTCAGTGGCATTGGTTGTATGTATAGTGGCTCGGAATATATGAATAATGTGAAATTTCTTGATTCAATTTTCCAGTCATGCAGAGGGAACCCAACGTACGAATAATGAAGATGCATCCAAGAAGCACAATGAGCCTTCTCAACTGGGTTGCATCAGAAAATATTTATTCTTGAAGGACCTGACACAGGCTGTGGTTCCAAAATACAAAACAGGAGAAATCCTCTACGACGACGAAACAGAGCAGGCAAAAGTAGAGGCTGATCAAAGATGAGTCACCACTGGAGACATGTATCCAACAGTCTTTATTATAATAAAAAACTAAAGGACCTTTAGTTTTTCATTATAATAACTACTACTACTTATCATTTCTAAAGCGCTACTAGATGTAGGCAGCGCTGTACACTTGAACATGAAGAGACAGTCCCTGCTCGACAGAGCTTACAATCTAATTAAGACTGTTGGATACATATCTCCAGTGTTGACTCATCTTTGATCAGCCTCTACTTTTCACAGGCTGTGGTTCAGAAAATGCCTGCGTCAGGGGTATGAAGTCTCAGCAGCAGCGTGTCCACCGGCAGGAAAACAAGATTCTCTTTCTGCCGGTGAACACGCTGAAGCTGCAAAACTGATTAAATTTTCACTAGATGCTTTACTGAAAGTTGGCCTGACACATATATATATATATATATATACGTTTTACATACTGAGGACTATCTGAGCTGTAGAATGGGTGAAGGAAAGATAAAAGCAACGCAGTGGCGTTCCGAGGGGCGCTGACACCCGGGGTGGATCACCGATGTGCCCCGCCCCCCCCCCGGAGTGCAGCGCCCCCCTGCAACGCAACCCCCCCCCCCGGCGAAAGAACCCCCCCCCCCCGGATGCACGCCGCTGGGGGGGTGCCGCGCGCCGGTCAGCGTCGTTGGTTTCCATGCTCCCTCTGCCCCGGAACAGGTGCCGCGCGCCGGTCAGCGTTGTTGGTTTCCATGCTCCCTCTGCCCCGGAACAGGTTACTTCCTGTTCTGGGGCAAAGGGAGCATGGAAACCAATGACGCTGACCGGCGCGCGGCACCCCCCCAGTGGCGTGCACCCAGGGCGGACCGCCCCCACCGCCCCCCCCTTGGTACGCCACTGAAGCAACGACTATGGTAAGTCACACGTGAGTCAACCCGCTACTGTGGTAGTATTAATTTATTCTCGTCCCTTTCATTCTTAGCAACACAGTAGTTGAATGCTAATCATCTAGTCACACGGTTTTACTTTTCTAGGTTTTCCGTCATTCTGTGAACTACGTCTGAGTAATTTGCTATTTCTGACCCGTATCTGAAAGGCAGATTTGTCTGCATTTCTTGGAGAGGAGAATTAGTTCCTCCAAAGAAATGCTGGGTTAACGTGTTGCCATGTCTTCAACATTCAATAATGTTTATTAAGCAGCAGTCTTTCTGTACAAGCACCATAAGAGTAATTCAATACCTTGGCGTTTTCTTCCAAACACTTAAGGAAGGTAGAGTTCAGGTACAACTTGAGCTTGGTGTTTTCTTCATATAATCTAGCAAGTTCTTCATTCTTCTGTGTAAGGGTGTCTTGAAGCTGAAACATGTCAACAAAAGGAACGTTATCTTCTTTGGTTTTATGTCAAGAGAATCTCCTCACATATTGGCCCCTAAATCTCCACTTTCCCCCAAATTCTAAAAAAAACCGCTACAACTTGCACGCTCAAATTTGCGCACACCATTTATTTATTTATTGCGCTTGTATCCCACATTTTCCCACCTAGTTGTTGAATAATGAACTAATTAGTGCTGATAATTGGCTTCTTAAACAATTACTGGCACTAATTAGAATGAATTAAAATGTACACGTAAATTTAAGCAGCTAAATTTTACGCACGAGTCAAAAAAGGGGGCACAGAAATGGATGAGTCATGGGTGGGTCGGGCTGTTCCTTTCAGTTATGTGTGTAATTATAGAATAAGGTGGGATCTGCACCATATTTCCATTGATGGAAATGGCCACACCTAAATATATGTCGTGGTTCCTGGGCATAAGCGCTATTCTATAAGCCACACCTAACTTTGGGGCCCTTTTACTAACGCACGCTGAAAAATGGCCTGCGCTGGTGTAGGCGTGTTTTTTTGGAAGCACACTGGTCCATTTTTCAGTGCGCCTGCAAAAAAGGCCTTTTTTTTGTGGCCAAAAATGGGCATTTTCGGCCTGAGACCTTATCGCCACCCATTGACTTAGCGATAAGGTCTCATGCATTGGCGCTAATCGTCAGCACGCATACACTGCCAATTACTGTTGGGTAAGTGCCATGTGGTAGAACATTTCTACCGCGTGTTTTAGACGCACATCAAAAATGAAATTGCCGTACGTGGTAACTGGGCGGTAGTTCCAATTTGACACGCGTTAAATGCGTGGAGGTACCTACATGCCTTAGTAAAAGGACCCCTTTAAGCCCAGTTTATAGAATAGTGCTGAGCGTTTTTTTTTTTGGGTGCTGATTTTTTTAGGCGTCATATATAAATTTACTCCTTTATGTCAATACCAGCTCATGGATATCTTGCGTAAACTACAACAGCGATCACACAGCAAGATCAGGGATGCTTTTGTCTGGTTTTTAATATTTTCTGTTCATGCCAAGACCGGGAAGAGATCGTTTTCAACATCATAGGTCTAGAACAGGGGTTTTAGACCCGGTCCTCGGGGCACAACCAGCCAGTTAGGTTTTCAGGATATCCATAATGAATCCGCACGACATAAATTGGCACGCACTACCTCTACTGTATGCAAATCTATGTCATACATATTCTTTGTCGGTATCCTGAAAATCTGACTGGCTAGATGTGTCGTGAGGACTCAGTTGAAACCCACCAGTCTAGAGAAATTAGAAAACCCAGGAGAAAAATGATCAATGAAACAAAGGTCCAAAGGGCTATTGTAGATCATCCCCACATATTAGTTTGCTCCAAAATAAACTGAAGCTTCCCCTGAATTATGAATCATTTTATTGTCCCAACCTAATAATTGTCCAAAAATATTACATAGGACTTCATATGCTCTTCTTTGGGGTCTAAGAAGCTAATGAACACCATTCACTTTTGATTACTATGTTGGGCCAATAAAAATCGTCACAGCCTAGCAAATAAGCCAGTTCTTGCCAGGACCAATATGATGAGAAGATCTCATCTATCAACCGTCATATTTCCTCATAATATTAGCAAGAGTGTGTAAATGACGGTACTGAACATTTACCGCTTGCTGAAGTGAGCCTCTTGAACAGGAAGGCTTAACCCACCGTGGCCAGTTCAACTACTTTCAATGAGGACTAGCAAAGCTTAGAAGATACAGCTGAATCCAGAACACAACCAGTTGAAGAGAAATTGAAACAAGCTCGTTAGGTCATAAGAAGATAGACCCTCTTTTTACATTGATTTAAGTTCTGCACCTGTTTGTTTTTGAACAGCTGAGAGGACAACTGGTCTTCCCATCTATACTCATCTTCATCAGTATAGTCCAAACTTTCAAAAAGGTCTGAAAGAAAGCAAATATAAAATGGACCGTCAACTTCTTCTCACGCTTTCCCCAAGAAACATCAATTGCGTCTCTTAAAATATCATAACACTGAATAAAATAACATAACGTTTCATCGAAGAAGGCTCCAAGCAGTAATCTGACCACTGTCATTTTTCACTTCCTACAAACGAGAAGTACTTTTTCAGGGAATTTGTGTGAAATCTGTCTATCCAAAGCTATATACTGTAGCTTTTTCTCTCTATCTATGCCAGGAGTTCTGAACCCAGTTCTCGGGACATACCTGATATCCACAACTAATATGAATGAGATAGATTAGCATCCACCACCTCCATTCCATGCAAATCTTATTTCACGCATATTCATTGTGGATATCTTGAAAACCTGACTGGCTAGGTACGTCCTGAGGACTGGGTTGTGAACCCCTGATCTATATACATAGATATACGTATATGAAAATGTTATTTGCAATAAATTTGATCAAAACCTTTTTCAGCACTGCTTTTTCTTAGATCTGGTAAATTGACTCTTGGCCTTGGATGCTCAATAAATCGGTTGGTCTACAAAAGTGTTATCTGCACCTGTCATTTTTGCTGCTTTCTAAATCAGGGATGGACAATCACAATCCTCGAGGGCCACAACCCAGTTGGCTTTTCAAGGTTTTCACAATGAATATGTATAATATCTATTTACATATACAATGGAAGCATATTTATTGTGGAAATCTTGAAACATTCATTAGCTTGTGGCCCTTGAGGACTCTAGTTGTCCACCCCGGTTCTAGACTTCTCAACTGGAAGTTTACTTAGATTATGTTAAACTTGTCTCTTTTGAATTAAGTGGTCTATTAATTTACCATATTCATTTATTTCCTATTGTAAGGATTTTTTTTAAATAAATACTAATGAAAACACAAAAACCCTATACATTCATTTACAATAAATTCAGAAAACATGAAGCTTAATTCAGGTGACACGTGCATGTTACCATATTTTGCAGGTTAATGAAATAGCCACACTGCAAACAGTTGAAATGTCTAATTGCTCTTGTGAATGATCACAAAACCCAAAATGAAAGAGAGCAGTAAAACAAAACTTACCCTCATACATAGAAAAATGACTAAGAGGATATATAATTGATAAATGTGTTAGAAAGGATGTTCAGTTAAGGAGCCTCCCAAGGTCCAAGAGCTATGAATATGAAAACTCAACTTGATTGGTCAATCATAAAGGCTCTCTTTACATCATAATCAAAATAAATGTGAGTGCTTAGAATCCCTTCGTCAAAAATTGAAGGATATGTCCATGAATACAATGAGTCCAACAGATTTTTTTTTTTCAATATAACAAACATTTCAATCAATCTAAGAGTTTCTTATTTCATAACTTATATTGGGTATTCTGCTGGTATATGATCAGAAGGATGTATTTGATTATGAAAGTTTTTTTTAATACGTCTTCCTTTTTCTTTATAATTGAGGTGCAGAGATCTCTCAATGGTTCAGAAAGAGCACCGGGGCTTGGGAGATGAACTTAACCACAACACAGCCACATGGAAGACCTTACATGCTTTTCTCCTCTTTTTGATTAATTCCCTCCTCCCATTTTATGACCCCCCCCCCCATTAATTCAAGCACCACATTCTTATAGTGTAGTGTGTCTGCTTATCTTGGGGGGGGGGGGGGTCAGGGGCAAAAGATAAGGAAGACATATTAGTAGTGGAGGGAGGGGGCTAATTAAGCATTAGGATTCACAACATTTGGAGGACTGACACCCCCTCTCTTCTCACCCCAAACTATGCCTATGCATACTATCCAAAATATGCCCAACCACACAGCAATTATGTTCATGCTATCCCCACCCTTGGAAGCCTGGCACAGTATCCAGAGGCCCGAAGTTGTAATGTCCTTTGAAACTCAACAGGATTTTCCTTCCTCCCGCTTCCCAAAGGCTGAAGCTAGTTTGGGAATAACAGAGCAGGTGGAACATACAGGGATGAGAAGCTGGTTGCTGGTTTTAAGGCAGTCAGCAGCCTAGAAACTCAGGAGCAATTATTGCAGGATCCAGAGAAAGATCTCCTGCCTTTGATCTGTTCTACATTTATATTAAAATAATAATAATAAATTCTAGGATCAAGCTAGACACCAGTATCTCTGAATCTTTTTTTAGGGTGGGGAGGATAACATACTGGTATCTCTGTATGTTGGAGGGCGAGGGTAGTAATTTCAAAGTGGGCTAGAAGAGAAGAGACTTACCCTGTGTCTGGGAGTCATGTTGGCACTCACTGTTGTCTCGGATACCGGCGGCCCAGAAAGAAACCCAAGTTTCCTTGGAAACGTCAACACAGGCTGCTGACGTCGTGGCGGAATAGGGGCAGTCATAGCCCTGGCCCCCTGCAAAGTACTGATCTTGGCAAGACAGAATGGTGCTCTGTAAAATTAGCACAAGGGGTGAGAGAAAAAATTAGATACACTTAAAAAAAAACAAATCAGGAAAGATAAAACCCTTTTTGTTTCAAGCACAGTTTACCATTATCAGCATCTCTGTGGGAAAAACCAATGGCAAGAGCTATTTCAAGTGCGTCCTTATTGGGGCCCAAAGTCTGATGAGGGTCCAGAGAGAACAGAAACAGCACAGAAATATCTAGAATGGGCAGACTCACTGTCCCCAAGGCTGTTCCTTTCCCCCCCTCTGCTCCCACAATGCATATCCTCATGGACGGACATGTAGGTGTCCATGTTTCCACGGGGATCACATCAGGGACTCCGTGCACGCTGAAATAAGAACAAGCAAAATTCTTCCGGTATTATTCAAGGGCTTAGCTATGTCCTGTATAAAAAATGAGTGGAGGAGTGGCCTAGTGGTTAGAGTGGTGGACTTTGGTCCTGGGGAACTGAGTTTGATTCCCACTTCAGGCACAGGCAGCTCCTTGTGACTCTGGGCAAGTCACTTAACCCTCCATTGCCCCATGTAAAGCCGCATTGAGCCTGCCATGAGTGGGAAAGCGCAGGGTACAAATGTAACAAAAATAAAATAGATACTATTGGAGATTCTACACGGAATGTTGCTACTATTGGAGATTCTACATGGAATGTTGCTATTCCACTAGCAACATTCCATGTAGAAGGCTGCGCAGGCTTCTGTTTCTGTGAGTCTGACGTCCTGCACTTAAGTGCAGGACGTCAGACTCACAGAAGCAGAAGCCTGCGCAGCCACATTGGTGATCTGCAAGGGCCGACTTCTACATGGAATGTTGCTAGTGGAATAGCAACATTCCATGTAGAATCTCAAATAGTAGCAACAGTGGAGGAGTGGCCTAGTGGTTAGGGTGGTGGACTGAGTTCGATTCCCACTTCAGGCACAGGCAGCTCCTTGTGACTCTGGGCAAGTCACTTAACCCTCCATTGCCCCAGGTACAAATAAGTACCTAAGCCGCATTGAGCCTGCCATGAGTGAGAAAGTGCGGGGTACAAAAAAATGGGCATAGGGTTGCCAACTAGATCCAGATTCGCCCAACAGGGTTGATTCAGTCCTGGGCTTACCTCATTGCTTGCAGGGACTTGTGGTTCTGATTTCCCCATTGGCTTCCCTATGAAAAGCAAGGCTACAAGTCCCTAAGCCCAGGACTGCATCAACCCTGCCAGGCAAATCTGGGACCTAGCCGGCAACTCTAAATGGGTGTCTCCACTTCAGCAATGACAGCTCTGGCAATCCCCTCTCTTTGGTAAAGTCAGTTGCTCCAGAACATCTCCTTTTTTCTCTCTCCCCTTTCCCCCTGCGGCCAGCGCCCATTATCCATTGACTCCCTTTCTCTTTCCCCCCTGCCCACATGATGAAGACGAGGCAAGACTCAGTAGGATGGTGCATTGCACTCTGCAGGCACACAGGGTGTGTATTTTAAAGACAGCTCTGATGATCACCCATGCTGAACCCTTTGCAATCTGAAGAAGGGCTCCACTTGATCCTAAAAGTTCATGTAAGATTTTGTCTTTGCCAAATTCTTACACTGGCATTTAAAAGAAAAAGTTGTCGCAGCCTGGCTTTTTCACATACAATATGGCTTCTGGACTTGTGCCCTACAGTCTTCTACTGCCACTTTGGAGTAACAGATCACAACTCCTGCAAAGCGCAGTACAGGACTGAATAACACTGTGCCATTAAAAAAAAATCAGTAATCATCAGAGAAACGTTTTTACATTAAAAACTAAGCAGTGTGTATGAACACAGCTGGCAAGTTGGACACAGCCGACCATAAGCAGGTGCATAAACCAACCTATTTAGTATTTAAAAGCCCATTGATAACTATTATTAAATGGGGGCAGTGCTAGATTCAGCCACTTCTCCTGAGCAGGTAGCAGTGGTAGGTAGAGCCCAGTTCTATTAAAGGCTCAGTCCAGCACGGGAGACCTGAGAAAGTCTGGTGCAAAGCGTTGAGTGTACCCTAACCCAGTTCTGGGTACTGAGCCCTGCCACCTGTTGAAAGAAACGATCTCCGGGACAACAGCCGTCAAAATCAGACCCTAAAGCAGCTCTTCTTTGCCCCCCCCCCCCCCCCTGCAAATGTCTGGGGTTTCGATGCATGCCAATGTGCAAATCAGTCCAGCTCTAGAATAGCCTCGTTTTTGCAAGAAAGGACAGTGAGTTATACTGGATACGGATTTGTGCAAAAAAATAATAATGCCCATCTAAATCCCAAACCGAGCACAGCAGATCAAAAGCACTTTCCACATGACTGAAAGATTTGCAGACAAAACAACAAATAGCAAAATTAGTCCTGCAGATCCCTTAAAAAAATAGCCTCTGATTTTTCCGTTCAAGGGCATTCGTTGAAAATACTGATACCGAAGTCAAGGAAGCAATAGGAAAAGTCCCTCATGCAGCAAATGTGACTTACCATCTCGTCCGGGGGGGAGAGGGGGTCACTTCATGGAAGCCGCACTGAGCTTTGAAGGCAAGTGAGAGGCGAGGTCTGAGCTGCCACTGATGTCTCAGGTCTCTCTCCTTCCACCCCAGCGCTCTGATTTGGTGCAAAGCTGTCAGACTGGTGACGTGCAGGAAGAAATTGCAAACTTGCTGGGATCAGAATCTTTCTGGTCCCACAAATCAACCAAGAAAGAAAGAAAAAAAAAAAAAAAAGCACACACTGCAAAAGCCGGAATTTCTCTCTCTCTCTCACCTCCTTCCCCTGCTAAGTTGCAATGATTTATGAATGCATTTCAATTCAAAGTATGATCACACTGGACCTATTCAACAGTGTGCAATGGGAGATGGGGAGGGGAGAAATGGGCCAGGTTTGTCATGGCTAAATGAATTGATTCAGGATTTGTTTGTTTGTTTCCAGCAAAAAACAAACAAACAGAAAAAAATGTTCCCAGGTTTGAGATCTCAAGCTTAATTCCTCTCCCACCCGGTTATATTTGGAAGATCGAGCACTCGTGAGCTGAAATCTACCGCTCTCTCTGCACCAAAGAGACAGTTAGGAAAAGAAACCCACGGGCAAAGAAGGGGGTTGTTTTTGCAAGGGAGGACAATGGCACAATTTCAGTAAGATTTTCTAGAGGCCCAGAAAAAAATGGTTAATAATAACAGAAAACCAAACTATTCAATAGATCAAGGGTACTGCCTTCCTGCCACGGCACAAATTAAGACACGAGAGGCCGAGAGAAAGTCAGAAACGACCAGCGATAATTCGCAGCAGGTCACCTGTGAGCAGAGGAAACCCGGCAAGAAAACAGCCTGGCATATGGAAAGTTATTTTATTACACCCTGGAGGACTCTTCATTCTGTTAATCCCGGAGAAAATCTGGATGGCACTAGGAAAAAAAGGGGACGCTTTCCCTCCCTACAAACAGGTTTTCCTACATCGTTCCAAAAGTTAAATGGCCCCCCCTGCCCCCTCCCCATGAAATAGTTTAATATTTCTCAGGTGCTCGTCTTAAATAGTGGCTCGTGTCCGTATGCCCACCCCGGTGCAGCATTCCCCCCCCCCCCCCCCTGCTAATTGCAGAGATCAAGCTAAATCCCGGACTTCAAATCAAATTACATGCTGAAACCTTAAATTACGCCGTAATAACTGACTTATTACATGGCGTCGATTATCTAAATGAGTGCTCGTCAAAGGCCGATTCCTGCTTTTACACCATCTGAATCTCCCTGCACAAAGGCAACGTCAGGGAAGCCCAGCTCAGAACGTTTTACTGAGTGAGGAGAAAAAGGTAAGCTGCAGTCCCTAAATCATTTGTTCTGCAACTGCATCCTATGTTATAACACGTCAAAAAAAAGTTGGTGCTCCGATATGAAAAATGAATGGAAAAGGGCTCCCCCCCCCCCCCCCCCTCCCCTTCCAGCAATGCCTGGCTGCAGTTCTGAAACAGGTGTGCCTCAGTGCCTGAGATTACTAGGGGAGTAAACTCTTTCCCCAGGCAGATCTGTTTTTGTACCCTGCTGTGGGCATTTCTTCCATCCCCCCCTCCAAAACAAGGCTTTGAGCTGGACAGGGGTGCTCACAATAGCCAGGTCCCCTGCAACCAGTCACAGAATCTATGACAAGGCAGAATTGGTGTGTAGAGCCTAAGCTCTTTCATTAAAACTTGGGGTCTATGGGTCAATTTTAGCACACAATGGAATGGTACCCCCAAGTATCCTGTCAAAAAAAGCCCTGTGAAAATCTATCTCATGCATGTCCAAGATGGATCTCTGGCTGACTGGGTGAGAAGCGCTGGCCTGGATGAATTGACCCACTATTAAACCTTTCAACGTGGCCCTCCAGTACACTGTTCCCACAAAAACTGCATTGTTTTTTTTTTTGGGGGGGGGGGAGGGAGGGAAAGCAAATCAATTCCAAGCACCTACAGAAACTTCCAGAGGTAAAATTAGACCCCCCCCCCCAGTCGCTTCCAATTTTCCACAAATTTGATTTGAATCTCTCTTACACAGATTGTGCATCAACTAATTAGCTAATTAGGCATTAGTCAGATGTGTGCCAGGCTGTATAGAGAGAGGTGTAATCAGCAAAAGAAATGAGGTGTTCATGCCCCTGTACAAGTCGTTGGTGAGGCCCCACCTGGAGTATTGTGTTCAGTTTTGGAGGCCGTATCTTGCTAAAGATGTAAGAAGACTTGAAGTGGTCCAGAGGAAGGTGACAAGAATGATATGGGGCTTGGGCCAAAAGACACATGAGAAGAGACTGGAAGACCTGAGTATGTACATAAGAACATAAGAATATAAGCGGTGCCATACTGGGACAGAGAGCAAAGGTTCATCAAGCCTAGTATCCTGTTTCAAACAGTGGCCAATCCAGGTCATGAACACCTGGCAAGAACCTGCCTGCTTATCCTAGAAATAAGCAGTGGATTTTCCCAAGTCCATCTTAATAATGGCTTATGGACTTTTCTTTTAGGAAAAGAGCCAAACTTGTTTTAAACCCTGCTAAGCTAACCGCGTTGACCACATTCTCTGACTACGAATTCCAGAGTTTAATTACGCATTGAGTGAAGAAATATTTTCTCCGATTTGTTTTAAATTTGCTACTTTATAGCTTCATTGCGTGCCCCCTAGTCCTAGTATTTTTGGAAAGAGTGAACAAGCGATTCACGTCTACCTGTTCCACTCCACTCATTATTTTATTGACCTCTATCATATCTCCCCTCAGCCAAAGCTAAAGAGCTCTAGTTGCTTTAGCCTTTCTTCATAGGGAAGTCATCCCACCCCCCTTTATCATGGATACTCAGAAGCTTAGCTGAGATTGGCGGCATAGCCGGTGGTGGGAGGCAGGGCTGGTGGTTGGGAGGCGGGGATAGTGCTGGGCAGACTTATACGGTCTGTGCCCTGACAATGGCAGATACAAATCATGGTAAGGTATACACAAAAAGTAGCACATATGAGTTTATCTTGTCGGGCAGACTGGATGGACCGTGCAGGTCTTTTTCTGCCGTCATCTACTATGTTACTATGTTATGTTACCTTTTCTAATTCCACTATACCTTTTTTGAGATAAGGCGACCAGAATTGCACACAGTATTCGAGGTGCGGTCACACCATGGAGCGATACAAAGGCATTATAACATCCTCATTTTTGTTTTCCCTTACTTTCCTAATAATACCTACATTCTATTTGATTTCTTCTCCATCACCGTACACTGAGCAGAAGGTTTCAATGTATCATCAACAACACCGGTTTCACTTCCCAATTACTGGCGTCACCACCCAATCTCCGCTAAGCTTCCTTCTAAACAGGATTCCTTTATGTTTATCCCACGCAAGTTTGAATTCCATTACCATTTTCATCTCCACCACCTCCCGCGGGAGGGCATTCCACATATCCACCACCCTCTCCAGGAAAAAATACGTCTTGACATTAGTTCTGAGTCTGCCCCCCTTCAACCTCAATTCATGTCCTCTAGTTCTTAGATGGGAACTCTGGCTGTATCAACCAGGGGCGTAGCTACGTGGGGCCAGGGGTCCATGGGCCCCCGTAGATTTGGCACTGGCCCCCCTGCAGACGACCCTCTCGACCCCCCTCCCGCTACCAACCCCCCGCCGCCATCGGGCACCTTTGCTGGTGGGGGACCCCAACCCCCGCCAGTCGAGGTCCTCTTCTCCGGCGCAGCCGCGTTGCTGATCTGCAAGGCTTTGTTCTGTTTCTGTGAGTCTGACGTCCTGCACGTACAACGTGCAGGACATCAGACTCACAGAAACAGAATGAAGCTGTGCAGATCAGCCAGCAACACAGCCGCGCCGGAGAAGAGGACTTCGGCTGGCGGGGATTGGGGTTCACTGCCAGCAAAGGTACCCAACGGTGACGGCGGCGGCGGGGGAGGGTTGGTGGCGGCGGGAAGGGGGGGTCAATGTGGGCTTACCGCTTGCTAAAAGGGAAGTACCGCCGGGATACTGCAGCAGTCCGGCGGTACTTCCCTTCCCCAGCATGCGCCATTTCCGGTGCTGCAAAAATATTTCAATTTTTGTATCGCTGGTGGTAAATGGGCAGTGCTGCTTGCTGCCAATTTACCGCTAGGTTAGTGTGGGAGCCCTTACCTCCACCTCAATGGGTAGTGGTAATTGCTCCCCCCTGAAATAGCTGCTTAGCGAGTGGTTCACTTGCCACGTGGCCATTTCTTTGAGAAAAAGGAAACCTGCCTTTTACCCATTGCAGTAAAAAGGGGGTCTTGGTGCATGTTAAAACACGTCCCGACACCAGCACAGGCCCCTTTTTGCTGCAGTTCGTAAAGGGACCCCTAGTTTTTCATGTCCCTTCCCTTTCAAGTCATGGCTATGGGTGGAGCCGGTTGTGGGAGGCGGGGCTGGTGGTTGGGAGGCGGGGCTAGTGCTGGGCAGACTTCTACAGTCTGTGCCCTGAAAATGGCAGATACAAATTAAGGTAAGGTATACACATAAAATAGCACATATGAGTTTATCTTGTTGGTAGTAGTAGTTGGGCAGAGTGGATGGACCGTGCAGGGCTTTTTCTGCCATCATCTACTATGTTACTATGATGCATAAAGAAAATTCACCATCGAGTACTCAACCCCAATCTGGCTGGTCTGAAGACATTATTCGGAGTACGAGTAAAAATACATTAGCTAGAAACAGACTTGTGATCCATTTCAAGCTGATGACGGTGGATCCACTGGATCTATCAGAGTTTAAAAAGGGTTTAGACAGTTTCCTAAAGAACAAGTCCATAAATCACTACTAAATGAACTTGGGAAAAATCCACAATTCCAGGAATAACATGTATAGCCGTCTTTAGCTGTTTTCAAGTCCAAACTCAAAACCCACCTCTTTACCACTGCTTTTGTCTCCTAACTCACTTGCCCTGTCCATTATCCTCACCTCTTTATTCCCTTACCCTTAATTGTTCTGTCTGTTTACCTGTCTTATCTAGATTGTAAGCTCTTTGAGCAGGGACTGTCTTTTTTGTATGGTGTGCAGCGCTGCGTATGCCTTGTAGCGCTATAGAAATGATAAGTAGTAGTAATCTATAAATCTAATGATTCATAGATCCAGTGGAGCCACCCCATGGCTTATTGAGATCAGGAACAGAAATGCCCTCACAGCCTCATGGCTTTTTGCCTACAGACCTTGGCATAAAACGCAAAAACAAACTAAAGCAACATCTCATAGATTACAAGTTTCTGTGTAATAAATAGAAATAAATGAAAACAGAGAAAAGAAAATAGGATGATACCTTTTTTATTGGCTTATTTTCTTTTCTCTGTTTTGATTTATTTCTGTTTATTACCTTTAAAAGTGGACTAACCCAGCTACCCCGCCATCTTTCTGTGGAAATGAACCAGCCCTTGGTTGCAAGGAAAAGTAAATTCATGCACCTTTAATTATCAGTCCTATCATGCATCGTTATTCCTGGACTCTGGTCAATTTTATTTATTTATTGCATTTGTATCCCACATTTCCCCACCTATTTGCAGGCTCAATGTGGCTTACAGAGACCTGTTATGGCATCACCATATCAGGGTACCAAAGATACAATTGATGTTACAGAGATATCAAGGATAACGGGTTAGTCTAATCAAACACGTGATTTTTTTTTTGTTACAGTTGTACCCTGCGCTTTCCCACTCATGGCAGGCTCAGTGCGGCTTACATGAGGCAATGGAGGGTTAAGTGACTTGCCCAGAGTCACAAGGAGCTGCCTGTGCCTGAAGTGGGAATTGAACTCAGTTCCTCAGGACCAAAGTCCACCACCCTAACCACTAGGCCACTCCTCATAGTGTTCCATAATTGCGTGCTCACGTAGGAAAAGCTGGACGCATGTGTCAGTCTGTATTTTAGTCCTTTGCAGCTGCGGAAGTGTAGGTTAAGAAAAGTGCGGGCAGATCTTTTGGCATTTCTGGGTGGGAGATCTATGAGGTCAAGCAGGTAAGACGGAGCGTCTCCGTAAATGATTTTGTGAACCATCGTGCAGATCTTGAACGTGATACGTTCTTTAATTGGGAGCCAGTGTAATTTCTCTCTTAGGGGTTTTGCACTTTCATATTTTGTTTTACTGGCTGCAGTATTTTGGGCAGTTTGAAGTTTCTTGATAATCTGTTCCTTACAGCCAGCCTAAAGTGCATTGCAAATTGCAAAGCCCTCCCAATCCAGAAGTGTTGCAGAAATGTTAAACGAAGGAGAAAGCAGTCAAGATTTCCACATACACCTGTCACTGAACCTGCCACACAGAATGTGTGTGGGTTTTTTTTTTTAATTCAGGCTGAGGCACGCATAGCAGGTTTATCATTCATGCACTGGGCACAGGAATTGTATGTTTAGAACATAATCGTTTTTAGATGCTGTCATTAATCTTTAGTTTATATTTATTCACAGCAGATTCCTTCTCCAGCTATTTGCTTCTAGCTTAATCAGATCCAGCCTCTAGTCTACTAGAGCTACAGCACCATGAGTTCTTCATTCACAGTTCCCTGGGTTTATTTGCACATTTTTATCCTTCTCCCACCTTTCTCTCTACGGAGTGGAGGAGTAGCCTAGTGGTTAGTGCAGTGGACTTTGATCCTGGGGAACTGAGTTTGATTCCCACTGCAGCTCCTTGTGACTCTGGGCAAGTCACTTAACCCTCCATTGCCCCAGGTACAAAATAAGTACCTGAATATATGTAAACCACTTTGAATGTAGTTGCAAAAATCTCAGAAAGGCAGCATGTCAAGTCCCAGTTCCCTTTCCATGTTTGAGATTCTACATGGAATGTTGCTACTATTTGAGATTCTACATGGAATGTTGCTATTATTTGAGATTCTGTTGCTACTATTTGAGATTCTACAGGGAATGTTGCTATTCCACCAGCAACATTCCATGTAGAAGCCTGCCCTTGCAGATCAGCAACGCGGCCACACAGGCCTCTGTTTCTGTGAGTCTGACGTCCTGCACATACATGCAGGACGTCAGACTCACAGAAACAGAAGCCTGCGCGGCCGCACTGTTGATCTGCAAGGGCAGGCTTCTACATGGAATGTTGCTACCACTATGAATATTCATGAGAGAGATTTGTATGCAGTGGAGGCAGTGCATGCCATGTCTTTCTCGTGGATATCCTGACTGGCTGGGTTCCTCCAGGACCAGGCTTGTGAACCACTGCTCTAAACCCAGCCAGGGATTAATGACCTTTTACAAAATTACCCCTGGTGATAAGAAGGTGCACACTTTTATGCAACCTGCCTGCAGGCTTGTTCAGGGACAAAGCTTGTGAGGAGTGTGGGCAGAGTGATGAAATATGTGCATACCCCTGGATTCTATGTAACATGCCTAGAGATCCACGCCAATATCCAGGCGTATTCTATAACAATGCACATAACTTAATTGGCTTAACAAGCTAATTAGCATTGATAACAGCACCTAACAAGCAATAAGTTGGCAATAATTAGAATTTACATGCACAGTGCACGTAACTTCTAAGGTGCGCAGGCAAAAAGAGGCATGGTTATGGGAGGGGAAGTGGGCATTTCATGGCCATTCTGAAATTTACGCATGTAGTTATAGAATATGGCCCAGTGCGCCTAAATCTACGCACTGGGATTTATGTCACATTTTCATTGGCATAAATGGAGGCACATTGTTTTAGGCTCCGGGATATCAACTAAACATATTTAGTTATTTTATTTATTTATTCGTTACATTTATATCCCACATTTTCCCACCTATTTGCAGGCTCAATGTGGCTTACATAGTACCGAAAAGGTGTTTGCCAATTCCGGTATGAACAAATACAGTAATGTTGTGGTAGAATAAGGTTCATGTGTACAGACACATTAGGGAATCGTAGAGAGGAAGAGTTATTATATGTCCATTACGAGCTTTGGTTTCGTTGTGTTGCAATGTACAGGCATTTAAGTTGGGTCAGTAGGGTATGCCTTCTTGAACAGGTTAGTTTTTAATGATTTCCGGAAGTTTTGGTGATCATAAGTTGTTTTCACGGCTTTTGGTAATGTGTTCCATAGTTGTGTGCTTATGTAGGAAAAGCTGGATGCATAGGTTGATTTGTATTTGAGTCCTTTGCAGCTTCGGTAGTGGAGATTTAGGTTTGTTCGTGTTGATCCTGTTGTGTTTCTGGTTGGCAGGTCTATGAGGTCTGTCATGTATCCCGGGGCTTCGCCGTAGATAATTTTATGAACCAGGGTGCAGATTTTGAAAGCAATACGTTCTTTGATTGGGAGCCAGTGCAGTTTTTCTCGTAGGGGTTTGGCACTTTCGAATCACGTTTTTCCAAATATAAGCCTGAGCAGTCTGAAGTGTCTTTATAATTTGTTCTTTGCATCCTGCATAAATTCCATTGCAGTAGTCTACATGGCTTAGTACCATTGATTGTATCAAGTTGCGAAATGTTTCCCTCGGGAAGAATGGTTTCAAGCAGTTTGAGTTTCCACATTGAGTGGAACATTTTCTTTGTTGTAGATTTCATTTGGTTCATTAGTGTGAGGTTAAGGTCGATTGTAACACCGAGAATTTTCAGGCTGTCTGAGATAGGGAGGGTATAATCTGGAGTGTTTATGTTTGTGGATTTGTTCGTATTGTATGAGAGGATGAGACAGTGTGTTTTTTCTGTGTTGAGTTTTCATTGAAATGTGTTCGCCCATGAGTCCATGATATTCAAGCTGAGTTTGATTTCGTTGGTGATTTCTGTCAGATCATGTTTGTATGGAATGTATATTGTGACATCGTCTGCATAGATGAAAGGGTTAAGGCCTTGATTGGATAAGGATTTGGCTAGTGGGGTCATCATTAGGTTGAAAAGGATCATTTATAGAATACACTTAGATGGAAATGTTTTCCAAGCAAATTTTTTAGGTACTACATAAAGAATCTGGCCCATTGTGTATAAAATATGCATGTATGCACATTCTTTACGTGTGAACATCTGTGTCTGCTCCAGAGCAGCCACAAAGGTCCACAGCTTTAATCTAGGTGCAATTTCTTCCACTTTGCCTCCAGTGTTTTTATTTGTAAAGACTCAGAGACACCTACATGTCTTTAAAAATAGATTGGACTTCAGTATCTACTCTGCTTATAAAGGTGACCTCTTAAAAAAATTAACTTCTAATAACGTAAGACACATGTACTCTAAGCCTGGCAACCAGGGTCACCGTGGTAGGATTTCTGCCTCCAATATCATCTCCAGTACGAGGGGCAGAAACTAGGGTCGGGTTAAAAAAAAATCCAAATCCCAAACATGGCAACTTTACCACTGAACAAAATAAAATGAAAAATGTAGAACCTCATATGTTCACACATGAATCTCAGAACATGATGCAAACATATTAATAAAGAATAATTCAGTTTTTAAATATAACTTTCAGCAAAGAATCAAAAATAGTCATTAAACACGCATGAGCAGTTTTCAATGAAATTCGTCCAGGATGCAATACACAAGATCCCTTAAGAATGTTTAAAACAAAAACCAGAGACTATAAACTCTACTGTGGAAACCAAACTCCCATGTCCGCCAGATTTCACAGTTTAGAAGTTCCAGATCTCTTAGAAATTCCAGGTTCCAACTCTTTTACAAATCTAGGGGCCCCTTTGCTAAGCCTCGTAGGCACATATGCGCATCCTACGTTCGTCAATTTGCAGTTACCGCCCGGCTACCGCATGGCCCGGGCGGTAATTTTGTTTTTTTTTACCCTTGTCTGCTATGCGTGCTGGAAAAGAATTTTTATTTTCCTCCGCATGGCGGAAACCGGGCAGTAATCGTCATTCTATGCACATAGATGATAACTGCATGGTTACCGCCTGAAACCTTACCGCTATAATCAATGGGTGGCGGTAAGGCGTCAGACCCAAAATGGACGCGCGCCAATTTTTATTTTGCCGCATGTCCATTTTTGGCAAAAATAAGAAAGGCCTTTTTCACCGGTGCACTGAAAAATGGATCTGCACATGCCCAAAACACAGGCCTACACTAGTAAAAGGACCCTCTACTGTTGAGCCATTAAGCCAGCCCCTTACACTCTCCATTTTAGATCAGTAATTGAAGGCTGCTTTCTATGCATATTGCCTTAAATATGATTGTATCGTCAGTCTAGAGCTATTGTCAACATTATTCTATCCAGTTTTCTGCTTATGTGCCATTTAGCTTTATCTGTGACACTGCTTTTCAAAAAAAAAAATTTGTTCTAGGTAAAACGAGAGACATAAGTACATAAGTATTGCTATACTGGGAAAAGACCAAAGGTCCATCGAGCCCAGCATCCTGTCCCCAACAGCAGCCGATCCAGGTCAAGGGCACCCTGCAAGCTTCCCAAACGTACAAACATTTTATACAAGTTATTCCCGAAATTGTGGATTTTTCCCAAGTCCATTTAGTAACAGTCTATGGACTTATCCTTTAGGAAACCATCCAACCCCTTTTTAAACTCTGCCAAGCTAACCGCCTTCACTACGTTCTCCGGCAACGAATTCCAGAGTTTAATTATGCGTTGGGTGAAGAAACATTTTCTCCTATTTGTTTTAAATTTACTACACTGTAGTTTCATCGCATGCCCCCTAGTCCTAGTATTTTTGGAAAGCGTGAACAGATGCTTCACATCCACCTGTTCCACTCCACTCATTATTTTACACAATTGTTTCAAGTTTTCCACGTCTAAACTAAACCTAAGGCCCTGGTTACAAAATTTATTGCTGTTCCTCCAAAGAGCAAGCATGAAATAATTAAAGATGGAGGAGCTGAAATACTGCCCTCTGTTGGTTTTACTTCGTCATTGACAAGCAGATAGATAAGTCTTGCCTAGCTCGGTTGAATCAGGCAAAGAGTTTGTTTTACTTTTGCACGGTTAACTGATCAACTAACAGGATTCAGTTTCTTGTCCCTCTCACACACACATTAATTCAGTACAAAAGTAAACAAATATACCAAAGCATGAAAGTATTTCATTTATTTGCTGGTGTAAGCTTTTAATCTTTTTCAGAGAACTGGACCAACAGGCAACACAGTGCAATCTCAACATCTGGTGAGCTTCTTAATATCACCTTTTAAAATGATTATTATTATTACATTTGTACCCCACGCTTTCCCACTCATAGCAGGTTCAATGCGGCTTACATATTATATACAGGTACTTATTTGTACCTGGGGCAATGGAGGGTTAAGTGACTTGCCCAGAGTCAGAAGGAGCTGCAGTGGGAATGGAACCCAGTTCCCCAGGACCAAAAGCCATCGCTCGATAGAAACAGTTGGGTGGAAGTGCTGGGACCACCTCTGCTACTTTACTCAGCTTTGCAACCTTCATTCTTAAGTGTTCTAGAAACATAGAAAAATGACGGCAGATAAGGGCTAAAAAGGCCTATCCAGTCTGCCCATCCTCAATAACCACTAAAACTCCTCCTTTTCCTAAGGGATCCCACGCACCTGTCCCACGCTTTTTAAAATTGTGACGCAGTCTTTGTCTCCACGACCTTCACCGGGAGGCCAATCCACACATCCACCATCCTTTCAGTGAAAGAGAATTTTCTTAGATTCCTCCTAAGTCTATTTCCTTTCAACTTCATCCGATGCCCTCTCATTCTGGAGTTTTGTTTTTCATTTGAAAAAGGCTCTCCTCCTGTACATTAATGCCACGTAGGTATTTAAACGTCTCCATCACATCCCCTTTCTTCCACCTCTCTTCCAGTGTATACATGTTGAGGTTCATAAGCCTGTCCCTATATGTTTTATCCTTACTCAAAGCCCACCTCTTCAATGTCGCCTTCGGCACCTAACCACAATACCTCTATTCAAAAAATCTCGACTGCCCCAACTTGACATTTTGTCCTTTAGATTGTAAGCTCCTTTGAGCAGGGACTGTCCTTTTTGTTAAACTGTACAGCGCTGCGTAACCCTAGTAGCGCTCTAGAAATGTTAAGTAGTAGTAGTAGTAGTTTTATGATGGAGACCGCTGACCAATTTTGTAGCCGCCCTCTGGACCAACTCCATCCCGTTTATATATCTTTCTGTAGGTGTGGTCTCCAGAATTGCACACAGTCTCTAAATAGGACCTCATCAAAAGCTGTGAAAACAATCCACGACCACTTGAACTTCAGGAAATCACTAAAAAATCAACCTCTTCAAAAAGGCCTACCCCAACGACCCCACGTAACCCTCTTCACCTACCAACGTAGCATGACTATGATCGAACAGGACATCATGCAATCTTCATCCATTCCGACCCTCCACTTATACCTCATACAATTACTATACAACTTTGTACTTGTTAGCCACCGACTGGGCAAACGCCTTTGACGGTACTATGTAAGCCGCATTGAGCCTGCAAATAGGTGGGAAAATGTGGGGTACAAATGCAGCAAATAAAGAAATCAGAGACTTATACAAGGGTAACTAACACCTTGTAGACTAACCGAGACATGAACTTTCAAGGACCAGAGTCACTTCTTCTAACAGGTGACTGAGGTCTGGAAGGTAAGGCAGTGCCTATTTTTAGTTTCTGTTATAAGGACATGTTTGTCTTTTTAAAATACTAGGGATAAGCCAGCAATAATCATAGCTCAATGGAACCCGTGGATATTTATGTTAGCAGCCAAAAGTTTGATTTGAAATTGCAGCCTAATGGAAATGTGGGACAGCATCTCTTCGTCAGCTTGGAGAACCAGACTAGGGACTCTACGGGTCATGGAGATTTTATTTATTTATTTACTATATTTGTATCCCACATTTTTCCACCTATTTGCAGGCTCAATGTGGCTTACATAGTCCCATAAAGGCATTCGCCAAGTCCGGTAGAGAAACAATTACAGGTTTTGTTGTGGTCGAATAGTCAGGTGTGTTTCAGGCACCGTGGGGGTCGAAGAGAGGGACGGTAGTAAAGGTGGTCACCACTGATAAATAACAATCCCAATATTTTGATGATGGTGAAAAGTGGAGTTGGCTTCAATTAATATTGACATAATAGGATCTAGAATGTGGATGAGATGTTTACTAACTGGGGTGTTAAAGATGGCAGCAGCTGGTGGTCTGAAGAACCAACTGGCCATTTGCTTGGTTATGCTGGGAAAGGGGTCATGTTTTGACTCAAGGTTTTCAGATTATTTATTTATTTACTATATTTGTATCCCACATTTTTCCACCTATTTGCAGGCTCAATGTGGCTTACAGTATGCCGTAATGGTGATCGCCATTTCCGGAATGAGAAATACAACGTATTATTACATTAAAGTTCATAAATGTTGAAGTAAATTCTAAAGTAAGTTGGATAAACAGTTCATTTCAGGCATGATGTGCTATTAATGCTTTCTACTTTTAAAATGCCCCCCTCCCCCCAAATTTATTGAAACAAAACCAACAACAAAACAACATATGTGTATCTTAGAAAGAATGTGTGTATCATAAGAGCTTGCTGTGCGGGTGCCAGTGGTTGCTGACCACCCACAACTGATCAAGCTTGAATTGGTATTGTGTCTGGCACCCCAAATCATTTTGAAATGTTGGTGTCTATGATGTGCACTTTCTCCCGGATTCTATATAGTGCGCTTAGATTTAGGTGCCGGAATCGCCGCGGATTCTACAACACCGCATGTAACTTAATTGGCTTAACAAGCTAATAAGCGTTGATATCAGCACTTAACAAGCAATAATGAGCACTAATTGGCACTGATTAGAATTTAGGTGCACAACTCGAGAAGCGTATTCTGTAATGATTTGCGCCAAACTTCTAACATGTGCAGGCAAAAAGGAGTGTGATTAGGGGTGAGAAAATGGACGTTTTGTGAGTATTCCAAAATTTAGGTGCCTAGATATAGAATACAAGCAACCAAGCCCGTTGTACAGGTGCAGCAGCAAAATGTCGCTGATGGGCCGAAACATGGCCCTGTCGAGTCCTGTAGATTTCTATGACTTATATGGACCTATTAATAAACAAGCAACAAAGCCCTAGGGAGGCTCTCATCTAAGCGATTTCCCCTCCATGTCCAGTGATTCTCCCCTTTCATCCATGTCCAGTGATTCTCCTCTGCCCTGCCCTCTCCTCCATGTCCTGCGATTCTGCCCTCCCCTCCATGTCCAGTGATTCTCCCCTCCCATCCCATCATGTCCAGCGATTCTCCTCTGCCCTCCCATCCATGTTCCATGATTCTCCCCTCCTCTCCCATCCCATCCCATCCATGTCCAGCGATTCTCCTCTGCCTTGCCCTGCCCTCCCATCCCATCCATGTCCAGCGATTCTCCCCTCCCCTCCCCTCCATGGTCAGTGACTCGACCCTCCTCTCCCCTCCCCTCCCATCCATGTCCAGCAATTCTCCCCTCCTCTCCCCTGCCCTCTTCTCCTTCCTGCCATCCTGACTTTAAGCCGTCCATGTTACCTCAGGTCGCAGCGGCGGCAGGCTTAGCTCACATCGCCTCCAGCCTTCCCTTGCCTTCCCTCTCAGTGTCCATCCCTCCTCTGAGATCATTTCATCTTTTCACGAGGGCAGGACACTGAGAGGGAAGGAAACGCTGGAGGCGAGCTGATGTTAGCTCATTTGCATGCTGTTACGAACCCACAGCCAGCCAACCAGGGAAGCAGAGTGACCAATTATATAGATAACCCAGTGCGCCTAAATCTATGTGCCGGGATTTATGCCTTGGTTTAGTTGGTGTAAATGGATGCGCGCAGATTTAGGCGCTGAAATATCAACTAAGCGTATTCTATAATACGGCGCCTAAATCTAGGTGCCGATTATAGAATACGTTTAGTCAGCACTGATTTCAGCGCTGATTTTTGAGGCTCCATATATAGAATCTCATCCTTGGCGACTCCATCCCAGAACACACTTGCATGCACATTGTATAAAAGGAAGCACCTTCTTGGCACCCTGCTTAGTTTTACTTGTAGAAAAATATTTATAAAATGACCCCCCTGAACGCAGAAGAGTTTTCCAGACTTGGCATGGGCTGGGTAGGGGAAAGAGTGAAAGCTTGCTGTTTTACTTTGGGGCTCACCCATACAATTTGACAATATATGCAGTGTCAGAAATTGATCTGCAACAGATTTCTAGGAAGACAAGGTCTTATTAATGGCCAAATATTTGAAAGAAACCTCCCTCTATCTTTGTTTTTTATGTTTTATTTTTTTAATAAAGGATCTTTTTATTTGAAGTTCAAGACAAAATTACAAAGAAAAGGCAATATAAATTAAACATAAGAAGCGAAATATACGCTATGGGCTGAATTTCATCAATGGTGCCTTGAAATCAGTGCCAAAAAAAACCAACGCAATTAGCATGATTCTATAAATTATACACCGTTCTTGTGACTAAAATTTAGTCCACCTAAAACCAGGCCTAAATACTTGCGCCTAAGTTAGGTGCAAATCAGGTGTATTCCATAATAGAGCACATAGTTTTTTGAAACGCCCACAACCCACCCATTCCACACCCATGGCCACACCCCCTTTTTAACTGCACCTATTAGAATTTACATGCATTACGTGGTAGTGTCCTTTTGTGGATTAAAAACTGGTTAAAAGATAGAAAACAGAAAGTAGGGTTAAATGGTCAGTATTCTCAATGGGGAAGGGTAGTTAGTGGGGTTCCCCAGGGGTCTGTGCCGGGATCGCTGCCTTTTAACATATTTATAAATGACCTAGAGATTGGAGTAGCTAGTGAGGTAATTAAATTTGCTGATGACACAAAAGTTATTCAAAGTCGTTAAATCTTGGGAGGATTGTGAAAAATTACAAGAGGACCTTACGAGACTGGGAGACTGGGCATCTAAATGGCAGATGACGTTTAATGTGAGCAAGTGCAAAGTGATGCATGTGGGAAAGAGGAACCCGAATTATAGCTACGTCATGCAAGGTTCCACTCTAGGAGTCACAGACAAAGAAAGGGATCTAGGTGTCGTCATTGATGATACATTGAAACCTTCTGCTCAGTGTGCTGCTGCGGCTAAGAAAGCAAATAGAATGTTAGGCATTATTAGGAAAGGAATGGAAAACAAAAATGAGGATGTTATAATGCCTTTGTATCGCTCCATGGTGCGACTGCACCTCAAATATTGTGTTCAATTCTGGTTGCTGCATCTCAAAAAAGATATAATGGAATTTGAAAAGGTGCAGAGAAGAGCAACAAAAATAATAAAGGGGATGGGACAACTTCCCGATGAGGAAAGGCTAAAGCGGTTAGGGCTCTTCAGCTTGGAGGAAAGGCGGCTGAGGGGAGATATGATAGAGGTCTATAAAATAATGAGTGGAGTTGAGCGGGTAGATGTGAAGCGTCTGTTTACGCTTTCCAAAAATACTAGGACTAGGGGGCATGCGATGAAGCTACAAAGTAGTAAATTTAAAACGAATCTGAGAAAATATTTCTTCACTCAATGTGTAATTAAACTCTGGAATTCATTGCCAGAGAATGTGGTAAAGGCGGTTAGCTTAGTGGAGTTTTAAAAAGGTTTGGACGGCTTCCTAAATGGACTTGGGGAAAATCCACTATTTCCGGGATAAGCAGTATAAAATGTTTTGTACTTTTTTGGGATCTTGCCAGGTATTTGTGACCTGGATTGGTCACTGTTGGAAACAGGATACTGGGCTTGATGGATCTTTGGTCTTTCCGAGTATGGCAATACTTATGTACGTTGTAGAATATGCCTGGAAAGTTGTGTGCGTAAATTCTAATGCAAGTCAATTAGTATTACTAGTTGTTTTTTAAGTACCAATTATCTGCACCGATTGGCCTTGTAATCAATTACATTGCGCACAACTTAACGCACCATATATAGAATTTAGGGGAATGCAAAACAAATCACTTCTCAGACATAAAGCTCAAACAGGAACCTCTCATTTTTAGAGAGATGAATATAACCCTCCCCCCCCCCCGCACTCCTCTCCCTCCTCCACCAGCTATGCAATAATAGAAATGAGCAATGAAAGTCTATAAACAAATTCTATGAGCAATGAGTAAGAAAGGGTTTAGCCAGGGTTTGTTATGCTGTGCCATGATCTTTTCCACATCAACTATAAACCAAAGTTTTGTAATCCATTTATAGGCAGGTGGAAGAGTATCCGATTTTCAGGCAGTAGCCAGAGTGAGTCGTGCTGCATTTAGACAATATTGGATAAGATGTTGCCGTCTCAAGCATTCTCCTGGAACCTGTCTATTAAGAAAGTAGATTATCTTAAGACCCAACCAAGACTGCGGCTTATACTGCACTGTATGATCGAGGTCTACAAAATCCTGAGTGGTGTAGAACGAGTAGAAGTAAATCGATTTTTTTTACTCATTCCAAAGGTACAAAAACTAGGGGACACTCAAGGAAGTTACATGGAAATACCTTTAAAACAAATAGGAGGAAATATTTTTTCACTCAATGAATAGTTAAGCTATGGAACTCTTTGCCAGAGGAGGTGATAACAGCGTATCTGGGTTTAAAAAAGGTTTAGACAAATTCCTGGAGGAAAAGTCCAAAGTCTGCTATTGAGACAGACATGGGAAGCAACTGCTTACCCTGAGATTTGTAGTATAGAGTGTGGCCACTGTTTGGACAACACGATACTGGGCTAGATGGACCATTGGTCTGACCCAGTATGGCTACTCTTATGTTCTTATGTAATAAGCATGCACCTTGAGACAGGTCCATCAAATGTATCCCATAGTTTCTCTCTCACCACATTTTCTCCAACAAAGTGCTGAAACTGCAGGAAAAAATGTGATGGAGTGTGGCAGAAGAAAGATACCAATGATATATGAATTTAACCCCATTCTCTTGAAAGTTAACAGCTCTAGACAAGTACGTTCCTCGTATCAAGTATTGAGCTCAGCTTTCCATCTAGCTCTATGAGACAGATCAAGGGGCAGTCCTTGATACAGCACTGAAGTTAATTTGCGAGAATAAAATTACTCTCATTGGGACCCAGGGCATACATTTGGAAGGGGACCCCAAACCTTGGGAGCCTGGCTTGTAGTACTCTAAATCTGGCCATGGCTGGTCGAAAAGTGTTAGACCTGCCTGACAGGCGCCTGAAGAAATCAGAGCAGGGGCACATTCATTACTAAATAAGTCAAACAAATTTATTGCTCATTCATTGTTCAATAAACAAAACAAAACAATCATTAAATCATTACTCAAGCAGCATGTATGGAAGAGCTATGCCTACAATGACTCGGGAGAAACTGGCTCTAGTTTCCATGGTACAGGCACCTCCCTTAACATGAATGTGAGAGCAATGGAGTGGCCAGTGAGGATAAAGACAAGGTGGAAAACTGACCACAGATCATGAGGCAACGACACACGCAGGCCATTTTCCTGTAGGTAGTAATATATCATACCCATGCAAACCCTCCCAAAGGCTTCTGTTCTCACTGCAGAGCCTCTGCTTGTCGCTCTAGGACTATTGTGTATCTTAGGTTTATTTAAGGGGAGAAAATCAAGCAGTTGTACTCATAAAAGACACTGTTTATCTGGATGCTGAATACATAAAGACCTGCCTCCAGATCTCACTGCCAGATGTTTAATCCTCACCCCTGGATGTTCCACTCAGGTGCTGGATACACAAACCTCACCTCTAAACCTTGGATACCTTACTGCTAGATACATAAGGCGCACCCCTATCTGTTCTGTGCATGTGCTTAAAGCTCCAGCCTCACCCCTGGACCTTGTACGTAGTTTTCTCATACATGGTTATGCACCAGTCTTAATACGATTATTCCCATTTTCTCCAAAGACCTGCAAAGTTGAAGACGAAAAATGGAAGGGAATGATTCTGTGGGGAATTATGATCCTGATGGCTCCTTTGTAATAGTTTGTGTTCAGTTATTGATAGATTTCTAAACAATTAAAGACAGATGTCCCACAACTGCAACCATCCCACCATACAGAGGAGAGAGCAAAACCAGAGCAACTCAACAGAAAAAATGGGAAAATGATACTTTCTAAATCATAGAACCAAACATCCCCATGCCAGTCAATATAAGGTGCTTCTAAGAAGGACATCTGTTATCTGTCAATGGTTGAAGGGTATGTGTAGGGTTATGGGGTATTGTTAGAGAGGGCAAGGAAACAGAAGAACAGTACCCCTTGTAGGTGCGCAGACGAAACAGTCACAACAAGGGTGACAAAAGAAAGGGCAGCAGACGATGTTCGAAGCTAGGGCTTTTCAGCTTGGAGAAGAGACGGCTGAGGGGAGATATGATAGAAGTGTATAAAATAATGAGTGGAATGGATCGGGTGGATGTGAAGCGACTGTTCACGCTATCCAAAAATACTAGGACTAGAGGGCATGAGTTGAAGCTACAGTGTGGTAAATTTAAAACGAATCGGAGAAAATATTTCTTCACCCAACGTGTAATTAGACTCTGGAATTCGTTGCCGGAGAACGTGGTACGGGCGGTTAGCTTGACGGAGTTTAAAAAGGGGTTAGATAGATTCCTAAAGGACAAGTCCATAGACCGCTATTAAATGGACTTGGAAAAATTCCGCATTTTTAGGTATAACTTGTCTGGAATGTTTTTACGTTTGGGGAGCGTGCCAGGTGCCCTTGACCTGGATTGGCCACTGTCGGTGACAGGATGCTGGGCTAGATGGACCTTTGGTCTTTCCCAGTATGGCACTACTTATGAACTTATGTACCTTTATTAAGCTTCCAGGACTCAACACAAGTCATGTTTCGGCCCATGAAGGCCTTCTTCAGGAATCTTGTGGAAGTATGTTGACGTCAAGCTAAACACAATATGATGCCGGTAATGTTGAATATCTTGCTTATCCTTTTCTAGAACAACAACGTGTAACGCTTGGACTCTCTGAAGTGCAAATGTCTGCTGCCCTTTCTTTTGTCACCCTTGTTGTGACTGTTTTGTATTGTTAGAGAGGCAAGATAAGAAGGAGTGGTGGTATGTAGTGCTTTGTGCATCGGTATTAAAATTTTAAATTTAATATATTATGGGAAGCCAGTGAAGACGTTGCAATAACGAGGATGCATGGTTATAGCATTTTGCTTTACAGATTATACGGGCGGCGGTATTTTGAGTGTTTCAAGACACTTTAAGTTGGCCTTGGTCATACTTGAATATGCAGAATGTAAGCATAGAAGAGGAAGCGGTTCAGAGAAAAGCGACAAAAATGGTTGGAGGTTTAGGCAGCAAAACATACATGGAGAGACTTGCTGACCTAAACATGTATTCACTGGAGGAAAGGAAAAACAGGGGCGATATGATACAGATGTTCCAATATTTGAAAGGTATGAATTTGCAAATAAACCTTTTCCAGAGACAGGAAGGTGGTAGAACTAGAGGACATGAATTGAAATTGAAAGGGGCTGACTTAGGAATAACGTCAGGAAGTAATTTTTCACAGAGAAGGTGCCCTCCCGCGGGAGGTGGTGGAGATGAAAAAGGTAACGGAGTTCAAAAATGCGTGGGATAAACATAAAGGAATCCTGTTAAGAAGGAATGGATCCTCAGAAGCTTAGCGGAGATTGGGTGGCAGCACCGGTGGTTGGGAGGCGGGGCTAGTGGTTTGGAGGCGGGGCTAGTGCTGGGCAGACTTCTATGGTCTGTGCCCTGAAAATGGTAGATACAAATCAAAGTCAGGTATACATATAAAGTAGCGCATATGAGTTTATCTTGTTGGGCAGACTGGATGAACCGTACAGGTCTTTATCTACCGTCATTTACTATAAAATAAAAAAATGGAGGCCCTTTTTGGTCAAGGATTACAACTACAAAGATGAGGATTCAGATGAAACACGGGGGGTGAAGCGAGCGGACTTGTTGCAACTAGCAGATTTGAAGCAACAGACTGCCACCTTCTGCATTAGCGCGTTATTCTTCTGCGTCGTTCTGGTGGTAATTTTATGGTGCTATTCAGAATAACAGTGGAGTTTTGATCATCAGCCCCTTAGTGTCTTTCAGGCTTTTCTTCCGGCACTGCTTCACCCTCCCCCCCCCCCCCCCCCCGCCAAATGTCACTCTCCGCACCAGCAACTGCAGTTAAAAATATTTATCCAGGTATGAACAACTGTTACCCAGATGAGTCACACTGATTTGGTCCATACTCGGATTTTCAACAGTATTATCAAGACAGGGCCGTTAAATATCCAGTCGGACTGCTTTGGTGCTATCCAGTAGTGCTGGAGAAGTCCAGGGGCGGAGCTAAAGCACCACTAATCTATTAACTATCTAGATAAAGTTAGGACTGTATTCTGTGTTTGCTGGGTATGTGTTGCATCTGTGTGAGAGGTAGTGGGTGATGGGGGACCCATACAGAGTGGCAAGTTTTAGTAGATGGAGCAGTTTGGACCATGTAGCAATAGTTATAGGGACTAATTTTGGGGGTGTGACAGTTTGTGGAAAGTTGGGGCAGTTGCAATGGTGTAGTGTTTAGGAGTGAGGCAGTTTGTAGGGTGGTTGGGTAGTTGTAGTGTAGAGTAGATTATAGGGGTAGTAAGGTTTACAGCATGTTGAGGCAATTGGAGGGGTAGTGTTTTGGAGTGGGGCAGTTTTCATGGGGTAGTTTTAAGGCATGGGGCAGTTTGGGGAGTTGTGGAGGCAGTACGTGGTGTGGTGTGAGCAGTATATTTTGGGGTATGGCAGTTACAAGGGTATATTTGAGTATAGAGGCAGGATGTGAGGTGGTGAGGCAGTTACAGGGATAGGGTTTGGGGACAGGGCAGTTTCCAGAATGATGTGGAGGGGCATAATCGAACGGGGTGCCCAAGTTTTCCTGAGGGCGTCCTCGCGAAGGGGCGGGGAAACCCGTATTATCGAAACAAGATGGGCTCCATCTTTTGTTTCGATAATATGGTCAGGGATGCCCAAATCTCAACATTTAGGTTGACCTTAGAGATGGTCGTCCCCGGTTTTCAGTGATAATGGAAACTGAGGACGCCCATCTCAGAAACGACCAAATCCAAGCTATTTGGTCGTGGGAGGAGCCAGCATTCGTAGTGCATTGGTCCCCCTGACATGCCAGGGCACCAACCAGGCACCCTAGGGGGCACTGCAGTGGACTTCACAAATTGCTCCCAGGTGCATAGCTCTCTTACTTTGGGTGCTGAGCCCCCCCCCAAACCCATAACCCACTACCCACAACTGTACAACACTACCATAGCCCTAAGGGGTGAAGGGGGGCACCTAGATGTGGGTACAGTGGGTTTCTGGTGGGTTTTGAAGGGCTCACATTTACCAGCACAAGTGTAACAGGTAGGGGGGGATGGGCCTGGGTCTGCCTGCCTGAAGTGCACTGCACTCACTAAAACTGCTCCAGGGACCTGCATACTGCTGTCAGGGAGCTGGGTATGACATTTGAGGCTGGCAAAAAATATTTTTAAAGCTTTTTTGAGGGTGGGAGTGGGTTAGTGACCACTGGGGGAGTAAGGGGAGGTGATCTGGTAAGTTTGGGCACCTTTTTGAGGCTTGTTCGCCAGAAAAAATGGACCAAGTAAAGTTGGCCAAGTGCTCGTCAGGGACGCCCTTCTTTTTTCCATTATCAGCCAAGGACGCCCATGTGTTAAGCACGCCCCAGTCTAGCCTTCGCTATGCTTCCGACACGCCCCCGTGAAATTTGGTTGTCCCAGCGATGGAAAGCAGTTGGGGATGCCCAAAATCGGCTTTCGATTATGCCGATTTGGGCGACCCTGGGAGAAGGACGCCCATCTTCCGATATGTGTTGAAAGATGGGTGTCCTTCTCTTTCGAAAATAAGCCTGATAGCGAGTTACACTAGTGTTTTACAATGAAATCTTGCTGCCCACATTCTGTTATAGAATTGGCATTAAGCACATGGCATTGCGGTGCTACATCGTGGTGCCAGTTCAGAGAATTGCTACCCTAGTCTGGTATACATGAAATGTTTCTCTAAAATTTGGACTTACGAAGCTCCTGCAATACGAAATCTCACAAAGCAGCGTCTTTGAGAACCGGATGAAAACGGGCACACAAATTCTTCAGTAACGTGTCAACCGGGTCCTGTAACAAAGCTTCTGGTGAAAAGTTATTAGGGAGCTCCAAACTTTCTCCGGAAAAGGGCCACCAGCCCACAGGAAATCACATGAGTTTAGAATGCCGAACCCCTGGCAGGCAATGTTCTTATGTCAAGGCTACTTCTGCCAAAACACGGGCTGATCTTATCTTACTGGACCAGCCTCCTTAGATTTTAAGTGTTCGATAGAAAGTTAAGATTATTAATTGGGAGCAACTGCAGCCAAAGTCTTTGTGACCTAAGTTTCCATTGTGTTATGGACAGCGTGGCCTGCCACTCAACTTTCTCTAAGATATGTTTATAATTGATATCGACCTCTCCAGAGAACAAGATTACATAACTGCACTGCTAGCTCCATCCTCTGCATTTAAGTGCTCTGATGGGCTGGGTTGGCTTTCTTCCACTCTCCTATGAAGCTGCAATTGAGTACTTCCATTCTTGGCTGGGGGAAAGATAGCTGTCAAACTTGTCAAGCCCTTGCAGTGTAAATGGAACAAGCAGCAGGTTAGCTCTGCCTTGCAAGAGTCCACAAAGGCAGGGAAACGGCAGGCGTGTACTGTGCAAACACATTGCTTCTCTGTGCAGTGTGTTTCGTTCCCTATATACACTCCAGGATGAGGGAATGATGTTTAGCATCACCTATGGACGACTGCATCCAGGGATGACTTTGTATTCCCCTGAAAGTTGCAAATGAGGAGTAGCCTAGTGGTTAGTGCAGCGGACTTTGATCCTGGGGAACTGGGTTCGATTTCCACTGAAGCTCCTTGTGACTCTGGGCAAGTCACTTAACCCTCCATTGCCGCAGGTACAAATAAGTACCCGTACATAATATGTAAACTTCTTTGAATGTAGTTGCAAAAACCACAGAAGGGCAATATATCAAGTCCCATTTCCCTTTCCCTATATGAGATTCTAGATAGAAGGTTGCTAGTGGAGGAGTAGCCTAGTGGTTACTGCAGTGAACCCTGATCCTGGCAATCTGGGTTCAGTTCCCACTGCAGCTCCTTGTGACCTTGGGCAAGTCACTTAACCCCTCCATTCCCCCAAGTAAAAGAAAACAACAACAACCTTGAAATCTACGTACGACCACCTAAACTTCCGGAAAACACTAAAAACCAACCTGTTTAAAAGGCATACCCTATCAATCCAACATAAATGCCTGATCTCTGCAACACAACAAAACTAAAGCACGTCATGGACATAACACAACTCTTCCATTGTACGATTTCCTAGTGTGGCTGTGCCACATGAACTTTATCTTACCACAACATCACATTGTATTTGTTTACACTGGAGTCTGCAAACGCCTCTCCGGTACTATGTAAGCCACATTGAGCCTACAAATAGGTGGGAAATTGTGGGATACAAATGTAAGAAATAAATAATAAACTTTAGATTGTGAGCCCTGTAGGAACAGAGAAAGTATCTTCATATAATCTCTGCATACATCTAATAGCGCTATAGAAATGATGAGTTTGTAGTAGTGTGAAAAGACTGCTAAACGCTTCCCATGACGCTAAGTAAAGGGGTCATGGAAGGGGACTTTTTCTTACATGATCACGTATTTATTTCCTACTGTCTCCACTCAGGGCCACCGAGAGAATAAGCCGGGCCCGGGGCGAAGGCCACACCCACCCTCGCCACCACCGCCCTCCCTGCTCTCAGGCCACAGTCCCAAGTCTCCACCCGCCCACCCCCAGCCCCGTCGACAGCCCCCCTCCGTTCACCACCAGGGCCACTGCATTCAAATTGGCAGCGCCTCACCTCCGTATGAAAGCAACAGATCGCCTCCCTTTGGGCCTTCCCTCACTGTGTCCCACCCTTGTCTGATGTAACTTCCGGTTTCCGGGAGGGCGGGACACAGGGAGGGCCCGAAGGGAGGCGATCTGCCGCTTTCATACGGAGGTGAGGCGCTGCCGATTTGAATGCAGGGGGCCAGGTGGCGGACGGAGGGGGACTGTCGATGGAGCCGAGGGCAGGCAGGTGAGACTGGGGACTGCAGCGTCGGCAGCCTGATCCCGGCGCCGGGCCTCCCGTGGAATTTTGTCCCCCCTGCCTCCCCTCTCAGCGGCCCTGTCTCCACTGCTTAAAGAACAAGTTAGTCCTCTGGGAACCAGCACACTTTGGCTAGTCCAGTCAGGAGCTAGTTAAAAAACAGTTTGTCATTTAAAAAAAGGTGCTCATTAAAACCCTTTCCACATGTAAAACACTCTTAAGTGCTAAATGTGGCTTTTGATTATTGCTCATAGTGCATGTGGGGTAAAAGTGTGCATTGCACTACAGTACCACTATTTCTGGATAAGCAGTATAAAATGTTTTGTACATTTTGGGATCTTGCCGGGTATTTGTGACCAGGATTGGCCACTGTTGGAAACAGGATGCTGGGCTTGATGGACCTTTGGTCTTTCCCAGTATGGCAATACTTATGTACTTATGCTACTATTTGAGATTCTGAATGGAATCTTGCTAATCTTTGGGGTTCTACATGGAATGTTGCTACTATTCGAGAATCTGAATGGAATGTTGCTACTCTTTGGGGTTCTACATGGAATGTTGCTATTGTTTAGGTTTCTGCCAGGTATTTGTGACCTGGATTGGCCACTGTTGGAAACAGGATGCTGGGCTCAATGGACCTTTGGTCTTTCCCAGTATGGCAATACTTATGTACTTATGTACCAACACAGGTGACCCCAGGGCAGGGTGCGGTCGGGAGAGGCAGATATGTGTATATTTTTGAATAATCACAATTACCACTTAGATTTCTGTCAGGAAAGTAACTGCATGAAAAACAGGATGGCATTTGTGTGCAAACGCTTTCCTGGGAAAGGTGCGTGACTGCTTTTTTTTAAAACAGAAATCCATGTGCGGGGGCCGTATGAATGTTTTTAGCCTTTTGTGGTATGATTTGCATTCATAAAAATCTGCAAATCTCTTCTGAAATCGTGAGTCTATAGTCACCATATAGCTTAGCAATTGTTCAAAATCACGTGTGCTAAAAATCAACAGGCACCAAACTCCGAGGGCGTTGTTTACTAAAGCTCGCTCCTGTTTTTAGCGCATGCTAAAATTGTAGGGTGCGCTAAATGTTAGAGACACCCATAGGAATGCGTCGGTGTCTCTAACATTTAGCGCACCCACAATTTTAGTGTGCACTAAAAATGTGAGCGCGCCTTAGTAAAAGTTGCCCTGAAACACCCATATATTCCTATGGGTGTCGATAGCTGATTTTTAGCGTGTCTGAAATGGTTACCGGTTTAAAGTATATAAACAGCGTGACCCCCTGTGTTATTAATTTATAAAATGTCTGTTCATATATTTAAAACCGGTAACCTTTTCAGGGCCTCAGAAGTTTGACAGTATAGGTAACATCACATTATAAAGAGAAAACGAGGAGATCACGTGATGGATTGAGCAGAGAGGACGTGTTTTCTCTGTCCTCAGAAACGCAAAAGGAAGGATCAATTATCCAACAAAATTAACTGAGGTGTATGGACCTCTATATTACAAGAGGAGAAAAGACGATGCCAGGGAGAACGGCGAAAAAAGAGACGGAGAAGCAACGCGGAGCCGGGGATTCCAAGATGGCGCTAAGCCCGACAGTATCGGCCCCGCCACTCTTCACGCCGCCGCAATTATTACAGCTTACAGAAGCAGTGAATTCGGCGATGGCTCCGCAGTTCTCACGT
Source organism: Microcaecilia unicolor (assembly GCF_901765095.1). NCBI lineage: Eukaryota > Metazoa > Chordata > Amphibia > Gymnophiona > Siphonopidae > Microcaecilia > Microcaecilia unicolor. The sequence goes on along the minus strand of NC_044040.1, from coordinate 211,978,547 downwards.
ATTTCTGAGCAACTCTCCAGCATGGAGGTTTTGTTAGAGGACACGACTCGCCGGACGGCCTTAAAAGCACAAGCACAACAACTGGATGATTTAGAAAATAGATCGAGAAGATCTAACCCTTAGACGTATTGGAATTCCGGAGTCAGTCCCAGATCACTCTTTACCTACATTGTTGGAGCAATGGATGAAATCAGAATTTGCATTGTCGGACAGTGTGGGACCCCTTTGTCTCGAACGCGCACATAGAATTGGTCGTAAAACGATTGGCGGGAACCGCCCACGAGTAGTGATAATAAAGGTCCACAATTTCATCCACAAAGCAGAAATACTGCTAGGAGCGCGGCTAAAATGGGACACGTTAACTTATGAAGGAGGCCAGTGTAAAGATAATTCAAGGGTGTTAGCAGAGGCACAGAGCATGTGGCATGCAGTGGACGCTGGGAAACAAGGTGGGAGTTATGGGCGTGTGCAGTTGGAGTGGGGGCTCCCTTGGGGGGGGGGGTTGGGGTTCCAGGTGCAGCTAGTAGGGAAGGGGGCGGGAGGTGGGGGGGGGTAAGGCATTAAGGTTTTGGTTTGGGGGTTGAGCTTTGGGATTGGGTAGGGGATGACATTTATTGTTGAGATATTGAGAACATGCAGCGAGAGTAGGGGAAAGGTAAGGGTTTGGGGGGGAGGGGGGAACTATAAAGAAAAGTGTGACCTGTTGTTATGGAAGCAGATTTTGTTTTATTCAGCTGTTCTAAAACACGGATGTTGTATGTTGGCATTTGTCACTAATAAAAATTATTGAAACATAAAGAGAAAATTTTCTGGGTTTGATATTGTTTTTTGGGGGGCAGCGGTCTGTGCTTTTCTTAAATCCTTGAGTGGCAACACATGGTTCTTGAATCTTCCAGTATTTTGTCTCAGCAGCGAGGGTGGGGCATTCTATGCATCCTGCATCTTCTGTAAAGAAATATTTCAACATGTGATTTTTAAGTCGGCAAATATTACGAGACCTTATTTCTCTCTTTAAATTGCTGAGCAGACTTGAAGGAACCAGAGTTCTGAAACATCATTCTCGTCCTTTAGGAATATAAAAAAAACTCCCCAAAAAATTAATTTAAAGTAAAAAAAAAACCTCTAAAACTCAGTCATCTCTAAAAACTGTTGTCCACCAACAAATCCATGTGCTTCTCTTGAGCTGAGCTTCTCTGCTTGCCTCATCATGCATTTAAACTGCAGTTTCATGCGCTATAGTCTATAATACAATCAGGCCTCCCCATTCCTGTTTTCTCTTTCTCTCCATCTCTCCACAGCCAGTGCCGACAACTGCCCTCAGCTTGCAGATTTTAGCGCCATCTAGTGGCCAAGATATGAAAACGTTGAACTTTCCAGATTACAATAGGTTATCAATAGAAATCAAACAAAATAAAACATGGAAAAGAAAATAAGATGATACCTTTTTTATTGGACATAACTTAATACATTTCTTGATTACAATAGAATTTCAGATTACAATAGAAACCTTTGACAATGTACTTTCCAATGACAAGCTTCTTCTGTGCCTGTTCGGTAAAGTCCAGTGCATGGCATGACAATATGCACGATGCAGTCAGTATTGAGTAGATGGCCTGATTTCTGAAGGGTTTACTTTTATGCACCTATTTTTGTGAGGCACTGAAGGTGAACAGGAACCTTTCAGATCTCATATATTTCTACAGGGTTTTTTTTTTTTTTGGGGGGGGGGAGGTGGTTGACCGTTCTCTCCACTCTTGGCAATGCACTGAATTACTCAGCTATAAAATTAACCTGGATAATCATGATTAAATTCCTTTCATCCTCTTACAATAATGAACTCATCTGGTGCTAAACTCAAGTGATTGGGTGGCTACATTTTCCATGATCTGTTTAAATTAGGCTGTTTCACAGAAATGCTCTCCTGTTCTTCTTTATGGGGACTAAAATCGAAAGTTTTCATCTTGATTCTAATTAGAGATGGCCATTGATTCTCCACATTTTTAAAAATCTTGTTGCAAAATTGTGCCCCCACCCCCACCCTCCCCACAGTCCTCCAAGGAATCAAACTACAGTAGAGTCTCGATTATCTGACATAAATGGGACCAGCCCTTTAGACATAAGTACATAAGTAATGCCACACTGGGAAAAGACCAAGGGTCCATCGAGCCCAGCATCCTGTCCACGACAGCGGCCAATCCAGGCCAAGGGCACCTGGCAAGCTTCCCAAACGTACAAACATTCTATACATGTTATTCCCGGAATTGTGGATTTTTCCCAAGTCCATTTAGTAGCGGTTTATGGACTTGTCCTTTAGAAAACCGTCTAACCCCTTTTTAAACTCTGCCAAGCTAACCACCTTCACCACATTCTCCGGCAATGAATTCCAGAGTTTAATTATGCGTTGGGTGAAGAAAAATTTTCTCCGATTGTTTTAAATTTACTACACTGTAGTTTCATCGCATGACCCCTAGTCCTAGTATTTTTGGAAAGCGTGAACAGACGCTTCACATCCACCTGTTCCACTCCACTCATTATTTTATATACCTCTATCATGTCTCCCCTCAGCCGTCTCTTCTCCAAGCTGTATAGCCCTAGCCTCCTTAGTCTTTCTTCATAGGGAAGTCGTCCCATCCCCGCTATCATTTTAGTTGCCCTTCGCTGCACCTTTTCCAATTCCACTATATCTTTCTTGAGATGCGGCGACCAGAATTGAACACAATACTCAAGGTGCGGTCAGATAAATGAAAAGTTGGATATCATGCAACACATTGAAAATGCATAGAAACTGTGTATTTCAAGTGCTCGAGTGAAAGCAGAATCTCAGTAGCCAGCAAAGCTAATCAGTTCTAAGTGTTGGAGTGAAAACAGGGCTCAGTAGCAAATCCATACAGAGATAGGTCTACCCTTCCACTGAATCGGATGTCAGAAGAGTGTCACAAAGCTGCAATTACATCATCGGAGGGGAGGGGGTGTCTGTTGGATATGCCGGATGGTTGGATAGTGAAGGTCAGATAATCGAGACTGTACTGTGTTTGTAAATCACTGACTAAGCCTTCTCCTTGCCTTCCTACTTCTCTGGGCTTGGGTCGAAACATTGAAAAGCTGGATCAGTCAAAAGCCAATAAGTCTAACAGTCAGGATGTTATCCTGGTCTGAGCACATTTCTAAGCCAAGACGGCTAGAAACAAGACAGGTGTGACTGGATAGGGCCATGCTGCACCTGCACTGTCTGTCTTACATTTTCTGTGAGCATCTGCCCAGGCAGAACACAGGACTGAATGGACCTTTGGTTCGACCCTGGATGACAGTCTTTAAGTTCATGTTCTGGAATTATTCTTGAGACTGGCAAAAATCACTTTGGGCAAAGGATTTTAGTATAATAATGTTCTGGATGGATGAACACCTGCTCTTGGAACTAACTCTAAGGAAAGTCGTATCATGCCCATATTTTAGCTTCGTATAGCATGCTAAAAAGTTGGCTACCAACCATTCGGAGGTGCATCCATGTAATGCTTCTAATAACAATCTGAATGAAAAAACAATTAGTTTAAATCTGTTTTTGGTAAGAATTGCCACAGTTATATTAGGGCTGGTGTTGATGGACAAGGGATCACATTTTGCCTGTTTGCCCATGAGATGTGTACTAAATATATTCTACCTATATTTCTGAAATCCAGTAGATATATTTTAAACATAAAACTATTTATCAGACTAATTCAGCGATCTTCCAAAGTCATGTGTCTCAGTATCTTATATCTTATTCAAAACTGATTATCCCAAAACCTCAGTGAAGTTAGTCACTGTAACTTCAACTGCAGTGATATAATTAACATCAAAATCTTCATAGGTTCTTTAACACTTATCACTCTTTATATTTTTGAAAACTTTTTCACTTATCTCATCTCATTGTCGGACCCAGGGGGAAAGATGTCCGACATGCACGTTTCGCCCATGTCGCCCATGAGTCATCAATCAGCTGTTATTTAATGCGGTTGAAAAAACGCTAGTGCCATCTTGGCTATTAAGTTTCTTTTGCTGAGCTGACGCTAATGAAAAGACCGGGTGAGTTAAAAGATTATATTCTTCTTTAGAACTTTTCTCCCAGACGGAGGTTTAGAGCCGAAGTATGGGGAATTAATTTAACTTATGGGTTTATGTGTTTGCAGGGGAAGATCCTTGAGACAGCCCAGGTTTGGGCGAAACGTGCATGTCGGACATCTTTCCCCTTGGGTCCGACAATGAGATGAGATAAGTGAAAAAGTTTTCAAAAATATAAAGAATGTTAGGTGTTAAAGAACCTATGAAGATTTTGATGTTAATTATATCACTGCAGTTGAAGTTGCAGTGACTGAAAATCACTGAGGTTTTGGGATAATCAGTTCTGAATAAGATATAAGGTATAGAGACACATGACTTTGGAAGATCGTTGAATTAGTCTGATAAATAGTTTTATGTATAAAATATATCTACTGGATTTCAGAAATATAGGTTGTAAGGTGACTGGAGATCCAGTTTTAGAATTATAAACTTGCCTTGTTATTTAGCTACTAAATATATTCTGCAGGTGTCAGGAGCCATAGGATTCCTTACATAATTAATGTTTGTTTTTTATTGATGGCAAATTTGTGGAGTGTAGCCAATGATATAATGCAAACGCTAGACCATTCTTATGGAAGTGACATAACTGATTCATTTCCAAGCCATAAGGAGTTTAGAGCTCTCGGAACCCCACCTCACCCGTACATTGAAATGCATCTACCACATTTCAGTAGAGAGCAGCAGACAGCGGCAGCGATTTTCATATCCTGTCAGCTGCCGAGCCCATAGCCTCCTCACTTCTGCATCCTGCCCATGCGGAAGCAGGAAGTGACATCAAAGAGGGCGGGATGCAGCGGCGAGGAGGACCCCGGGCTAGAATTATGGCTGTCAATCAGGGTGCCCACCCGGTGGCCAGATCTAGAACTTATGAAAAAATCCTGAAGAATGGCTCCTCAGTCTTAGGGCTATTACTGCAGTGACCAGTCCTAGAATAGTGAACGTCTTTATTAAAATTAGGGGGGGGGGGGGGGGGGGGGGGGGGGGAATCCTGGGTATTTGCAAAGGAAGGCTTATGTTGCCAGGATCCCTACTTTGAGCTGAAAGCAAAAGGAAAAAGAGGACTGATCAGGCCCATGTACTGAGCAACATACAGAAGGTGCAGCTTTTTCTAGCATTCAACGGTTTTAGAGATCGCAGTTGGCCAGGCGTTCTGGAGTTTCAATAGAATTATTGAATAATAGCAATCACCAGCGAGTTCTTTAGAAAAGGCTTGTAGCATTAAGGAGGGCTTAAGGCTGTCTTGTTCTCCTCATGAATTCCTCTGTTTATAATTTACTAAGTGAAAAATTCCCAAACTGTGGGAAATATAGAGAGTGAAGCAATTAAAAGGCCAATAAAGGCCTCAGAAAGTATCGGCAGCAAGGCCAGGGATAGATGGCAGGTCCTTTAGACTCCAGCATCACAATTAAGGAGATTCCTGCATTTCCCTACATTCTAAGATAGCAGCACAAGGCATGTCTTCTTCTCCAGGGGTACTGTTGGTATTGCATTTCATTCGAAAATAATGGGCCTGAGGAAGGGGGTATGGAAGAGAGGGAGGAAAACGGGAGAGGAGACGAGGAAGAGAGAATGTTAGAAGAAGGGGAGGGGGATGGAAGAGAGGGTGAGAGAGAAAGTGCAAGAGGGGTGGATGGAATGCAAGGAGGTGGAAGGGAGGGGAAGAGTGCAAGGCATCAGGGGACATCCCACTGTCCCCGAAACACACTTACCATGTGTCTTTCCACTTAAGTTCCATATAGACATGCATACATTTGTGAATGGAGGAAGGAAATATGTGCCTTTGGGTCACACTATTAGGAGTAAATACAATAAATGGTGTCTAGAAAAAATTGGCACTTAGCACTATATATAAACAGTAATCTAAGATAGGCACCATTTATAGTGACAGGAAATGCAAACTACTTTTAAGCATGACTATTTACACCATGGTTTAAATCTCTGCACCTAAATTAGACATTGTGGGTCAATCTGGAAAGAGTATTTACACTGGTGTACTATCTAGGCCTCCTTCACAGACAGAAGTGGACAGAAATTTAATTAAAAGACATTCGAAATACACCGATAGGTGATTTTAGTATGTCAGCTGTTGATTGGAGTATCTCTATTGTGGGGTCTTTTAGAAGCAGGGAGATCTATTCCAGAAGTTGGTAATGGAACCCACGTGGGATGAGGCCATACTGGGCTTAGTGCTTACTAATGAGGAGAGTGTTTCTGATGTTATCGTAGGTGATCATCTGGCATCCAGAGATCATCAGATGGTGTGGCTTAATATTAAGATAAGTGTGGAGAAGAGTCATTCAAAAGTGAAGTTCTAGACTTCAAAAAAACAACCTAACTTTATTCAGATGAGGGAAATATCTCGAGGAATTGTCTGGATGGGAACATCTGGAAGAAGTAGGTATCACGGTTGTGGCCGTGCCCTTATGTTCAGACCTACTGTTTCTCTGTATCTAGCTCTGTGACCTTTCCAGTCTGCCTTTTTCCCTACTGTTGTTCTTCCTGTAAGCCAAGCCTCGCTTTGGTCTCCCTGCTTCATTTCCTGTTGTTGTTCTTCCTGTTAGCCAAGCCTTGCTTTGGTATCCCTGAAGCCAAGCCTCGCTTTGGTCTCCCTGCTTCTGCTTTATTTCCTACTTGTGACATCATCAGCTTACTCCTTTATAAGGACCCAGGGAGCTTTCCTATGTTGCCTTTGCAAGAGGTCTCTTAATCTTGTGTGATCATTTCCCTGCTTGGCTTTGTTCCCGAGAATCTTGCTCCTGAAGGTCTGTTCTGTGTTTCTTTGAGTCTTGTGTTTCAATGCTTTGCTTTGTTTCTGTGTGTTTGCTTTTGTACCTTGATCCTGAAAGCCTGGCTCTAGAGCCACACCCTGCCCTTGGTGTCTGTATCTGATTGACTCTACCCTTGGCTCCTGCTTTTAGTCTAGCCCTGTGTTTGTCTCTTGCTATAGTTAAGCTCTGTGTTTAAGCCAATTTCTGTGTTTAGCCAAGCTCTGTTCCTGTTTTCCCTGTTCTGTTTCCTGTGTGTGCAGTTCTTGTCTGTTAATTCTGAGAGTCTGTAGAAGCCAGCATCATCCCTGATTAATTCATTGCTATGCACCTGTGTCTGCTGCCTCTCAGTCTGCCTGGCCTTTCCCTTTCCAGCTGTGGGTACTGGTAAGCACATTGCTTCTTTGTTTGTTTGTCTTCTCTTAGTCTGCTTAATCCTTTGCCTGCTATGTTTGCTTCCTGGCTCTTGAGCTCTGTTTCTGCCAAGTTCCGTTCCTGTTCTGTGTTTGAGCCAGGTTCTGCTCCTGCTTTATGTTTGAGCTAGTTCTGTCCCAGTTCCCTGCTAAGCCAAGTCCCTTTCAGTATCCTGTTCCAGCCAAGCCAAGTCTGTTCCAGTATCCTGTTCCAGTCAAGCCAAGTCTGTTCCAGAATCCTGTTCCAGTCAAGCCAAGCCAAGTCTGTTCCAGTATCCTGTTCCAGTCGTCAAACCCAGCCAGTTCCAGTCAAGCCAAGCCCAGCCTATTCCAGAATCCTGTTCCAGCCAAGCTGAACCCGTTCCAGAACCCTGTTGCAGTCAAGTCTGTTTGAGAATCCTGAATCCTGTTTGAGAATCCTGAATCCTGTTCTAGCCAAGCCTGTCCGAGAATCCTGAATCCTGTTTGAGAATCTTGAATCCTATTCCAGCCAAGCCTGTTCGAGAATCCTGAATCCTGTTTGAGAATCTTGAATCCTGTTCCAGCCAAGTCTGTTCGAGAATCCTGAATCCTGTTTGAGAATCCTGAATCCTGTCCCTGCCTTGTTTATTATCTTGCTTCTGTTATTCTTGTTGCCTAGCTCCTACCCTGTCTTGCCTGTCTGATTGTGCTTTGTCTTGTCTCTTTCAGTCTAGTCCTGTCTGGATCCAGTCCTTGTCTTGCTCTTTTCTGGACCCGGTTTTAATCTACTTCCGTGTTTTGCCTTGTTTTGCATTTCTGGGTCCCAGTCCCAGTTTTAATCCAGTTCCGAGTCTTGTCATGTCCTGTCTGGGTTCCAGTTCTGGCCCTTTGCCTTCTTTTCCTTGCCTCGTCTGGATCCAGCCCTTGTTTTGTCCATTGTGTTTAGTTACCTCGGTCCTGCCTGTGTTGAGTCTGTTAGTTTATCTTAGTCCAGTCTGTTCTGATTCATGCCTGTGCCAGCCCAGGTGATTTGTCTGGCAAAGCTCCGGCTTTGGTCCAAGGGCTCACCATTCCTGACAGTTGTGACAGTAGGAAGGCAATGGACAACACTGAAAGGAGCTATTGTAAGGGCAACAAACCATTTTGAAAGGAAAATAAATAAAAATAAGAGGAAAAGGAGGTTATTTTGGTTCTCAAAAGTAATAGCTGGAAAGGTAAGGAAAAGAGGTTAGCCTTGATAAAATACTGGATATTGCAGAAAGAGGAATTCAGACAACAATATCTGGAAAAGCTAAGAGAAACTGGTAGAGTAGTCAGGAAAGCAAAAATGCAAATGGGAAGAAAAAATAGCCAATATGGTAAAATGTTGGGGGGGGGGGGGGGGGCAAGACTCTTTTAGATATGTCAGTGATACAAGGAATTGCAAAAGTGACATTGTGAGACTCAAAGGTGAAGGGGAGGAATATGTAGAAGCTGATAAAAGTAAGGCAGTATTGTTTAACAAATATTTCTGTTCTGTGTTCATTGCTGAAGGGCCGGGAGCAGGGCCACAGAAGGCAACCACAAATAGAAATGGAGGGGTGGTAGTTCCCAGGGCCGTGCCAACAAGGTAATCACTGCAGGGGGGTGCCTGCCTTCAAGGGCGCCGCACCATCGCGTTGTATTTTTTTTTTTTAAACCTTACTCCTCTGCTCCCCTCCATCCCCGATTCCCCGGCGCTTTAAATTTACCTCGCTCCGCCTCCGACGTCTGCGCAGTGTCAGTGAAAGCACTGCCTGTCTGACGTCTCTCCACCAGCCCAGCCTTCCCTTCGCTCGTTCGTTCCCTCTGTGTCCCGCCTTCTTCTGACGTCATTTCCTAGAGGGCGGGACAGAGGGAACGAACAAGCAAAGGGAAGGCTGGGCTGGTGGAGAGACGTCAGACAGGCAGCGCTTTCGCTGACGCTGCGCAGACGTCGGAGGGAGGTAAATTTAAAACTCCGGGGGGGGGGGGGGCGCCAATTGATAGTCTGGGGGCACCAACTGATGGTCTGCAGGGGGCGCCAGAGACCCTAGGCACGGACCTGGTAGTTCCTGAATGATTCTCAGAAGACTGTGTTCATGAGGAGCTGGTTAAACTAAAGATGGACAAAGCAATGGGACCAGATGGTATTTATCTGAGGGTTCTGAAGGAACTTCTAGTGGCTCCACTGGCTGACCTTTTCAATGCTTCTCTAGAGTTGGGAGCAGTACTAGAGGACTGGAGATGAGCAAATGTGGTCCCTCTCTACAAAAGCGGAAGTAAGGAAGAGGTTGGGAACTACAGGCCAGTAAGTCTGACTTCTCTGCTAAGTAAATTAATGGAAATTGTTTTGAAACAGAGAATAGTACATTTTTTGGAATCCAATGGATTACAGGACCTGAGGCAGCCGATGCCGCTGGGCACGTGAGTCTCTTTCCTCTTCAATCAGTCCAAAACTCTGCTGCGTGACTCATTTTCCGCCAAAGTCGCTATGCTCACATTAGCCCTCTCCTTAAATCACTTCACTGGCTCCCTATCCGTTTCTGCATTCAATTCAAACTTCTCTTACTGACTATAAGTGCATTCACTCTGCCGCTCCCCAGTACCTCTCCACTCTTATCTCTCCCTACACCCCTCCTCGAACACTCCGTTCTGTTGACAAATCTCTCTTGTCTGTCCCCTTCTCCTCTACTGCTAATTCCAGACTCCGTCCTTCCATCTCGCTGCACCACACGCCTGGAATAGACTTCCCGAGCAGGTACGTCTAGCCCCGTCTTTGGCCGTTTTCAAGTCCAGGCTAAAAGCCCACCTCTTTAACGCTGCTTTTGAGTCCTAACCACCGCTCACTTGCCTGTATCTTTTATCCCCTCCTCTTTAATTCCCCTGCCTCTTAGTTATTCTGTCTGTTACCTGTCTTATTTAGATTGTAAGCTCTTTGAGCAGGGACTGTCTTTAAGTGTATAGTGTACAGCGCTGCGTATGCCTTGTAGCGCTATAGAAGTGATAAGTAGTAGTAGTAGTAGTAGTATTTATTTCCTACTACAGGCGGCGTTTCCGTGGGAATCGGCAGGTCACCACGTGTGTCGCGATCAATGGGTGAAATTAAGGGCTCAGGCCGGTTTTAGGCTCATGCTGTTTTCAGTATTTCTGCATTCCCTTTTCCCGTCCCATTAAAAAAAGCTCTGTTTTCCAAACGCAGTAAAAACTGGCCTGGCACACGCCAAAAACATGTGCCCACACTACCGCGCAGGCCATTTTCTTTTACCATGGCTTAGTAAAAGGACCCCAGTGCAGTGGCGTAGAAAGGGGGGGGGGCGGTGGGGCGGTCCGCCCCGGGTGCACGCCGGGGGGGTGTCGGCACCTCGCTGGTTCCTTGCTGTCTCTGCCCCAGAACAGGTTACTCTCGGCGGATTGGCCCTCCCACCCGCACCTCACCGCCTTCCAGGTATGTTCTCGTGGCGGGGCGGGGTGTTGCGCTACGGAGGGGGGAGGGTGCGTCGCGCTGCACCCGGGGGGGGGGTTGCGCAGCGGGCGACCCGCCCCGGGTGTCAGCTGCCCTCGCGACGCCACTGCCCCAGTGTGCACTAAACCAGAAATACAATGAAGTTAGTTAAACAACATACCTCTCCCAAAAATGAAATGAAAATCCCAGCTCTCCCCTCCCCCCCCCCCGGCCTTCCAATCCCACCCCTATTGACTGTTCTTCATGCAAAACACTTGGGGGGGGGGGGGGGAATCCAATACAAAAGTGAGAGGCCACATTCTGAGTTCATTAAAAATGATTTTCATTCAAATATTCATTGTCCAAAGGTAGAAATCCTCATAAGAGGAGGAATGAGAGCTATTACAGAAAACCTTATCCCTATTCCCCACTTGTAAAAAGAAAGGCAACATCTTTCCAGAAAAAGCTTATAGCCCGCAGAATTTTTTTTCAGGAGGAACACTTTCCAGTTGAAGATTGAGAATGGAAAAGTGTAAACAGAAATCCGTACCTACTTTTTTTGGGGGTGCTTTTCTTTGCATATTTCGGGGGGTGGGGGGATGCACTCTCCGTCCCACCCAGGGATGCCTTCCTGTTAAACAGGTACATTTCTGTGTATATTGACTCTGTGTTTGTGGTGGGCAATTTTCAAAAATGCCATTTCCACACAAGATATCCTGTGTTATTTGCAGAAATGCCTTTTGCTCTCTAGGCCATTTTCTTTGCCACATTTCTACCGGTTGTTTCTTTTTCCATGTCTCCTCTGTCTTTCCTCTTTCACGTTTGAGTTTAATTCCTTGAGGGATTTTTTTTTTTTGGGAAGAGGTTCAGTCTTCCTGTGTGGTCAGTGCCCAGTGGGACTGGGTTTTCCCCTGCATTCCTTATACCCCTTCCTCCGTCTTTTGACATAGCCTCAGTTGAAAGGAAGAGACTGATTTTAGCCAAAACGACGTGATCCTTTCAAGTACTCTGATAGGAGTCCTGCTTTTAATAGGAAAATGAGGTGTTTGGTGCACTGTAGCCTATTAGGGGTAGATTCAAGAAAGAGAGCCAAAATTTAGGCTAAGTGCAAATTCTATAGTGGCGGTTTCACGTTGAAAATGCTGTTGTACAATATCAGCCCAGGGGGCACTTTTACAAAGCCCACTGTGGGCTCACTATGCCAATCCTGAACTACTGCTGGGCTACTGCAGGAGCCCAGTGGTATTTCCCACCCCTAGCGTGCATATTTCAAGCACTACAAAAATACGTCCTATTGTTGTAGCGCCAGAACTTAAACTGCATTTACCACCGGGTTAGTGCCAGAGCCCTTTCCGCCGTCTCAGTGGGTGGCGGTAAGTGCTCCCCACCGAAATGGCTGTGCGGTAAGTTCACTTACTCACGGCCATTTCTGTTTCCCAAAAATAGACAGCCTTTTACCCGTTGTAGTAAAAGGGAGGGAAAGGGAAATGAGACTTGATATTCCGCCTTTCTGTGGTTTTTGCAACTACATTCAAAGCGGTTACAAATATTCAGGCACTTATTTTGTACCAGGGGCAATGGAGGGTTAAGTGACTTTCCCAGAGTCACAAGGAGCTGCCATTGGGAATTGAACTCAGTTCCCCAGGATGAAAGTCCACTGCACTAACCACTAGGCTACTCCTCCACTCATTCCACCAATAAGAGCCAACCCTCATCAGTGATGTCAGAATGGCTTGATTGCCTGATACTTGGCTCACTTCTGATATTGTGATGTCATAAGGGAAAGGGGGAAAGGAAAATGGGACTTGATATACCCCCTTTCTGAGGTTTTTGCAACTACATTAAAAGTGGTTTACATATATTCAGGTACTTGTTTTGTACCAGGGGCAAAGGAGGGTTAACTGACTTGCCCAGAGTCACAAGGAGCTGCAGTGGGAATCGAACTCAGTTCCCCAGGATCAAAGTCCACTGCACTAACCACTAGGCTACTCCTCAGCCTAGTGCTGGCCTCAGCGCTCATCAAAAACACATGCCGACACTAGCGTAGGTCTCTTTTTTTCCCCACAGCTTAGTACCAGGACCCCTAAGTGTGCAGTTTAGGTACAAGAACATACACCATCTCAAAGGCTGATGTAAGTCCTTGCACCTAAATGTTGGCAGTTTGGCCTGTAACTCCTAGAATCTGCACATGTAATTCTAGTATTCTAGAACCTGCATAAGTAACTCCTGGTATTCTAGAACCTGCACATGTGATTTCTAGTATTCTAGAACCTGTGTGTGTAACTCCTAGTATTCTAGAACCTGCATAAGTAAATCCTAGTATTCTAGTACCCGCACGTGTAATTTCTAGTATTCTAGAACCCGCACATGTAACTTCTAGCATTCTAGAACCTGCACATGTAAGTTCTAGCATTCTAGAACCTGCACACGTAACTCCTAGTATTCTAGGACCTGCATAAGTAAATCCTAGTATTCTAGAACCTGCACGTGTAACTCCTAGTATTCTGGAACCTGTACATGTAATCTCTAGTATTCTAGAACCTGCATAAGCAACTCCTAGTATTCTAGAACCTGCATAAGTAACTCCTGGCATTCTAGAACCTGCACGTGTGATTTCTAGTATTCTAGAACCTGCATAAGTAGCTCCTAGTATTCTAGAACCTGCACGTCCCTGACTTGCCCATGGACTTTCCCACATCCAGTCCCCCTAGAAGTTATCTGTGATAGTGTAATCCCCTGAAATATTAGGTTTGAGTTGAGTCTGGTGAGTTGTCCCAGGGGATTACTAAATGTGTCTGGCTCCTAGCCAGAGGCTGGGAGGAATAGTGGGAGTGGCTTAAATAACATAACTAGGTGTACTGATGTGAGCGGGGAAATATTAATGCTGTAATGACTGACAGGGGATGTCATTGGGGGGAGGAGTAAGGAGAACATAAATCTGTCTGATTTAGGGCATGTGGGTCTTTGGTTGCCCACACCCCAGGACCTGTGGAGTGAAGGGGTATCCTATCCAGCATAATATACAGGGTTTACTGTGAGTGGTAAACTCTGCTGGAGATGACAGACTGGTTGTATCAGGAGGGTTCTGGGGAGAGAGAGAATCCTCCCCCCCCATGAGTGGAATAGGGAGAGACCTGTTTAAACCCGGTGGGTGAGTGAAACTTGCACTTCCTGGGAAAGAAAGGACAGACAGGGAGGTCCGGTCCTGCACACTGTTTGGCAGCTGGGGAAGATCCCAGCGGGATGCTTGTCCAGGAAGCAGGCAAGTTTCAGTCCCAGGTTGTCCTGCTAAGTAGGGTGGGTGTAGGAGATTAATAAGGGAAGGAGAGAACTGGAATTGAACAGGAGATGAGAGGATTGTTTAACTGCTTAGCGCCCTGGGGATTACCTGAGGGAGAGGTAATTATTGGAATTAACTTGTATATTTAATGCTCTGTTAGACATTTCAGTAGTAAAAGTTCAAGAATTTAAAATCTAACACTGGAGTGAGAGTGAATTCTTTCTGGGACTGTGTCTTGTGAACCAGATGGTGGCTGACACCCCACAGCCTACCAGGATTAACCCCAGCCTGTGCCCAGCTGTGTACGCCCTGGTCCAGGTACCTGACCCAAAGAGCTTAGCCAGCATCCAGAGCTGTCTGGAGGGGGACCAGGGTTACAATAGAATTTGCGTACACAGCTTCTAGAATAGCGACTAAGCTCAGTTGCGCACACCACTGATAATTGTTGTCAATTTAGCGCCAATTAACATGGATTAAAGTCAATAATTAGTTGCTAACTCCAATTATCAGGCAATTATTAAATTGTGCAAGGAAACTGACCTTATTCTATAAATTGCGTGTACAAATTTGAGTGCTAAGCCAATGCCAGAAAAAATGCAATGTGCTCTGCAGTAGGGATGTGCATTTGTCATATGGTGTGTCGTTTTCTGTCTTTTTGTGTGTGTGTCAATGTAGGCACAGAAGAACGCAGTGTTCGCAAACTCGAAACACAAAGAACACAGCGAAGATGACTCAACAAATAGTCTTCAGCCGATGTAGATAATTCCAATCTATGTAATAATTGGTCACTCTGCTTCCTGGATGGCTGGCTGTGGGTTCGTAACAGCTTGCAAATGAGCTGACGTCAGCTCGCCTCCAGCGTTCCCTTCCCATCAGTGTCCTGCCCTCGCGGAAAGACGAAATGACATCAGAGGAGCGATGGACACTGAGAGGGAAGGCAAGGGAAAGCTGGAGGTGATGCAAGCCAAGCCTGTCGCCGCTGCGACCTGAGGTAACATGAATGGCTTAAAGGCAGTGCGACAGGAGGGAGAAGAGGGCAGGGGAGAGGAGGGGAGAATGCAGCAGAAACCCCAAATCATGGCACCATTCCATATTACAAATCCCAGGGCAAGCAGTGCTTCTCATGTCTGTCTCAATAGCTATGGACTTTTCCTCCAGGAATTTGTCCAAACCTTTTAAAATCCAAATACGCTAAGTGCTGCTACACCTCCTCCGCAAAGAGTTCCAGAGGCTAACTATTCGTTGAGTGAAAAAATATTCCTTCTAATGAATTAATTGAATAACGAGCTTGGAACTATCATAATTGGGTGCTAACAACCAATCACTGAATTTAATTCGCACCCAATACGTTTGCGCTTAACTCTCATAGCATGTAATTCTAAAGGGGTGTGGCCATGGGATGGCCATGCCAGGGGCATTTTAAAAAGTTGCATGTGTAGTTATAGAATACTGCATCAGTATGCCCAACTTGGCTGCCGGCATTTACACCAGTTTCAGCAGGCATAAGTCTGGCATTTAAAGCTTGGCGCTAAGCACAGTTCTATAAAGGGGCTTGGGGATGCCATGGGCACATTTCACAGCCCTTTATTTTTGAGGAGGGGGAGACAGAAATCGCAACCATTGCCACAAAAAGATTCAAAGAAGTAAGACTTAAGGGTGAAGGCGCACCAAATTCTGAAGGTCTGTGAACTCCTACTGAGCATTGTCATGGCGGTTTCTGGGTCCAGAAGTTGGGAGGGTGGGGGTGTTGGGGGTGGGAAATTGGGGGACTGGCCAGCGTGAAACTCTGGGCAGCTGAAGGCTCATAACTCCATAGCCCCTGACAGGGCAGGTTCCAAATGGGCTTGAAACCCAAGGGCAACAGGTGGAAGCTGCAGGCCTAAAATCCATGTTTCGGGATATTAGAAAGAGTAGAATTTGATGTACACTGCTCTGCTTATTCAGCTGCAAAACATGAGTAGAGACCAGGGAAATATTTTCGATACTAGTAATTGAGATCCAGATGTTCTTGTACTATACATATATTTTGACTACAGAAGGGATAAGAACAGAAAAAAGTCCAACAGATCTGTAAGGTTTTTTTTTCTCTTTTTCACCTCCTCTGTTCAAATGTGAGGTGCCTAACATTCAGGAGGCCTCTTACAGAGATAAAAGACTCATAGCCACAAAGGAATGAAAGCACCTGGCTGGCTGGTGCTTTAATTGCAATCTCTGTAATGAAAGGAAATCACCAGCCCGACCAGGATGCCACCCTAACTAGGGACAGCGTTTCAGCCACTGTTTGAAGGGACCAAAATTCTTGATGACAATCTGTAAGGGAAGTGTTCCTATTAATTACACTGCAATTCAATTGGCAAAGGCCACCTGCAGCAAATTTGGGCAAGCGTCTCAGTCAACTCAGTCTCAGCATTATGGCATAAGGAAGTTGCAGTGATGCATTATTCCGTGTTACTTAAAAGCAATTAGTAACCAGCTGATGCCTGATTTAAGGCACTGGGTTTGTGGAGCATTCCCTGGGACATGTATTAAGAACATAAGCATTGCCATACTGGGGGCAGGCCAAAGGTCCATCAAGCCCAGTATCCTGTTTCCAACAGTGGCCAATCCAGGGTCACAAGTACCTAGCAAGATCCCAGAACAGTAAAATAGATTTTATGCTGCTTATTCTAGAATATGGAGTGGATTTCCCAAGTCCGTTTTGATAATAGCTTGTGGACTTTTAGGAAATTATGCAAAACTTTTTTTAACACCTTGCTAAGCTAACTGCTTTTACCACTTCTCTGGCAACAAATTCCAGAGTTTAATTTATACAAATAAGTATCACATAGCATGTAATTGAGTTTATTTTTATTTATTGCATTTGTATCCCACATTTTCCCACCTTTTTGCGGGCAGACTGGATGGACCGTACAGGTTCTTATCTGCCATCATTTACTATGTTACAATGTTACTATCAGGCTTATTTTCGAAAGACAGGACGCCCATCTTTCGACACAAATCGAGAGATGGGCGTCCTTCTCCCAGGGTCACCCAAATTGGCATAATCAAAATCCGATTTTGGGCGTCCCCAACTGCTTTCCGTCGCGGGGATGAGAAAGGTTCCCGGGGGCGTTCGGAGGCGTAGTGAAGGTGGGTTTTGGGCATGCCTAACACATGGGTATCCTCAACCATAATTAAAAATAAAGGGCGTCCCTGACGAGCACTTGGATGACTCTCCTTGGTCTTTTTTTTCTTACAACCAAGCCACGAAAAGGTGCCCGAACTGACCAGATGACCACCGGAGGGAATGGGGGATGACCTTCCCTTACTCCCCCAGTGGTCACCAACCCCCTCCCACCCTCAAAAATGTTTTTAATATTTTTCGCCAGCTTCTATGCCAGCCTCAAATGTCATACCCAGCTCCATGACAGCAGTATGCAGGTCCCTGGAAGCAGTTTTAGTGGGTTGCAGTGCACTTCAGCAGGCGGACCCAGGCCCATCCCCCCCCTACCTGTTACACTTGTGGTGGTAGATGTGAGCCTCCAAACCCACCATACCCACATCTAGGTGCCCCCATTCACCCATAAGGGCTATGGTAGTGGTGTACAGTGGTGGGTAGTGGGTTTTGGGGGAGTTAGGAGGGCTCAGCATATGAGTAAGGGAGCTATGTACTGGGAGCAATTTCTGAAGTCCACTGCAATGCCCCCTAGGCTGCCCGGTTGGTGTCCTGGCATGTCAGGGGGACGGACCAGTACACTACGAACGTTGGCTCCTCCCATGACCAAAGGGCTTGCATTGGTCGTTTCTGAGATTGGCGTCCTTAGTTTCCATTATCGCCGAAAATCAGAAACGACCAGGTCTAAGGACGACCATCTCTAGGGACGAGCTAAATGTCAAGATTTGGGCGTCCCTCGACCGTATTATCGAACGGAAGATGGACGCCCGTCTTGTTTTGCTAATATGGGTTTCCCCGCCCCTTCGCCAGGACGTCCTGCGAGGACGTCCTCAGGAAAACTGGGCGCCCCTTTCGATCATGCCCCTCTATATAATTACTCGTTGAGTGAATAAACATTTTCTCCGATTTGCTTTAAATTGACTACTAGTAGCTTCTTTGCGTAGTATTTTTGGAAACAAGCGATTCACATCTACCTGTTCCACTACACTCACTATTATATAGACCCTCTATCATATCTCCCCTAAGCCAGCTCTCTTCTCCAAGCTGCAGAGCCCCAGACACTTAGCTTCTCATAGGGAAGTCATCCCATTCCCGTTATCATTTTCATTGCCCTTCTCTGTACCTTTTCTAAGTCCACTATATATTCCAGCAAATCAGTCGACACTGTCATGCCAGGCTACTCTGTCATAGTGATAAGCTAATCTGGGGCTCTTTCTAGACTGCTGAGGATAGACTTGAATTTTTCTGACTTCTCCAGCCGGGAATGCAGTACTGTACTCTCAGGAAATTAAGTATGAGATACGCTGAAAGACAATCTAAATGTATAATCCTTTGACACAATCACACAAATCCATTAATTTGAAAATACTACGATTCTGACAGGAGTCTTCCTAAAAAGGCTGAAGACAGAGAGATCCTGGACAGACGCCACCTGTCTATTACTAGATGAGATACCATGCACATCACCTAGAATTTTGTACCTTTAACCAGTACTCAGCAAATCCCTCCTGAACCAAGGTATTAAGCCTGTTCCCCAGGTTGAGATACCTACTGTATCCGCCCAGGCTACTTCTGAGTGAAGGAATAGCCTAATGGTTAGTGCGGTGGACTTTGATCTTGGGGAACTGGGTTCAAGTCCCACTGTAGCTCCTTCTGACCCTGGCCAAGTCACTTAACCCTCCATTGCCCCAGGTACAAATTAAGTTCCTGTACATACTGATCCTACTTAAATGCCTGATCCCTGCAACACAACAAAACTAAAGTACGTAATGGACAAAACTCAACTCTTCCGTTGATGATCTCTATCTTACCACAACATCACTTTGCATTTGTTATCATCGGAGTCTGCAAGCGCCTCTCCGGTACTTTGTAAGCCACATTGAGCCTACAAATAGGTGGGGAAATGTGGGGTACAAATGTAATAAATAAATACTATGTAAACCACTTTGAATGTAGTTGCAAAACCCACAGAAAGGCAGTACATCAAGTCAATTTCCCTTTCCCTATTTGAGATTCTACACAGAGTGTTGCTAGTGGAGGAGTATCCTAGTGGTTAGTGCGGTGGACTTTGATCCTGGGGAACTGGGTTCATTTCCCACTGCAGTTCCCTCTGACTCTGGGCAAGTCACTTAACCCTCAACCCTCCACTACCCCAGGTATAATCAAGTACCTGTATATACTACGCAAACTGCTTTGAATGTAGTTGCAAAAACCACAGAAAGGTGATATATCAAGTCCCATTCCCCTTCTCTCCACTGTGGACTGTGAAGTAATCACAACTGAAGTTTCCTTTACAAATCAGCCCAGAGAGCTGATTGTTAAATTAAGGGGTGCATAACTACTTTCTCTTACCTGCTGCTGTTTTTGTTTCACAAGCATAGTCTCTGGAAGCAAAGCTCAACTTCTCATTCTCCAGTGTCTTGCCTCCTTGCTGTATTCGATGAAGTGGTACCCAACCCACTGTGCCATCAGCCGCTTGTCTCAGGTCTTAATCAAAGCAAAGGAGTGATTAAACCTGAAGTAACACCACCTCCAGCAGCTAGGCTGACTCTCAGCAATTGATTCGATGGGGCTAGCCAGTAACGTCTCATTCGGCAGATTTTTTGCATTGACCTGTGATCTCTTTTTTTCTCCCCACCTTCCTTTGACAAGACTCCTTTGATTTCATGCTGGCTTTTTAAATTGAGGATAAAGTTAATTCACTCAACAATGCCACAGCTGGAATTAAATATCCTCTGCTGGGGGAGGGGTTGATGCTAGCCTGGAAGGAACTTATTGGATCCCTTAACACCCTTGAGGGATATTATGGATTCAGTTGTCCCTCCAAGGACACTTGGGAGAAGTTAAATAATTATGACCATATGGTGGTACAGAAGTAAGGCTCAGCAGCTAACCTTGTTAGGTAGATGTTTGGAAAGGAGGTGAAAGGGGGAAGTTTTAGGTAGAAGGTGTGGTTGAAAGGCCCACTGACAAGCTTTGGAAAAGGGCGATTGTTGAAAAGGCAGCATGCTGCTGGCTGGAACAGCTTGGTAATAACAGAGCTTTGAGGCCTCTAAGTCCTTGTGGTTATAGCTGGCACGCGCCACTCATTTGGCCTTTCTCATGCTTGCTTGGTTAATTGGCTTCGGTGGTCAAAATGAGATGTTAGGTGAAGGTTTCAACCACATGGTCTACCTGACATTGTACAATGTGAGACACAGCACAGATGTCATCGCTTTGCTGTGGAGGGAATTAGCAAGGCCTTTAAAAAAAAAAAGAGAGAGAGAGGGCATTTCGTAGGGTATCTGCAGATTTCAAACGTTTAGGGTAAAATGAATTCAGGCAAAGTGAGGAGCATGTTCTCAGAATTGCTTGGGAAACATATCTAGGTAGGGCTGAAATATCTGGGCTGAGGGGTTCGCCCAAGTATCTGTCCTGCTTATTTTCGAAGGAGATCGCCGGTCATCTTCCGACACAAATCGGGAGATTGCCAGCCTTCTCCTGAACCCGGCCAAATCGGTATAATCGAAAGCCGATTTTGGCTGGCTCCAACTGCTTTCCATCGCAGAGCCGGCCAAAGGGAGCGTTTCCGCAGGGTATGGAAGGCGGGATGGGGGCTTCAGCTGATAATGGAAAAAAGAAGGCCAGCTCCGACGAGCATTTGGCCGGCTTCACTTGGTCCTTTTATTTTTAGGACCAAGCCTCAAAAAAGTGCCCCAATTGACCAGATGACCACCGGAGGGAATTGGGGATGACCTCCCCTTACTCCCCCAGTGGTCACCAACTCCCCTCACACCCAAAAAATAAAAAGTAAAAAACATTTTTTTTGCCAGCCTCAAATGTCATACCCAGCTCCATGACAGCAGTATGCAGGTCCCTGGAGAAGTTTTTAGTGGGTGCAGTGCACTTCAGGCAGGTGGACACAGGCCATCCCCCCCTACCTGTTACACTTGTGGTGGTAAAAGGGAGCCCTCCAACCCCCCCAAAACCCACTGTACCCACATGTAGGTGCCCCCCTTCACCCATAAGGGCTATGGTAGTGGTGTACAATTGTGGGGAGTGGGTTTTGGGGGGATTTGGGGGGCTCAGCACCCAAGGTAAGGGAGGCATGCACCTGGGAGCAATTTTTGAAGTCCACTGCAGTGCCCCCTAGGGTGCCCAGTTAGTGTCCTGGCATGTCAGGGGGACCAGTGCACTACAGATGCTGGCCCCTCCCATGACCAAGTGCCTTGGATTTGGCCGGGTTTGAGATGGCCGGCATCAGTTTCCATTATGGAAATCTCTGACATTTGGCCAGCCCCAACCGTATTATCGAAACAAAAGATGGCCGGCCATCTTTTTCGATAATACGGTTCCGTTCGATTATGCCCCTCTGTGTGTCCTAATGACGCAGAAATCATATTTTGGATCTGACAGCGCAATACATTCTGCGTAATAATGACTAGTGACTGAATAACTTGAGCTGCTGTCGGGGTGTCAGGAGACGATCTGCTGTTGACAGTCCTTGATGTGCTCATGGTTGAATAACAGTTGTAGAAACCTTGGGACGATAATAAGAGAACTGCTAACAGTACAATAGTCATTGCCATTCTGGCCATCCCTGGACACAGTCCTGACCGATAACAAGACACAGTAGGGGGAATTCTATAGGGGTTTGCTAATGTAGGTAGCAAGAAGCTTCATAAGTGGTGTTATGTGCATAAATGGATGCTTCCTAGGGATGGACAGTCAGAAAAGTTTTTAGTTTGCGTCGCCTCTTGTGTCATTTCTGGGAATGTTTATTTGATTCCTTTTTATTTGGCTATTTTGTCATCACTGGAGCACTATTTGCAAAGAGGGAACACTCTTTTCCCAATAGCGCATGCATGTGTGCACTATTCGCACCAGTTTGCACACGTGCGTAAGTACATAAGTAATGCCACACTGGGAAAAGACCAAGGGTCCATCGAGCCCCGCATCCTGTCCACGGCAGCAGCCAATCCAGGCCAAGGGCACCTGGCGAGCTTCCCAAACGTACAAACATTCTATACATGTTATTCCTGGAATTGTGGCTTTTTCCCAAGTCCATTTAGTAGCGGTTTATGGACTTGTCCTTTAGGAAACCATCTAACCCCTTTTTAAACTCTGCCAAGCTAACCGCCTTCACCACGTTCTCCGGCAATGAATTCCAGAGTTTAATTACACGTTGGGTGAAGAAAAATTTTCTCCGATTTGTTTTAAATTTACTACACTGTAGTTTCATCACATGCCCCCTAGTCCTAGTATTTTTGGAAAGCGTGAACAGACGCTTCACATCCACCTGTTCCACTCCACTCATTATTTTATATGCCTCTATCATGTCTCCCGTCTCTTCTCCAAACTGAATGGTTCACATATGGTTTTTCTGCTCATTTTCATTCACTGACGACATGCAATGATGTGGGATATGTCAACAATTTCTCCCATGTCATTGCAAACAACAGCCCATCCCTAGTACTTATGCATGTAAATGATCTCTTATAGAATAGTGACTAGCAGGAAACTATGCATCGTGCTCTGATGGCATGTATCTTGCCAGTGGGTGGAGTCTGCGCATAACAAAGACAAAGGTTTGGGGGAGGGGCAAGGAGAGAGGGATAGCTGCTGCTAGAATTGGCGGGGGACAAGGAGAGAGGGGTAAGGGTATGTGCTGGCATTGAGGGTGGAGATGCTGCACTGGTGGAGGGTAGGCACAAATTTAGAGGTTGCAGGGGATGCCAGAAACCCTAGCACCAGCCCTGTGTCTCTGCCTAGATACATGTAGGGCTTTTTTGGAGGGGGTACTTGGGGGTACTGAGTACCGGCACCTTTTTCATTGTCTGCTAAAATCGACCCATGGTCCCCAAGTTTTAATGAAAGAGCTCAGGCTCTACCCACCAATTCTGCCTCGTCATAGATTCTGTGACTGGATGCAGGGGGCCTGGCTATTATGGGGCGGGTCCCTCAGTGATCACCCCACCCTTGAAGAGTGGCCTCGCAGTTGAGTACCGGCACCTTTTCCATTGCTAAAATCGACCCATGGACCCCAAGTTTTAATGAAAGAGCTCAGGCTCTACACAACAATTCTGCCCTGTCACAGATTCTGTGACTGGTTGCAGGGGGCCTGGCTATTGTGGGGTGGATCCCTCAGTAATCACCCCACCCCTGAAGGGTGGCCTGGCATTTGAGTACCGGCACCTTTTCCATTGTCTGCTAAAATCGACCCATGGTCCCCAAGTTTTAATGAAAGAGCTCAGGCTCTACACACCAATTCTGCCTTGTCATAGATTCTATGACTGGTTGCGGGGGACCTGGCTATTGTGCGATGGGTCCCTCAGTGATCGCCCCACCCCTGAAGGGTGGCCTCACATTTGAGTACCGGCACATTTTCCATTGCCTGCTAAAATCGACCCATGGTCCCCAGGTTTTAATGAAAGAGTTCAGGCTCTACACAACAATTCTGCCTGGTCATAGATTCTGTGACTGGTTGCAGTGGGCCTGGCTATTGTGGGGGTGGTCCCTCAGTGATCACCCCACCCTTGAAAGGTGGCCTGGCATTTGAGTACCGGCACCTTTTCCATTGCTAAAATCGACTCATGGACCCCATGTTTTAATGAAAGAGCTCAGGCTCTAGACACCAATTCTGCCTCATCATAGATTCTGTGACTGGATGCAGGGGGCCTGGCTATTATGGGGCGGGTCCCTCAGTGATCACCCCACCCTTGAAGGGGGGGCCTGGCATTTGAGTACCAGCAGCTCTTTTGCTAGAAAAACAACCGCACTGGATATATGTATGAACATGCAAATATTCATACATTTATATGCATACATGTGTGTCAAAATGGGGCCCTTAATGAAAAATGGAGTCAGACCTTGTTCTCTTCCCAGAAACAACACTAACGTCTTTCAATTTCACGTACTCTTTGTTTTATCTGTATTTTGCCTGAAAAACCAAGATCGAATAAATAATAAATCTGATCCTTCCGTACACGTTCACCTTTTCAAAATTATTGGGGGTGCTAAGCCCAATGAAAATAACCCCTCCCTGGACACATACAAGGAATCTTCTCAATATTGGGGGTTGCTCAACCACCCACAGCACCCACAGAGTCAGCTCCAATGCCTATCTTCATGAATATCACATTTTAATGTTATACATTTACTTGAAAACAAGACATTGCAATCCTTCATTATATCTGGACTAGCCGTTCTTGCAATCAGCGATTTATTTCTCTGGGATGTTATCTTTATTCTTTCTGATGCTCACTACTGACCAAGACCAGACAAGAAAGGGTACCCAAGGCCAACTGATGATTTCAAAGTTAGTTTCAGAGTAAATTCAGTTTAGGATGTGTTGTAATCAGTAATCACTGATGCAAAGGCACCCCTGCTGGGAATACCAGAGATAAAAGATATCCTATTAACTATTTGAAGAGCTACAGTCATGGGAAAACATTAATCACACACAGCTCTTAAACAAAATGATATTACTAGCAAAGAGTGTATTACTTATGTTCAAACATGTTTTTCATGCAGGCAGAACCAGCGTTTGTAGAAATCAGGAACAGAAAACATACCAATAGTGATAACGGTCATAGTAACTACTTTTCGTAATAAGAATAGCCATACTGAGTGAGAACCAATGGTCCATCTAGCCTAGTATCCTGCTTCCAACAACGGCCAATCCAGGTCACAAGTACCTGGCAGAAACCCAAATTGTAGCAACATTCCATAGAGAATCCCAAAGAATAGCAAGATTCCGGAACCCCAAAGAGTAGCAAGATTCCAGAATTCCAAAGAGAAGCAACATTCCATGCTACCAATCCCAGGGCAAGTAGTGGCTTCCCTGCGTCTATCTCAATAACAAACTATGGACTTTTCCTCCAGGAACATTTTTAAACCCAGATACGCTAACTGCTGTTACCACACCCTCCAGCAACGAGTTCCAGAGCTTAACTATTCTTTGAGTGAAAAAATATTTCCTCCTATTTGTTTTAAAAGTATTGCCATGTAATTTCATTGAGTGGCCCCTGGTCTTTGTACTTTTTGAAAGAGTGAAAAATGGATTCACTTGTATCCATTTTACACCACTCAGGGTTTTGAAGACCTCAGTCATATCCCCCCCTCGGCCGTCTCTTTTCCAAGCTGAAGAGCCCTAACCTCTTTAGCCTTTCCTCATATGGGAGGAGTTCTACCCCCTTTACTAACTGTGATACGGCAACCAGAATTAAATGCAATACTCAAGGTGAGCTCGCACCATGAAGTGATACAGAGGCATTATAATATTTTCAATCTTATTTTGCATCCCTTTCCTAATAATTCGTAGAATCCTGTTTGCTTTTATGAAATGATGATCAGTGATAGGAGCTGAACAGTCTTTGATCCAAAACAGCTTAGAAGTAAAGAAAGATTAGACTAGAGAGAGAGAGAAAGAGAGAACTCTACAATGTTACCTTTGACCAGAATATTGGAATACCAACTCAAATTTAGCTTTTGTATGTATGAGCAGTGTCCCGATTTTGGGGTGTTTCATCAACCCCAGGGGCCCCACAGAACATTTATTTATTCCCAATCCACTCCCCTCTTCACTCATGCATACACATTCTTTCCAGGGGAGCTGGTTCTTTCTAGGAGGGAAAGCCATGGCATAGAGATCACTTCAAGCAACCACTCAGAGACAGATATGTGGTACTCCAACTCACTTTACTGAAGACAACAATATCATTATTAAAAGGATAATTTTGAGAAGATTAAGCAGTTAACTGGGAGAAAAGGGGAGGGGGCTTAAAGTTCCCCATCCCTAAGGGGAGTCTGGTCTAGTCACCCTGATTATAACTGGGCAGGCAACCAAGATATTGCTCTAAATCTGATTTTTCTCTTACTTTGTCCATCTGATTGAGAACGATGAATAGAGGAAACACAGGGTCCCTTTTATTAAGCTGCGTAAGTACCCAATGTACGCCAATTCTGCAGCCAGGCTACCGCATGGCTCTTGAGGTAATTTCATTTGTGGTGCGTGTCCGCAATGCGCATCCGAAAAACATTTTATTTTCTGGCACGCGTCAGCTACGTGCACCAAGCGACATTTGACGCATGTAGATCATTACCGCCTGGTTACCACATGAGTCTTTACCGCTAGGTCAAGGGCTGACGATAAGGTCTGAGACCCAAAAATGGATGCACAGCAATTTTCATTTTGCTGCATGCCCATTTTTGGCAAAAATTGTAACAAGGCCTTTTTTACAGGTGCGCTGAAAAATGATTCTGCGCGTGTCCAAAACCCATGCCTACACTACCGCAAGTCATTTTTCAGCGCACCTTAGTAAAAGGACCCCATAGCCAGCTGTCCAGCAATTGACAGTGTTGCTCATCGTACTAGGTCAAAGCACTTAAGTAAAATTAAAATAAATGTATATTTTAATAATCAAATAAAAATAAAAGTACAATGAAGAACACATTAGAAAAGTACTTAAGCGAAAGGGATCTAGGTGTCGTCGTTGATGATACGTTGAAACCTTCTGCTCAGTGTGCTGCTGCGGCTAAGAAAGCAAATAGAATGTTAGGTATTATTAGGGATGGAATGGAAAACAAAAATGAGGATCTTATAATGCCTTTGTACATAAGTATTACCATACTGGGACAGACCAAAGGTCCATCAAGCCCAGCATCCTGTTTCCAACAGTGGCCAATCCAGGTCACAAATACCTGACAAGATCCCCAAAAAAGTACAAAACATTTTATACTGCTTATCCCAGAAATATTTTCCCCAAGTCCAATTTAATAATGGTCTATGGACTTTTCTTTTAGGAAGCCATCCAAACCTTTTTTAAAACTGCTAAGCAAATCACCTTTACCACATTTTCTGGCAACGAATTCCAGAGTTTAATTACAGGTTGAGTGAAGAAACATTTTCTCCGATTCGTTTTAAATTTACTACTTTGCAGCTTCGTCACATGCCCCCTAGTCCTAGTATTTTTGGACTACCCATTCCACTCCACTCATTATTTTATAGACCTCTATCATATCTCCCCTCAGCCCTCTTTTCTCCAAGCTGAAGAGCCCCAGCTGCTTTAGCCTTTCCTCATAGGGAAGTCATCCCATCCCCTTTATCATTCCTCTACAGAGTTGCTGATTACATCATCTACTTGTACGGGGGGGGGGGGGGGGGGGGGAGGGGGGGGGGGGGATAGAAGACCAGCTGATAATTCTCTTGGTCTCTCCAGGAGTGGTAGGTAACTCAAACCCCAGAGCAGAGGAAGGCATCAGACAACATGAGTCTCCACTAATGTGGTGGACCCCAGGCCAGGGCCACTGGGGGGTGGGGGGCAGGGGGAGGCAAAATTCCCTGGGCCCGGCTTCCAATTGGGGGGAGGGCTCAACGCCAGCAACCTTTTTCCGGGTCTGTCTCTCTCCTGTTCCTGCATGCCGGCCAGGACCTGGATGATTGCGTTAACGCGATAACCTGGGTGACCCGGGATATTGCATTAATGCAATCATCCGGGTCTCGGCCAGCATGCAGGAGCAGTCAGATGCAGAAGGTAACAGAATGGGTGGCCCGAATGGGGGGAGGGGGGTGTTGCGAGTGTGAGGGGCGGTGTCACGGCTGCTCTGGTGGGGGGAGGTCTTTCTACTGGCCTGGTTGTGTCTCTTGGCGGCCCTGCCCCAGGCCATTCATTGGAGATGTTGCAAGATTAGACCCAATGAAGACACCAACTTCACTTCCACTTTACCTTTCCTCTTCTTCCCAATTTCAACTGGGTCTCTCACAGCAGGGCCCAGCAATGCAATGAAGAAACTGCTCACAACCAGTGCACCATTCTTTCTGTTAGGTATTTCTTCTTCACCACTGTTATAACCCATCCACCAGTACTAGTGCACTATAGAACATGCCAGTAGGGTTATGCTTTCCCCCCCCCCCCCCCCCCCCCCCCCCACCACCACATCCTCACAGCTGTGCTCTGGCAATAAAGAGAATGACTGCTAGTTACAGCAGACTCATTTAATGATTCACTGATGGTACACCTTCCCTCCCCATGGGGGTATTCATTAAACAGCAGCCCTCTCGCTTCCATTTTCCCACTCGTTATGCGTAGCACCTGCCAGCTTTCGGCTTCTCTGCTGTCTCTTTCTCTCTCATGTTTATTTGCTTCATCTGGTCTCGGTATTGTCAGAAATCGACACTCTATTTTTCCATCTAATCTGAGAAAAATGCGACAAGTTTGGATTTTAATTATAAACATGTAATGTATTTATTTCTTGTGTTCGCTAGTCAAGTCCTATGCTGTAAATTCAATCAGTGCACCTGTTTTCAAATTCTGTTTATCCATCTATCTGTCATCAAGTCCTTTAATTTAACTTAAAATGATATTTTTATAATTGCTTCTACCAGACTAGTTCAAGACAGTTTATAACAACAAAAAAAGAATTTATATAACAATATAATAAAACATTCCCACAGTACAATCTGTAAAACCCAATCGGAGAGGGTGGTGGTAAATGGAATCTGCTGGGAAGAAAGGAAGGTCAGTAGTGGAGTTGCCTCAGGGGTCGGTGCTGGGCCAGTTCTGTTTAATATATTTGTGAGAGACATTGCTGAAGGGTTAGAAGGAAAAGTTTGCCTTTTTGCAGATGACACGAAATAGCAAATGGAGTGGATACCCCGGAGGGAGAAGAAATCATGAGATGAGATCTCAAAAATTAGAAAGGTCAAAAGGTCTGGCAGCTAAAATTTATGCCAAGAAGAGCAGAGTGATGCACTTGGGGTGCAGAAATACAAAACAGATGTACTGGATAGGAGGGGAGAGATTGGTAAACTTGGCTCAGGAGAGGGACCTTGGGGTGATGGTGTCCGAGGATCTCAAGATGAGGAAACAATGCAACAAGGAGGTGGCCATGGCCAAATGGATGCTGGGCTGCATAGAGAGGGGCATAACCAGCAGAAGAAAGGAGGTGTTGATGCCCCTCTACAAGTCGTTGGTGAGGCCCCACTTGGAGTATTGTGTTCAGTTTTGGAGTTTTGGTAAAGATGTAAAAAGACTGGAAGTGGTGCAATGAAAAGCTACGAAAATGGTATGGGATTTGCGTTGCAAATTGAACGAGGAGAGACTTGCTGACCTGAACATGTATACCTTGGAGGAAAGGAGAAACAGGGGTGACGTGATACAGACGTTCAAATATTTGAAAGGTATTAATCTGCAAACAAACCTTTTCCAGAGACGGGAAGGTCGTGGTAGAACTAGAGGGCATGGATTGAGTTTGAAGGAGGGCCAACTCAGGAATAATTTCAGGAAGCCACGTTGAGCCTGACACTGTTGGGAAACTGTGGGGTATAAATGAGATAATAAATAAATAAAGTATATTTTCACTGAGAGGGTGGCAGATAACTGGAGTGCCCTCCCATGGGTGGTGGTAGAGATGAAAACGGTCAAGGAATCCTGTTTAGAAGGAATGGATTCAAAGAAGCTTAGTGGAAATTAGGTGGAAACAGTGATTCCTATAATCAACCTGCGCCAGCCTTGCAGGCTTCCCTCTACTGTGTCCTGCCCTCGATGATATCATTTCCTGTTTCTTCACTGGCAGGGCTTGGGGGGGCACTAGGCTACCAAGGCCTTGCCTTTTTGGGGGGGGGGTCCGGGGGTCTACCGGACCTCCAGACCCTTGTAATGTTTGACAGGCCCAAGCACAATTCTCCCGCACTTTTCCCCAATGATCAACGCTAATAATGCGCCTCAATTTGCATGTTATTAGCGTTGACCATTGGGAAGTTAATTCCCTGTGCTGTTCCAGCACTATTTTTATGACGCTGTTTCGGAACAGCGCGGAGAATGGATCGTCGAGTCCCCAGCCCTTTACGTTTGTTAATGCTTGCGTTCACACTAATGCAGTTTAGGATATGGATCACCGATTCTCAGCTCTAGTACTAAATTATGGGTAATTATGCATCGCTCATAAAATTACGACGTTTAGCTAACTCCTTGAAGTGTTGTAGGCCTTATCTATTTCATCTTTACAGTTTTAAACACTGAACAATACCAGAAGCTTTCGTAGAGAAATGAACATGAAGAGATCGTGCATTTTGTATTCAACTGCACATGAAAGAGGCTTTCTTTGTTGCTGTTCTACAATTAAATTAATCCCAAATGACAAAAACATAAATGAAATGTAATTTCCCCATCTGAACCTCATGTTTTCCTAACCGGCCATTTGAAGCTGCTGACCTGATGGCCTCATTCCCGCCAAATGGGATGCACAGCGTCGGGGTGGGTTGCATCCTGCTGCAAGCAATATGTCAGCCCTTTGCTGCACAATGGCCTGTGTAAGGCAGCCTATGAGTCTGAACAAACTGGCTCAGTGGGGGGATTTTAACCTAGCCCCTGCCTGACAGGCACAACAGCCTGTGTTTGTAAACAGAGCTGGGCAGAATTAGTGGGGGCCACTAGAACACTGTCAGCTAGTTAATTGGATGTCAGCGCCCTACTGAAAATATAGCTTAAGGAGTCCTCTTACAATAGAGGGTGAAGGAGGAGGCAGGAGGGTGGATCAGCAAGAAAGGGGAGATCTGTACAGCAGCTACATTGCTTAGAAAGCCCGGGAGCCCACCTGTTGGGATAAAGGGAAAACCTCTCCGAGGAACTCAGGAGGTCCCGCTTTGTAAAGGTCTGGAAAGAGATGTACGTTTAGGAATCCTTAAGCAAGCAAAAAGGGTAGAATATATTTTCTTATGCTGTGTACCCCTAAAGGTAGGGGTGTATGAGTGCATATATGTGTTTGTATGTGTGTGTGCATAATAAGAAATCAGTTTGATTTTGCGCTTGTTATAATGAGCAGGCAGAAATGAACACAGAAGAAAAGTCCTCCACGAGAGATCCAAGACAAGCAAAACAATAGACACAGGGGCGGACTGACCATTCGGGCAACCGGGCAGCAGTGGCGATCCTAGGTCGTCTGCCACCCGGAGCGGATTGCCGCTGCGCACCCCCCCCCCCCCCGGGTACAGCAGCGTCCGTCCCCCCAGGGTGCAGCACAACCCTCCCGGCGCGATGACATCCCCTCCCTGGCACATCAAGCCCCCCCCCGGCGCAATGACACCCCCTCCCTGGCACATCAAGCCCCCCCCCAGCGCAATGACATCCCCTCCCCCACGGGTGCATTCTTGGCTGCTGGAGGGTGCAGAGAGCAGTCGCGCACCTATCGCCCACGTGTAAGAACGTCCATCTCCGAGAACGGGTCCGTGAAGGGGTGGGCCGAATCGTATTTTCGAAAAAGATGGACGTTTATCTTTAGTTTCGCAAATACGGTTTGTGCCGGGCAAATGCATTGGATGTGGGCGTTTGTTTGAGCTGGGTGTTTTCGTTTTTCAGCGATAATCGAAACCGAAGCGTCCCAGCTCAAAAACAACCAAATCCAAGGCTTTGGGTCGTGGGAGGGGCCAGGATTCATAGTGCACTGGTCCCCCTCACATGCCAGGACACCAACCGGGCACCCTAGGGGGCACTTTTAAAAAATAGGAAAAAACATTAAATTACCTCCCAGGTGCATAGCTCCTTTACCTTGGGTGCTGAGACCCCCAAATCCCCCCCCCCAAACCCACTCCCCACAACTCTACACCATTACCATAACACTTAATGGTGAAGGGGGACACCTACATGTGGGTACAGTGGGTTTTGGGGGGTTAGAGGGCTCCCATTTACCACCACAAGTGGTACAGGTAGGGGGGGATGGGCCTGGGTCCGCCTGCCTGAAGTGCACTGCATTACCCACTAAAAGTGCTTCAGGGACAGGACTTGTTGCTGCTGTATAACCTTGGCACAGCAGTTCACACCGTAAGGCTAATCTCGCTGAAAACGTCCTTTATTTCAATAACCGCATTTACTCACAGTTAACTGCAGATCAGAGGTTGTGCCCCACTGGCAACGAGTCTCCCTGGTACTAAGATTAGCAGTAGCTCAGAGCTGGCAGAATGGTGTACAATGCCCTCTTTCAGCAAAATTCAAGGTAAGAACTAAGTTCTGTAACGTGGCTAACACACGAAAGGGATCTAAAACGGACTTACAAAAATGGCCACTACCTCGTGGACTACCGAAAACAAAACAGGGCACACTCTGACCCAGTAAGCAGAGGGAAAAGCACCATGGGAGAAGAGCCTACCAACTACCAACACAAGCTAGTGAAATCACGGAGCCCAATACCCTACACCCAACACAATGCAATGCTGATGTGACCCTGCAGTGCAACCGAGAGCCACATCTGACCCAGGGAAAGGCTGTGAGAGGATCGAACACATTCTGCTGTCATGGAGGTGGGTACGGAATTTGAGGGTGGCATAGAGGCTGGGAAATAAGGTTTTTGCAAGTGGGTTTTTTTGGTGGGAGGGGGTTAGTGACCACTGGGGGAGTCAGGGGAGGTGATTCCCGATTCCCTCCGGTGGTCATCTGGTCATTTAGGGCACTTTTTTGGGAACTGTTCGTGAGAAAAAAGGGTCCAAAAAAAGTGTCCTAAATTCTCGCTAACAATGCCTTTTTTTTCCATTATCGGCCGAGCGCGCCCATCTCTGCTTGGCCGATAACCACGCCCCGGTCCCGCCTTCACCACGCCTCCGACACGCCCCCGTGAACTTTATTCATTCCCGCGACGGAGTGCAGTTGAAGACGACCAAAATCGGCTTTCGATTATACCGATTTGGCCGCCCACGGGAAACGGACGCCCATCTCCCAAACATGGGCGTTTTTCTCCTTCCGAAAATAAGCAGGAGAGTAGATTAAGTAATCAAGTGTAGAGAGTTCCTTTCTGGAATGAGAAGTAGAGTGGTATAACGATAAAGTTCATTAGTGCCAAAGTACAGTTAAGCAATCCAGTGTCGAGGGTTCGTTTTGTCCCGTTCTGGTATGGGTTTCGTTGTCTGGTATTTAGGATGGATCATTGGGGTATGCCTTTTCGAACAAGTTGGTTTTTAATAACTTTCGGAAGTTTGTTAGGTCATGTATCATTTTGATGGCAGTCGGCAGGGCATTCCAGAGTTGCGCGCTTAGGGTTACCATACGTCCGGATTTCCCCGGACATGTCCTCTTTTTGAGGGCATGTCCGGGGCGTCCGACGGATTTTGCCCGCGCCCACGTTTGTCCGGATTTCTGGACAAACGTGGGCGCGGGTGCGGGCAGGCGCATGCGTGCGGTGGGCGTGTGGGCGGGCGATCGGCGCCGTGGGTCTGGTGACCTGGTCTCCCGTCTCCTCCCCTTCCTTACCATGTTCCCTGGTGGTCTAGTGACGTCTTCGGGGCAGGAAAGAGCCCCCTCTTTCCTGCCCGGAGCGCTGCCTCCCCTGTCTATCATCCTTCTCGGTCTGGCTGGGGATTCAAAATGGCCGCCGAGAGTTGAACTCTCGCGAGGCCGCTTCAACTCTCGGTGGCCATTTTGAATCCCCAGCCATACCGAGGAGGATGCAGCAGGCAAGGGCAGGCAGCGCTCTGGGCAGGAAAGAGGGGGCTCTTTCCTGCCCCGAAGAGAAGACGCTACTAGACCACCAGGGCTAGATAGTAAGTGAGGGGGGGGTATGTGATGGGGGGGAGGGGACTATGTGACGGGGGGGGCGGGGAATAGGGGCGGAACCCGGACCTGAAGGGGGCATGGCAGGGGCGGGGCATGAGGCGTGGCGGGGGCGGGGTAGGGGGCGTGACATGTGTCCTCTTTTTCAGAGGACACAAAATGGTAACCCTATGCGCGCTTATGTAGGAGAAGCTGGATACATATGTTGATTTATATTTTCGTCCCTTACAGCTAGGGTAGTGAAGATTCAGGAACGTGCCTGCTGATCTTTTTGCGTTTCTGTTTGAACACGCATGGGACTGATCTTGTCTGTTATTTTTAAAATATTGCATACTCTAGTGTCTGCTGTCTTCTTGTTTCTTTATTACGTATGTTGATTTGTGATCCACCTAGTTGTAGGCAGACTAGAAATGTTTAAATAAAATAAAACAATTCTCAAAGCCATGACGGTACACTGTAAGCCACATTGAGCCTGCAATTAGGTGAGAAAATGCGGGATACAAATGCAACAAATACATAAAATAAATAAATTCTTGCAGGTGGAAATAATTTTACTCATGGAAATCAAGGCTTTTGATATTATCCAACCTGTGTGCAGTTAAAAATCTGTGCGTTGATTAAAAACCACTTGCATACATTGGTCCACAGACTGCAGACGCAGCCCCTGGGGCAGAGAGGGGAGGGGAATTGAACAATGCCCCTAGAATTGAATATACAAAACTCTTCACCTTGTTTTCAGCTGAAACATTAAGCATAGGCAAAGCAGTTGCAAACCTCTGAGGGTAGTTTTTTTTCTTTGTGAAAATGTATAAAATACATCCATACAGTCTGTACCCCAGGCTCCCAATTTGAAATATTTGTTTAAGGAATACTGATCGTTATTTTGGAGGTTTTTTCCACCATTTACAACGATTCGTATTTCACACCGAAAGTTGTCTGTGCACACCTTGTGAACTTTAGGGTCTTTTCACTAAGACGCGCTGAACAATGGCTTGCGGTAGTGTAGGTGTGGGGTTTGGGACGCACGCCGATCCATTTTTCAGTGCGCCTGTAAAAAAAGGCCTTTTTTAAAATTGTTGCCGAAAATGGACCTGCGGCAAAATGAAAATTGCCTCGCGTCCATTTCGGGTCTGAGACCTTACCGCCAGACATCGACCTAGCGGCAAAGACTCATGTGGTAACCGGGCGGTAATGACGTACGCGCGTCAAGTGTCACTTGGCACGGGTCCGATACATGCATTCAAAAATAAAAATGATTTTTCGGATGCGTGTATCGGATGCGCACCAAAAATGAAATTACCACAAGATCCAAGTGGTAGCCATGCGGTAACTCCATTATGACGCACATTGGGCGCGCGTAGACGCTTACGCGGCTTAGTAAAAGTGCCCTTTTATGATTTCTGCCAGATCCCTTTGGATTTTGTGGAGTTAAAAAATAATCAGAGAAATAAAAGCACATTGAAAAGTAACGTAAGCATGTTCAATTAGCAGATGAAAATTACATCTCAGGTTTATTAGTAACGTACGTGCGTGTACATAGAAATACACATTTTAGTCCATACATTAACACATCCATTTTGATACTATTATACTTAAATTAAAGTTCAGAATGTGCTTTCAAAAACTCCTTCCTTGCCACATTCCTGACTGTATTTGCAGTCTGGATTGAGCCCCTTCCCCGCTGGTTCCTGATCTGCCCCTAGGTTACAGCAGGCCCCCGGTAGACAGCCTGGCTCATGCTACCTGCTGCTCAGGCTCAGATAGATTAACTCGCTGGCAGCCATATGGACCAACGACTTCACAAATTCCTCTTCCTTTACAGGCCGGACCAGCTCCATGGCGAGTTTCCCGACAGAAGCAGGTCCTCGGTGTTGCCAGGAGCACCTGCGCTGGGTGGAAAAGACATGACCATCTGCTGTTCCATGACTGATTTACCCACCAACCTTCATCTAAGTAGTTATAATACTCTGCACATTATTGTAATGGAGCTTAATTTCCCTTTAAAACCTTTCGCACCCTACATACGAATAATGAGAAAAACCTAATTAATAAATGTTGGAAAAACAAATAATGATTTATCTAAATACTTGCATGTCTTTACTTATCTGCAAGGTAACAAAAGAGAAGGTAGAACAGCGTACAAACACAAGCAATGGAGGAA
Source organism: Microcaecilia unicolor (assembly GCF_901765095.1). NCBI lineage: Eukaryota > Metazoa > Chordata > Amphibia > Gymnophiona > Siphonopidae > Microcaecilia > Microcaecilia unicolor. The sequence goes on along the minus strand of NC_044040.1, from coordinate 211,942,756 downwards.
GAAAATAGAGCTGGGCCTTCAGGGCTGAGAAAAATGGAATCCTTTACTTCTGAAAAAGACCTGACACGGGCCATGTTTCAGCGTGAAAACGCTTGCCTAAGGGGTCTAGGTTGTTCTTATAGATACCTATCCACACCCATCCTGTTAGAATATCAATGATATGCTTTGATGTCCCCATGCATACCTCCGACCCACCCCCATCCTCCCACCCTGTCAGACTGTCATAGTAATGCTTGAATGTTTTCACTTATATACACTGTCAGCTAGCACATTTGCTTATTTCCGATCTGAGGAAGAAGGGCAACCTTCGAAAGCTAATCAAGAAATGTATTAAGTTATGTCCACTAAAAAAGGTATCATCTTATTTTCTTTTCCATGTTTTATTTTGTTTGATTTCTATAGATTCTACATGGAATGTTGCTATTCCACTAGCAACATTCCATGTAGAAGTCGGCCCTTGTAGATCACCAATGTGGCCGCGCAGGCTTCTGCTTCTGTGAGTCTGACGTCCTGCACGTACGTGCAGGACGTCAGACTCACAGAAACAGAAGCCTGCGCAGCCTTCTACATGGAATGTTGCTAGTGGAATAGCAACATTCCATGTAGAATCTCCAATAGTAGCAACATTCCATGTAGAATCTCCAATGGTATCTATTTTACTGTCATAGTAATGCTTGAATGTTTTCACTTATATACACTGTCAGCTAGCACATTTGCTTATTTCCGATCTGAGGAAGAAGGGCAACCTTCGAAAGCTAATCAAGAAATGTATTAAGTTATGTCCAATAAAAAAGGTATCATCTCATTTTCTTTTCCATGTTTTATTTTGTTTGATTTCTATTGATAACCTTTAAGAGTGGACTAACACGGCTACCACACTCCTCTACTTATAGATACAAAAATGCAATATAGGAAAAAAACATGAAGTCAGGGTATATCGCCCAAAGAAAAATAAAAACAAGTATGCACACCATCGTGCAGAATGCCATCGGTAAAAATACGTCAAATGATTTGGCGATTTTTTTTACCGACAGCGTTCTGCACGATAGCCTGGATCCTTGTTTTTTATATTTCTTTGGGCCATATACCCTGACCGCTTGGTTTTTCCAATCTTGCATTTTTATATCCATAAGAACAATCTGGACCCCTGAGGCAGGTGTTTTCATGCTGAAACTCGGCCCGTGTCGGGTCTGTTTTTTTAGAATTAAAGGACTCCGTTTATCTCAATCCTGAAGGCCCAGCTGTGCTTTTTTCCTCTTTTAGTTATCTGCAGCAATATTCAGACCCCGAAATATTTACTCCTGCTCCAGGGCTCACCTTCGCTAACCATTCCTAACAGTAGTAGTGCTACCTTATACAATCAATCAGCAAAGATACAAGCTACTGCACACATCCATAATTCACACCAAGCCATCATACCACACCTGCTACACTGGAACTGACAGTAGAATAAACATAATTTCAATGTCTGTTTTACAATATGGTTATGGTTTATTTTGCTTAATATACCACCCTTTGTTCAATAACAGCAGAGAGTTTACAATTTGGTTAACAATCTACTATAATAAAACTCACCCTCAACGTTCTGAAGACAACGTTCTGAAGTCACTCAGTCACTCCTTGAAGGGTTCATGGATTCATGGTGGTGAAGCCACAACACTGACCATGTCTCTCTGCCCCGCCCTCGCATGACGGACCAATCAGAAAAAACACCCTCAACATTCTGAAACACAAAGGAACATCACAACACCGTTCCCAGGCAACACTAGGCAACGTAAGATGGGCCAATCAGAGGAAACTACGTGACAATAAGGGAGGAGCATTCCCCAGCAGAATGGCTCATTATCTGTGCAGCACGGAGAGCACAGAACCACCGCTGGAACGAGAGAAGAATATTCCTGCTGTGGGTATGTGCAAAAATAGACCGGGGGGGGGGGGGGGGAGAAATTTTTAAATGCCTAATGCCAGTATTGAAGAGTGCCAGAGGGCCCATAGCAAAGACTATATTTGGGATCGCTTGACATGGAGTCAGAGGAGCCGGAAAACAATGTGCCCGTCACCATCTGGGACGTGGGCGAACAGGACAAGCTGTGGCCCAGCTGGAAGGATTACCCGCGACCCAGCCAGCAGCAAACAGCGACCAAGGAAGGGGAGGATTTCCCTACTCCTTCCCTGCCTAGGAATCGCTGGAGACTGGCTGCCAAACTAACGAAACAACCGCACACCGACGCACCACCTCCATCATTCAAAAGGCATCCACTCTTTCTTCAACAGAAATGCAAACTAATAATATAAAACAAAGAATACCCGTTTTCTCACGCAGCTACAGGTAACTCCCCACCCCCTTCCTCTTCCCCTTTTGCCAAAGCAGCCGTGCCCAACCATCCCCAGCCTCAGGCAAGCCGTCTCCCACCTCTGGGATTCCCCGAGCACCCGGAAAAAGACGGCGCATGTTCCAGCATTCCCCTGCAGCCGGCCTGAAATGGACCACATGCTAGCGCCCGTTTCATTGGTTTTGGAAATGGGCCTTTTTTATTAGTCTATAATAAAAGTCATAAAAGAAAGGAATGCCAAATTCTATAGTACAGATAAGAATTAGCCAGGAGAAAGAAAAATAAATGGAAGAATACTCCCGGATCCTATATAGCGTACCTAGAGATCCACGCTGAAATTGAAAAATGCACGTAACTTAATAAGCTAATGAGTGCTAACAGCACTTATCAAGCAATAATGAGCACTAATTGGCATTGATTAGAATTTAGGTGTACAACTCACTAAGCGTATTCCATAATGATGTGCACCGAACTTCTACCATGTGCAGGCAAAAAGGGGCATTCTGCAACTTCCATGCCTAAATCTACATGCCGGGATTTATGCCATGTTTTCGTTGGTGTCAATGGATGCATGTAGTTTTAGGCGCTGAAGTATCGACTAAGTGTATTCTATAAATGGCGCCTAAATCTAGGCACTTAATCGACACTGATTTCAGCGCCAATTTTTTTAGGCACCATATATAGAATCTCCCCCATAGTTACTAACAGAACTAACTTGATACAGTTTCAGAAATATAAACATATAACATACATTTAACAATCATACCGCAAAAATATGATAAATGTCAGGATCTATAGTGATACCTCATTTTGAACGTTCTTGAATGTTTTTTTTTCTGGAACAGGTAAGTAAGGTTGACTCAGATTACAAATAAAGAAAAAAACTATGGACACCAAACTACTGACAACAACGAGCAACAACTCCCCTCTCCCCAGCAATACTTTGAAGAGAAGATCATCAGCTTATGGAAAAGTCCACCTATGGATGATACTGACCTTGAAACCTTTCTAGACAAACTCAACTACCCCCCTGAGGAATTCCCAGAACATGGTCGACTTTCACCCAACTCACCAATGAAACAGTATCACAAGCGTTAACAAAATTCTCCAAGGCCTTACTGCATGCTAAACACATATTCCAATTACATCTTGAAAGCATTTCCTAATTGTTTCATAGACCAACAGTGGAGGAGTAGCCTAGTGGTTAACGCAGTGGTCTGAGAACTTGGGGAACTGGGTTTGATTCCCACCGCAACTCCTTATGACTCTAAGCAAGTCACTTAAATACCTGTATATAATATGTAAACCAACTTTGATTGTAACCCCAGAAAGGCAGCATATCAAGTCCTATCCACATCCCACCTGAACTTTATGTTCCAGGAAGGCCGATTCCCACTGGATAAGGGCAACATACTGCTCATGCCAATCTCAAGGGATACCAAGAAAAGCATTAAAGACATCTCAAACTACAGGCCAGTAGCATCCATACCTCTAACAACCAAAATAATGGAAGGCTTAGCAGCCAACAAACTCACCCAATACATCAACAAATTCTCAATAATGCATGACTCCCAATCAAGCTTTAGGACCCACCACAGCACAGAAACGGTGCTGATTACACTACTGGCTAAATTCAAACAGGAAATCACAACAGGCAAAAACATCCTACTATTCCAGTTTGACATGTCCAGAGCATTCAACATGGTTGATCACCAAATCCTACAACAAGTACTTGACAAATTTGGAATTGGAAGGAAGGTACTTGCATGGTTCAAGGGCTTCTTGACCATCAGATAATATCAAGTGAAGTCAAATTCTGTAATATCTCCCCTCCCCCGGAAAGCGGAGTGTAGAGTCCCCCCAGGGTTCACCGCTCTCGCCAATACTATTTAACTAATGGTGGTCCCCCTAGCCCAGTCTCTATACAAACAAGGCTTCAACCCCTTCATTTACACTGATGATGTGCCCATCTCTATTCCTTTTAAAAACGAATTATCCAAAATTACATCCAGAATAACGAACAGCATAAATATCATGGAATCTTGGGCATCTGCCTTTAAATTGAAATTGTACAAGGAAAATACGCACTGCCTGATACTTGCATCACCACAAAATACCAAACGCTTTACAACCATCAACACCACGGGACCATCCCTCCCAATAGCAAACAAACTGGAAATCCTAGGAGTTACCACTGATCGCAACCTATCCTTCGACACTACACAACAAATGTTCAACACAATCTGGAAACTCAAATGTATAAAAAACTATTTTCCAAGAGATGTATTCTGCTCCCTTATCCAGACCATGGTCCTCGCACATGCTGACTACTGTAATGGAAACTATGCAGGATGTAAGGAACAAACCTTGAAGAAATTACAAACAGCACAAAATACAGCAGCTAGATTCATATTCGGAAAAAACCTGATTTGAAACCACGAGTCCTCTACTCCGAAAACTACACCTGTTACCAATCAAAGCACGCATATCCTTCAAGATCTTATCTTGCCGGGCTACATGACCAGCCTAATAGATCTACCAATTCACAACACAACCAAAAGTGTAAGATAATACCTTACCCTCCACTTATCTAGATGCCATGGCCTAAAATGCAAATCCACATATACAACTTTTTTTAGACATATTAAACGCAAGAAGCCGGCAAAAGAATTAGTTGGACCGCTGGATGACCGAGGGGTAAAAGGGGCACTCATGGAAGACAAAAGTCATAGCAGAGAGATTAAATGAATTCTTTGCTTCAGTCTTCACTGACAAAGATTTGGGAGAGACACTGGTGCCAGAAATGGTATTCAAATCTGTATAAAACTGGAAGACGTAATGACGCAATTTGAAAAATTGAAGAATAGCAAATCACCTGGACTGAATGGTATTCATCCCAGAGTACTAATAGAACTGAAAAATGAACTTGCAGAGCTATTGTTAGTAATATGTAATTTATCTTTAAAATCAAGCATGGTACCCGAAGATTGGAGGGTGGCCAATGTAATGCCGATTTTTTAAAAAGGTTCCAGAGGTGATCCGGGAAATTATAGACCAGTGAGCCTGAGCAAAATGGTAGAGACTATTATGAAGAACAAAATTACAGAGCATGGATTAATGAGACAAAGCCAACACGGATTTAGTGAAGGGAAATCTTGCCTCTAGATCATTTATAAATATGTTAAAAAGCAGCGGTCCCAGCATAGACCCCTGAGGAACCCCCCTACCTACCCTTCTTCATTGAGAATATTGACCATTTAACCCTATTCTCTGTTTTCTTTTAGCCAGTTTTTAATCCACAATAGAACACTATCTCCTACCCCATGACTTTCCAGTTTCCTCTGGAGTCTTTCATGAAGTACTTTTTCAAACACCTTTTTGAAAATCCAGATACACAATATCAACAGGCTCACCTTTATCCACATGTTTGTTCACCCTTTCAAAGAAAGGCAGTAGATTGGTGAGGCAAGATTTCCCTTGACTAGTTGGTTTTGTCTCATTAATCCATGCTTATGTATATGCTCTGTAATTTTAAAGTAGTCTCTACCATTTTACCTGGCACTGATGTCAGGCTCATTGGTCTATAATTTCCAGATCACATCTGGAACCCTTTTTAAAATCTCTCCAATCCTCTGGTACCTTGCTCTGCTTCATTTTTCAATTCTGTCAATATACCATTGACAGGCCTCCTTCCCAGAACATCACCAAGACCCTCTCCCCTGCCTCAGATCATCCTTGCTCTCAGAACACCCCCCCCCCCCCGAGTCTTCTCCCTCCCTCATTCTCTTCCTCCTAAAGCATCCTTCCCCTCCCCAGGGGGGGCCTCCCAGGCTTACCTGCTTAGTTTTTGGTGGTGGTCTAATGGAGGAATGAATGTGACATTCTGGGAAGTAGGGAGTGGGGATCAGAAGGGTGGGTTGGTAATGTTCCAGGGGGCAGAAGGGAGGGAGAGAGTATTGGAAAAACTTCAGTCAGGTGAGGAAAACTATTGAACCTAAAATTTACTTCCTACTGCGTTACAGCTTAGGAGCCACTATCCCCTCAGTGATCACCCCATCCCTGAAGGGTGGCCTCGCAGTTGAGTACCGGCACCTTTTCCATTGTCTGCTAAAATCGACCCATGGTCCCCAAGTTTTAATGAAAGAGCTCAGGCTCTACACACCAATTCTGCCTTGTCATTGATTCTGTGACTGGTTGCAGGGGGCCTGGCTATTGTGGGGTGGGTCACTCAGTGATCACCCAACCCCTGTAGGGTGGCCTTGCATTTGAGTACCGGCACCTTTTCCATTGTCTGCTAAAATTGACTCATGGTCCCCAAGTTTTAATGAAAGTGCTCAGGCTCTACACACCAATTCTGCCTTGTCATAGATTCTGTGACTGGTTGCAGGGGGCCTGGCTATTGTGGGGTGGGTCCCTCGGTGATCACCCCACCCCTGAAGGGTGGCCTCACATTTGAGTACAGGCACCTTTTGCATTGTCTGCTAAAATTGACCCATGGCCCTCAAGTTTTAATGAAAGAGCTCAGGCTCTACCCACCAATTCTGCCTTGTCATAGATTCTGTGACTGGTTGCAGGGGGCCTGGCTATTGTGGGGTGGGTCCCTCGGTGATCACCCCACCCCTGAAGGGTGGCCTCGCATTTGAGTACAGGCACCTTTTGCATTGTCTGCTAACATTGACCCATGGCCCTCAAGTTTTAATGAAAGAGCTCAGGCTCTACACACCAATTCTGCCTTGTCATAGATTCTGTGACTGGTTGCAGGGGGCTTGGCTATTGTGGGGTGGGTCCCTCGGTGATCACCCCACCCCTGAAGGGTGGCCTAGCGTTTGAGTACCGGCACCTTTTTTGCTAGATAAAATGCACTGAGTAAGTCATACATTCATATGCTATAGTGTGTTACAGAAACATTTGTTTTTTTTATGTGATCATAGTTCTTCACAGAATCATCAGACTCTAGATCTTATGAAAAATTCATTTGTTTCAATCATTGCACATTTTAAACTTTTTGTAAACTTTTTTTTAAAATCCCAAACGTGTGGTATTTCACCAAACGCTAAAACTCTTGAATCCAAAAAAACAAAAATCACATATCTTATAATGTTCACTGGGTCCCGTCATGTTTCGCATGTCGTTGTTTCAAGGTACCCAATCCAGCATGATTTTCCAAATAATCTGCCAAAGTCCTAGTTTGCGCAAAGTCTTTCAACTAATTTAGGCATCGTCATTTACTTGGCGTAACCGCCCGTGGCTAAATTTAGTTACGCGGACAGGCACTCAGCGTTTTCTATAAACCACATGGAAATTTACGTGTATTCTATAAATTACGCCTAAATCTAGGTGTGATATATAGAATCTATATGTAGAATCTTGGCCCTGAGCACTAGGGATTTCAAAGGACACGATCTCCCCCCATCACCTGTATAAGGAATGGATATGAGCGCGGCTCCCTTGCCAAGGAAACATTATAAGGCACCACACCTTACTTCTTGAGACAGGAAGTCTAGGATGATGGCTAAGGTGGGGCTGGCACACTTACAATATTTCTAGACTCTTCTGAGCTATTACTGCCTCACTACAAAAGCCTCACAGGGTGTCCGGCACATCACGCATTGCACGGAGGCAGCTACTAACCTGCTTGGATATTTGTGGTCACGCAAGATTAGTTACAGTTCCTAAGCTCTCAAACGAAGAAAGGTCCAAGACCAGGAGGGTTCAGACAGAGGTTCTGCTACCGCTCAGAAGCCAATGTGGATCTGTAGGACAGATCAACAAGAAACCTGCCCTAAACAAGGTTTGTTCCTTCTTGTCCTGCAAGAAATGTAAAAGCATTAAATAAAAGAGAAATAAAGGACCATCTAATTCAAAAGGAAATACCCTATAGCACATGTAATCTCATCCTTTTTGTTACCAGAGCCTGTGTAAACTGTGTATTCAGGGCTCAAGAACTTGCCCCTCCTTTTCCAAATTAGAGAAACTTTCCAAACGGTACTGTAACACCCCCTTTGGCATCCGAGATCTGAATACCACATTAATAACAACTGACCAGTCTCGTGGGGGCTCTGTTTCTGAAAAGGCATTTAACAAAACAAACGTTTCTTTAGAAGAAAAAAAAAATAAGTCAGCATTGTTCGTTCACAATAGGACTAGGGGTATTTAAGTTGTGCTGGAATTTAAGGAACATTTTGTAAGGCATGCAGACAACAACAAAAAAAATAAAATCCCTTGTATACAATAGCATAACATGAGGAAAGCGGTACCTGAATTAGCCTCTCAGTGGAGAATTAAGCTGGACAACTATCGCCCACGTCAGACGCTGGAGCCTGGAAGAGGGGGTCAGATAACTCTCACTATGGGGTCTGAATATAGGAGATTCAGGTTACTCCCAACAATACACACACGCGCACACACACACACACACACACACACACACACACACACATACTCACACTTTGTCACAGTAGAAAGGAACCATAAGCACTGAAGAGGAAAAATCCATTTTTGAACTGGACCCCAAATTATTTATTTGTTAGGATTTATTTACCGCCTTTTTGAAGGAATTCGCTCAAAATAAGGTGTTAAGGGAGACCAGCTGGTACCGGTTTGGCAAAACAAGGTTTGTTCTGGCCTCATTCGATGTACATGGACCTTGGTACTCTGGGGTACAGCTATCTAGAATTTTTCACACAGTGCAACGGAGGGAAGTGGGTCTTGGATCATGCGCTACACAATGCTATCAGGCTTCTTTTTTTCCAAACACAAATGCACTTTCATTTTTTGGGATTTTACTCACACCTTTTTCAGTAGTAACTCAAGGTGTGTTATATTGGGTATTTCCCTGTCAGGCTCATAATAGGTAGCCCCTCCTTACCTCTCTACCCTCATCTCCCCCTACATTCCTACCCGTAACCTCCGCTCTCAAGACAAATCCCTCCTTGCAGTACCCTTCTCCACCACCGCCAACTCCAGGCTCCGCCCTTTCTGCCTCGCCTCACCCCATGCTTGGAATAAACTCCCTGCGCACATTCGCCAGGCCCCCTCCCTGCCCATCTTCAAATCCTTGCTCAAAGCCCACCTCTTCAATGTCGCCTTCGGCACCTAACCACCATACCTCTATTCAGGAAATCTACACTGCCCCAACTTGACATTTCGTCCTTTAGATTGTAAGCTCCTTTGAGCAGGGACTGTCCTTCTTTGCTAAACTGTACAGCGCTGCGTAACCCTAGTAGCGCTCTAGAAATGTTAAGTAGTAGTAGTAGTAATTTCGTACCTGAGGCAATGGAGGGTTAAGTGACTTGCCCAAGATTACAGGGAGCAGCAGTGGGCTTTGAACCGGCCCCCTTTGAATGTCAAGACTGGTTGTCAAGACTGGCTACTCTTTCAGTTGCTGTGTCCTGGGTGAATTTGCATCTAGATTTCTCACAGGGTCTGATCCCTGAGTGGGCGCCATTTTTACCAGTTGGTGCTTACTGGTGAGTATCTGACATTAAGGTTGGTATCCCAGGATAGGCATGCCATCCAAGGACTTTGTGAAAGTGGAATCATTGTTCAAGATGGGTTGTATATGCACTGCCGTGGGAAGTCGGGGCGGGGGCTGATTTTGTTCAGGGGGAGGCAGAGTGAAGCCTGCTTTTGTTCGGGGGGGGGGGGGGGGGGGGGGGAGTGCATACCGTTGTTTTCAGCTCCTGCCAGAACCATGTGGTGAATTTCAGCCACAGATTCAGTTTCAGCCCAAACTTTTTTTTTTTAAGCAGTTTCAGTCAGCCTCTAGTTCAGGGCTTCTCACCCCAATCCTCGGGGCACATCATTGGGTTTTCAGGATATCCACAATGAATATGCATGAGATACCTTTAATACCACCGCCCCCCCCCCCCCCCCCCCCCCCCCCCCCCCCCCCCCTAGGAACCACTGGTGGTTCCCAAACCTGGTCCTAGAGGCAACCCAGCCAGTCAGGTTTTCAGGCTATCCACAATGAATATGCATGAGATAGACTGACATGTACTTCCTCCTTGGTATCAAAAGTATCTCATGCATATTCGTTGTGGATATCCTGAAAACCCGATGGCCTGCTCTTATTCTATAATAGTCAAAATGAGTGTGGCGATAGTCTACCAATACAACTTTAATACTTACAAAACTAGCTAATGGTAGAGCTTAAGACTCACAGTGCCAATAACTATTAATTGGTATTGGAGAAGTCTCATACGGTCACTTAGGCAACTTTTTTACCACCAATCAGGTGAGCCTATATAGCGTAACAATTTATAATCATCGACAACCTCCAACCTTCCGTAATACAGTGTAGCGTGCAACAGTGTCAAGTGTTCTTTTTTTGCTGTTGTTCTTTTAATTCTTTTTATCTTTTTTTTTAGTATTTTTAAATTTTTGTACAGGTTGTGATCCTAATTGCTCACAATATCTTGCATGTCTTCACATCTTTCTCACATTCTAATGATATGACTGCACTTATATTCTCTTTTTTTCTTTCTAAGTGACCGTATGAGACTTCTCCAATACCAATTAATAATTATTGGCACTGTGAGTTTTATACTGTACCATTAGCTTATTCTATAAAAGGCAGTGGTTCCCAGTGGCGTTCCTAGGGTGGCTGACACCCGGGGCGGATCGCCGATGTGCCCAACCCCGGGTGCAGTGCCCCCCCCCCATGAAGCGACACCTCCCCCCCCCGGTGAAACGACACCCCCCCGGGTGCATTTTTACCTGCTGGGGGGTGCCACGCACCTGTCGGCTTCGCTGGTTCCATGCTCCCTCTGCCCCGGAACAGGAAGTAACCTGTTCCGGGGCAGAGGGAGCACGGAACGAGTGGCACCAACAGGCGCGTGGCACCCCCCCCAGCGGCGTGCACCTGGGGCGGACCGCACCCGCCGCCCCCCCCCCCCCCCTAGGAACGCCACTGGTGGTTTCCAAACCTGGTCCTAGAGGCAACCAGGGCCGTGCCGATGCGGTAAGCGGGGTAAGCACCGCAGGAGGGCGCCCACCTCTGGAGGGCGCCGCCGCAGTGCTTACCCTCGCCCCGTGCCGCCGAGGCCTTTAAATCTTTTACTTGCAGTCGCAGCAGCGTCTGTGAAAACGGAGCGCTGCCGACGTCTCCCTTCCCTTGCACTCGTTGGTTCCCTCAGTGTCCCGCCTTCTTCTGACGTCAGAAGAAGGCGGACACTGAGGGAACCAAGAGCGCGAAGGGAAGGGAGACGTCGGCAGCGCTCCGCTTTCACAGACGCTGCTGCGACTGCAAGTAAAAGATTTAAAGGCCCCAAGGGCGCGCAGCGATCATCTTCACGGGGGGGGGGAGAGGGTCGCGCGCGCGCCAACTGTTCTTCTGCGGGGGGGGGCGGCATAGACCCTTGACACGGGCCTGGAGGCAACCCAGCCAGTCAGGTTTTCAGGATATCCACAATGAATATTCATGAGAGAGATTTGCATGTAGTGAAGGCAGTGCATGCAAATCTCTCTCATGAATATTCACTGTGGTTATCCTAGACACCTGACTGGCTGGAGTGCCTCCAGGACCAGGTTTGGGAACCACTGTAAAATAGGATATACTACTACTACTACTACTACTACTATTTAGCATTTCTATAGCGCTACAAGGCATACGCAGCGCTGCACAAACATAGAAGAAAGACAGTCCCTGCTCAAAGAGCTATGTAATAAAAGTGAGCCAAGTATAGGACAATCAAGCCATTGTGACATCACTGATGAGGTTGGCTCTTATTGGTGGCCTGAGGAATTATGACATCACAATATCACCTCTGATTACAAGAGACTACTACTACTACTATTTATCACTTATATAGCACTACAAGGCATACGCAGCGCTGCACAAACATAGAAGAAAGACAGTCCCTGCTCAAAGAGCTATGTAATAAAAGTGAGCCAAGTATAGGACAATCAAGCCATTGTGACATCACTGATGAGGTTGGCTCTTATTGGTGGCCTGAGGCATTATGACATCACAATATTAGCTCTGGTTACAAGAGACTACTACTACTACTATTTAGCATTTCTATAGCGCTACAAGGCATACGCAGCGCTGCACAAACATAGAAGAAAGACAGTCCCTGCTCAAAGAGCTTACAATCTTGTAGTGTTGCATATATACAAAATAATCATTCGCAGCTGTTATATAATTATTTCACTTGCTGTCTTACACATCACAGTTTTAAAGTGAAGCGTGAGCAGCAACCACAGCTGCCGATAATCGTAAACTACAGCAGGTGGGAACTCTTAAGTTCAAGTTTCCCAACTCATGGCATTGGAGGGCAAGATTACATACAAGATGGCAGACGTGCTGCAGTCACAGAGTTCAGCAGCCTGAATCCACCTTCGTCAAGAAGTAATGAAGCTTTCCCTGCAGGGCACTGGTGAAGACGGCCAGGTGGGAGAGCGATGTGGAGGTTCTGTGTCAGCAAATACCTTCCATGCTCAGGGTGGGCATTAAGTGAGCACGTGGAGACGTCTGCATGAGGGCCAGAGCTGCTGACACTTAATGAAAGCCTATATCTGGAGGAGAGGGATGTGAATTACAATACAGGCCACTAAGGAAAAATCCTTTTAAAATCAAGTGTACACATTTTGGCTTGATTTCATCCCTTATTTTCAAGCAACTCCGTGCTGCTTTGATTATCTATTAGGTATATTTGGGTGTTTTGAAGATTTGGGAAGGTATAATCATAAGGATCGGGGGGGGGAGGGGTGTTGGGGGTTAGCTTAGCGGGAGGCCATAAGAACGTAGTCCTTTGAAACATAGAAACATGACGGCAGATAAAGGCCAAATGGCCCATCCAGTCTGCCCATATTCTGTAACCCATAAGTTTTGCCATACTGGGACAGAGCAAAGGTCCTTCAAGCCCAGCATCCTGTTTCCAAAAGTGGCCAATACAGGTCACAAGTACCTGGCAAGATCCCCAAAAAGTACCCCTAACTCTTCCTTTTCCTAAGCGATCCCACATGCTTATCCCACACCTTCTTAAATTCTGACACAGTCCTCGACTCCACCACCTCCACCGGGAGGCCTTTCTACGCCTCCACCACCCTTTTTGTGAAATAATACTTCCTTAGGTTACTCCTAAGCCTGTTCCCTCTTAACTTTGTCATATGCCCCCTCATTCCAGAGCTCTCCTTCATTTGAAAAAGGCTCTCTTCCTGTACATAAATGCCCTTGAGATATTTAAACGTCTCTATCATGTCTCCTCTCTCCCTCCTCTCTTCCAGCATATACATGTTGAGGTTCATAAGCCTGTCCCTATAATTTTTGCATTCAAGACCGCTTACTAATTTCGTAGCCACCCTCTGGACCTACTCCATCCTGTTTATATCTTTCCGTAGGTGCAGTCTCCAGAACTGCACACAGTACTCCAAATGGGGCCTCACCAGAGACTTATACAACGGCACTATCACCTCCTTTTTCCTACTGGTCATCCCCCTATTTATGCACCCTTCTGGCTTTGACCGTTGCTTTTTCTATCTGTTTGGAAGCTTTAAGGTCATCCAACACAATCACCCCCCAAGCCCCTCTCTTCCTTCGTACACTGAAGCACTTCACTTTGGCATAGTTATTAACATTGCTTGGTTTTTATTTATTTATTTACAAAGACTTGCTATACCACAAAGTGCCAAGTTGGCTTCTATGTGGTTTGCAATGAAAATAAAACTGTCTTAAGAAAAGGTACATTGTACTTCAGAGAAACATATACATTAAACTGGACTTGGGGAAAATCCACTATTTCTAGGATAAGCAGTATAAAATGTTTTGTACTTTTTTGGGATCTTGCCAGGTATTTGTGACTTGGATTGGCCACTGTTGGAAACAGGATGCTGGGCTTGATGGACCTTTGGTCTGTCCCAGCATGGCAACACGTATGTGCTTCTGTGCTTGGGATTCTGAATGGAATCTTGTTACTCTTTGAGGCTCTACATGGAATGTTGCTGCACTTTGAAATTCTGCATGGAATCTTGATATTCTTTAGAATTCTAGAATCTTGCTAATCTTTGGGGTTCTACATGGAATGTTGCTTTTCTTTGTTTTTCTGCCAGGTATTTGTGACCTGGATTGGCCACTGTTGGAAACAGGATGCTGGGCTTGATGGACCTTAGGTCTGTCCCAATATGGCAATACTTATGTACTTATTATTGACTGGACAAATAGGTAGAAATGAAGAGGTATCTTTTCAGTGCTGCTTTGAACTGAATTTAGGAGGTTTCCAGATGGAGTTGGACAGGGAGTGAGTTAAAGAGCCGAGGTCAGGCCTAGCTAATGGCAGTAGAACGAGGAATATCAAGAGCATAACAGAGGGAAAGGGTAACCAGAATGAACCTGATGCAGAGGAACGAAGCTGTCAAGAGGGTGTATATGGTATGAAAAGACTTGACAGATAATCCAGCGCACTTTGAAGCTGGGATTTACAAACTAAAATGTGCAGCTCAAATTGAATCCGGGCAGAGAGAGATAACCAGTGTTCTGATTGATTGGAGTACTGGCGTAACATAGTCAAAAGGAGTTGGTCGATAAAGTAAGCGAACCGCAGTAGATTGAACAAGTTGGAGGGGAGGGAAGTAGAGATGAGAGGGGAGGTAACTATTCTTATGATATAGGGGTTATCAATAGAAATCAAACAAAATAAAACATGGAAAAGAAAATAAGATGATACCTTTTTTATTGGACATAACTTAATACATTTCTTGATTAGCTTTCGAAGGTTGCCCTTCTTCCTCAGATCGGAAATAAGCAAATGTGCTAGCTGACAGTGTATATAAGTGAAAACATTCAAGCATTACTATGACAGTAAAATAGATACCATTGGAGATTCTACATGGAATGTTGCTACTATTGGAGATTCTACATGGAATGTTGCTATTCCACTAGCAACATTCCATGTAGAAGGCTGCGCAGGCTTCTGTTTCTGTGAGTCTGACGTCCTGCACGTACGTGCAGGACGTCAGACTCACAGAAGCAGAAGCCTGCGCAGCCACATTGGTGATCTACAAGGGCCGACTTCTACATGGAATGTTGCTAGTGGAATAGCAACATTCCATGTAGAATCTATAGAAATCAAACAAAATAAAACATGGAAAAGAAAATAAGATGATACCTTTTTTATTGGACATAACTTAATACATTTCTTGATTAGCTTTCGAAGGTTGCCCTTCTTCCTCAGATCGGAAATAAGCAAATGTGTTAGCAGATAGTATATATAAGAGAAACATCAAAGCATTACTTTGACAGTCTGACAGAGTGGGAGGGTGGGGGTATGCATGGGGACATCAAAGCATTTCATTGATATTCCAACAGGATGGGTGTTGGTAGGTGAGAGGAGGGTAACTCTGTTTCTCTTATATATACTATCTGCTACCACATTTGCTTATTTCCGATCTGAGGAAGAAGGGCAACCTTCGAAAGCTAATCAAGAAATGTATTAAGTTATGTCCAATAAAAAGTATCATCTTATTTTCTTTTCCATGTTTTATTTTGTTTGATTTCTATTGATAACCTTTAAGAGTGGACTAACACGGCTACCACACCTCTCTACTTAAGATATAGGGGGAATTAAAAAATGTAGGCTCATAGATTATGCAGATACTGTTAATAATTAACTGTTACTGTACATGTTTGTTTCATTCTCAGTAAAGAGCTTCAAATGAAATCTATTGTTTAGTCCATTGTGAAGAGTACAAATCAGTCGCACTCCTTGTTCTCCTTTCTTAGATCCATGGCCCCGTCTGTTTTCATTTTAGAAACTGTTCTTTTTTTCTGTCTTCTTCAGTTTACATTACTTTTTTTCTGTCTTTTTATAATTTTGAAGTGTGACTAGATACTTTTATTGCACCTAATCCTTTTGGGGTCCTATTAAAAGTGATTTAACCAGGTAGGACAGGCTCCAGGCCAGTTAAATCACTTCTTTCAAAAAGTACAAAGATTAGGGGGCACTCGATGAAGTTACATGGAAATACTTTTACAATAATTGAGGAAATATTTTTTTCACTCAATGAATAGTTAAGCTCTGGAACTCGTCGCCACAGAATGTGGTAACAGCGGTTAGCATATCTGGGTTTAAAAAAGGTTTGGATAAGCTCCTGGAGGAAAAATCCATTGTCTGCTATTGAGATAGACATGAGGAAGCCACTGCTTGCCCTGGGATTGATAGCATGGAATGATGTTGCTACATTTGGGATTCCGGAATCTTGCTGCTCTTTGGGATTCCAGAATCTTGTTACTCTTTGGGATTTGGCTATTTTGAGGGTGGTCTGAGGACACAGTTGGCACAAATGCAGTTAAGTGCTGATATTAGGCACTTAGGGTGTCCTTTACTAAGTTGCACTAGAATTTTTAGCTTGCACTAAAAATCAGCTGATGCTAAACACTGAGACGCCCATTAGCATCTTAGTGTTTCACGCCAGATATAAATGCTGATGCACAGCACTGCGTAACCCTGGCAGCGCTATAGAAATGCTAAGTAGTAGTAGTAGTAAAAGACCTCCTTAACCACTTAAGTGGGCCTATTACAAAGGTACGCTAATGTTTTTAGCATGCGCTAAACGCTATAGATGTCCATAGATTCCTACGAGCGTCTCTAGCATTTAGCGCACACTAATCATTAGTGCATGCTAATAACGCTACCAAGCCTTTGTAAAAGACCCCGAAGTTAACTGGACAAATCGGAAGGCATAAAATGCAGCTTTACCCCCAAATAGGAGTTGCCCCCTTCCCAGACCCTCCCCTGAGGGCCTCCCACTCCCACCTGTGGTGTAGTTGGGGCAGGAGTGGTCCCCGGGTATTCCTGTCCATTCCAGCTCTGGGATATTGCTTCTTGTGGGATTGTAAGGTAAGCCTTGGGGTGGGGGTACACTTTATGGAGGGATTTTTAGCTCTGTGATTACAGTACAGAACTTCCAACACAGGGGTCACTTATGCCATGATGCAGGGGCCTTGTGTGAAATGAACCTCTCAAATGGTTAGGACTGGTGACACATGCCAAACTCTACGTGACACAACCATCTCATTTAATTGCCAACTTATAGAATAGGACATAACTGGAATATTGGCAGTACACACATATCTGCACACGGTCTTCTGGAGGAGTAGCCTAATGGTTACTGCAGTGGGCTTTGATCTTGGCAGCCTTGGTTCAATTCTCACTGCAGCTCCTTGTGACCTTGGGCAAGTCACTGAACCCTCCATTTCCCCAGGTCCAATAACCTTAGATTGTGAGCCCCCTAGGGACAGAGAAAGTACCTGTATCTAATGTGTACAGCATTGCATAAGTCTAGTAGCAAAATAGAAATGATTAGCAGTAGTTCTTGGTGCCTGACCTTCCGTCAGGCTCCTCTTTTTTTCTGTCTACCTTTAAGGTTCTTTTCTTCCCCCTTTCTTCTGTCTCCTGGTTCTCCTTCATCCCCCTTCCATTTGTCCATCCAGGAAAGTCAGAGTGGCAGGAGGTGAGTAGCTTGGGGACAGTGGGCACATGTTCCAAAAACTGGGAAAATAGGAGAAATAAATGCATACATGGCCTAGTGGTTAGGGTGGTGGACTTTGGTCCTGGGGAACTGAGGAACTGAGTTTGATTCCCACTTCAGGCACAGGCAGCTCCTTGTGACTCTGGGCAAGTCACTTAACCCTCCATTGCCCCATGTAAGCCACATTGAGCCTGCCATGAGTGGGAAAGCGCGGGGTACAAATGTAACAAAAATAAAATAGATACTATTGGAGATTCTACATGGAATGTTGCTACTATTGGAGATTCTACATGGAATGTTGCTACTATTGGAGGTTCTACGTGGAATGTTGCTATTCCACTAGCAACATTCCATGTAGAAGGCTGCGCAGGCTTCTGTTTCTGTGAGTCTGACATCCTGCACGTACGTGCAGGACGTCAGACTCACATAAGCAGAAGCCTGCGCGGCCACATTGGTGATCTGCAAGGGCCGACTTCTACATGGAATGTTGCTAGTGGAATGGAATAGCAACATTCCATGTAGAATCTCAAATAGTAGCAACAGTGAAGGAGTGGCCTAGTGGTTAGGGTGGTGGACTTTGGTCCTGGGGAACTGAGGAACTGAGTTCAATTCCCACTTCAGGCACAGGCAGCTCCTTGTGACTCTGGGCAAGTCACTTAACCCTCCATTGCCCCATGTAAGCCGCATTGAGCCTGCCATGAGTGGGAAAGCGCGGGGTACAAATGTAATAAAATAAAATACATGAAGAAGACGTGGGCATAAAACTCAAAGAAGAAAAAACAGGTCCAAGGAATGGATAAATGATATTTTGAAGAGCAACTGGTGTGTCTGGTTTAAAGCATTGTAATTGACTGAAATGTAGATTAAGATTTATATGAATTATATTACTGTATTTGTGGAGGTCCTGACATGCTGACGAAATGTATTTACTGACGTTGATCCCTTAGAGAATTTAATCCATCAGATGAAAAGACATTCTCATTTTCTGTAAGCCAGTAATGAGATAAGTTGAAATTGAATTCCAGTGGGGTTGTGTTGAACCTGAAGGTTATTAACAGTTTCTTTCTCTTTGCAGGTTTAGATAAGTAAGTGGATGAAGCATATTAAGAGGAAAGAAAACTCATAATAAATTCCCCACACTAATTTGGTTTACTGTGGGGCCAAATCACAGCCACCAGCCATCAGCACCCACCCACCCCAAGGCACATCAGTAGGTTGAGCAATCAGGTTGGGTTAGATGTGCAGGACGTTTGTCTCTTTAAATAACGGGCTGTCAGCAGATCACAGGAAAGAAAGGCTTTGGGCATTATTAAGTGTTTAGTTTTGGATTAGCAAGTTTTAATGCAGATTTAATTAAACAGAGCAGGGGTACCTTATAGACCTGAAGTTTGGTGGCTAAATACCCCTCCCTCCTTGAATGCTCAGTTCTTTGGAGGTAAGCCTTGGCTACATTTTAGATGAAGAGCAAAATGGCTGCCCAGCCTGGGCTATCCTGGCTCGTAATGTGGAGATAGTTTGATGCCCTCTGGGGCAAGAGCTCAGTAACTAATAGGCACACCCAGGGACCATGAGGAGAAATCAATCCCGCTGACAGAGGGCCAGTCACCTAGAGAGTGCTTGTAGACACAGTGATGCAAGGGCTCTAGCGGAGGAATTAATCAGCAAATTGGGACCCCCCCCCCCCCCCATCTCCCTACAGGACAGAGACCCTGATTGGGGAGGTGCAAGCTCATTGGGGGTTAAACAGGTTGGCATTATCTTTTATCTAAATTTTGAAGCTTCCAAGAGCATAAAATGCGACCACCTTCTACTTCCCCCTCCCCCAGCTCCAGCATGGGTTCCACTCCCTGCTGTTGGCCTCATTCTAGTACTGTCTAATGCACCCAAGGTCTAGTGGATACTTCCCTGGACACAAGTAGTTGGAAACTCTCAGGCATCTCTAATTATCATTACCAAACGGCTGAAAAGGCTTCAGACAACAGAGCCCCTCTGTCTTCAGGCTTCTTTGACAGGATTAGAAAAGACCGTTTGTACAGTGCAAATTTGTTTGTTTAGAAACTGTTACGGAGCATATGGGCTTGTTTTAATGGTTGCCCTTCTCCATGACTCATGATAGATCAAACGTGAAGAATAACTCCATGGAAGTATAAAATGCAACACCTATAATAACACAAATGTAATCTACCTTTGCAGCTGCCTCTTAACCATGCATTTCTGCTCGTTCAAAGACTTGCAATAAGCCAGCCAAACCTTTTTTTAAAACCCGCTAAGCTAACTTCTTTTACTACATTCTCTGGCAATGAGTTCCAGAGTTTAATTACATGTTGAGTAAAAAAATATTTTCTCTGGTTCATTTTAAATTTACTACTTTGTAGCTTCATTGTGTGTCCCCTAGTCCTAGTATTTTGGAAAAGACTAAACAAGCGATTCACGTCTACCCGTTCCACTCGACACATTATTTTATAGACCTCTCTCATATCTTCCCTCAGCCGTCTTTTCTCCAAGCTGAAGATCCCTAGCCACTTTATCCTTTCTTTATATGGAAGTCCCTACGTCTTGCCCCATCCTTGGCCACCTTTAAATCTAGACTGAAAGCCCACCTCTTTAACATTGCTTTTGACTCGTAACCACTTGTAACCTCCTCTCCTCCTTCCTGTACACATTAATTGATTTGATTTGCTTACTTTATTTTTTGTCTATTAGATTGTAAGCTCTTTGAGCAGGGACTGTCTTTCTTCTATGTTTGTGCAGCGCTGCGTACGCCTTGTAGCACTATAGAAATGCTAAATAGTAGTAGTAGTAGTAAGTCGTCCCATCCTCGTTATCATTTTCATCGTCCTTCTCTGCACCTTTTCTAATTCCACTATATCTTTTTTGAGATGCACTGACCAAAATTTCACACAGCATTCGAGGTGCAGTCGCACCATGGAGCGATACAAAGGCATTATAACGTCTTCATTCTTGTTTTTCATTCCTTTCCTAATAATACCTAACATTCTATTTGCTTTCTTAGCCGCTGCCGCACACTGAGCAGAAGGTTTCAACGTATCTTCAACGACAACACCTAGATCCCTTTCCTGATTGGTGACTCCTAATTGGGAGGTCTTTGTTTAGTGGCAGAAGAGATGCTTGTCCCTTCAGAAGGCTAACCTTTCTAAGTATTTGTAAATCACTTTGTTGATATATTTTGAAATAGCACTTTATGTAATTTTCTATTTTTAATTCTTATTGCTATTGCCCCTGTTTTTTTTTTGCTAACATTCATGTGTTCCATGCTTTTAGATTTTACAGTCTTTTGTTTTAGTATTCATATTGTTATTGGCTATCAAAATGTTTCTATTTTTAATCCTATATGATTTTGTCTCTAATTGTTCTCATACCTCACGCTAACATTATCAGCTTTTGTCTCACCTAGAATATAAACCACACTGAATCCTGGAAAGAGGATATTAGCGGTATACAAGAATTGACTTGATTTGATACGCTTTTTCCTCCATTTATTCGTGAGGTAGATATCTTCTTTCTAGACCGAGTGGCTCCTGACGCAGGCATCATTGCCGAAACACGGCCGCGTTCAGTCCTTTTACTGTCCGATTCTTCATGTCATGAACATTTGCAGTAAAATGGAAGTCTCTTGTCTTTCTCGCGGATATCAATAAAGTTTTTAAATGTGTGGACCAAATTTCCTCACTATTCTGTTCTTCAGTTGTTAAGGGGTCCTTTTAGTAAGGTGCGCTGAAAAAGGCTTGCGGTAGTGTAGGCACGGGTTTTGGCCATGCGCCCATCCATTTTTCAGCGCGCCTGTAAAAAAGGCCTTTTTAAAAAATTTTTTGCTGAAAATGGACGTGCAGCAAAATCAAAATTGCCGCGCATCCGTTTTGGGTCTGCGACCTTACCGCCAGCCATTGACCTAGCAGTAAAGTCTAAACCGGGCGGTAATGACCTATGCACATCAAATGCTACTTGGCGCGCGTCCGATACGCACGTCCAAAACTTTTTCGGCCGCGCATATCAGATGCGCGCCAAAAATAAAGTTACCACAAGAGCCACGCGGTAGCCTGGACAGTAACTCCATTTTGGCGCAGGTTGGGCGCACGTAGACGCTTACGTGGCTTAGTAAAAGGGCCCCTCAGTGAAGTAGTTTCCTTCTTCTTCCTTCTGGGGAGACAAGGCCTTAAATATAAATCCACGTACGCATACAGCTTCTCCTACATAAGCGCGCAATTATGGAACGCACTACCAAAGGCCATAAAAACAACTCATGACCTAACAATCTTCCGAAAACTACTGAAAACCAACCTGTTCAAGAAGGCATACCATAATGATCCATCCTAAACTACCAGACAACTAGACTCTACATGAACTAGACAAAACCAAACTCTTTACACTAGACTGATAACCTTCGTTGTTACTAATGAAAGTTACGCAATTTCTCATGCCGGAAACAAACTTTCTATAGTTGATTATTTAACCTATTGTATAATTCACTCTATCATTCAGGAACTTTAATGCAACACCAAGTTGTACTTTACTTTTACCATTAATGCGCCTAATGCAATAACACTGTACGTCTCTATCTGGAAATGGCGAATGCCACTACGGCATAATGTAAGCCACATTGAGCCTGCAAATTGGTGGGAAAACGTGGGATACAAATGCAACAAATCAAAATAACAGCCTTACAGCTCCCTCTCTCCTGCCGCACAGTAAAGCCACTCCAGGGAACGAGTGCAGAGCTTCATTTCCAGCTAAAACCATCTACTGCGCACAAGGAGATCTGAGCTCACGTCTCTCTCTCGCCTCTTTCACACAGCGAGGACACAGTCCTGTGGTCTGACCCGTCACTTCACTTTTTGCTAATCAAATTTCCCTTCAGAAAAAAACCCCCCAAAAACTAGAGAAGACAGGGGCTCTGTTCCACCTCATTTGTCTTCTCCTCTGTTTATTTAGCTTGCATAAAAGGCTGATGGCCTTCCCACCCCCCTCCTGTAATTTTCATTTTTCCTTGTGCTTGAATGGAATGCCGAGGGGAAGGAGGGTTGGTTCCCCCTTGGATGCAAAACAATCATTTCTCTGCGGACCCTTGAAAAGGTTTGCACTGCTCAGCCAGCCCTTGTGTTGTTTTCCGTTAAGACTCCTGGACTGGAATCTCAGAATTTGTCTTCTAACTCACGCTTTCCTTGGACTCCCCTCACATGACAAAAAACAAAAATCCCTTTTTTTTTTTTTTGTCTTCAGATTCCTGCTCTTGAGTAACCCTCAGCCAGGAGGAGAGCTGGCAGTCTGAAAAGACAGAGAAAATCTTCCCTTCCTAAGTAAATAAAGAAATGGGCCGAAAAAAGAAAGAGAGAGGTCGCCCCAAGAAGCGGCTGGCAGTCCATTTCGGGCTCTCTCTGGGGCATGAGGTAATGCCCAGGCATTCAGTGTACGTTGCAGTCAGCTGATGGGCACCCAGAGCTACCACAGCGGGTATATGGTGAGTTTACCCAAGCAAAAACCTGGCACTGCAGACTCGGCTCTCACAAGGCTCTATTTACAGATAACAATGGTGTTCATTTTTAATGTTTCTATTCACAAGAGGGGATTTCATTGCTTCTTGAAGTCAGTTTGTGACCTCTTTTCTAAAATCCTTGGCCCCCCCACACCCCACGTCCCCCATAGATGGCCCGGTGTGACCGTTACCTCACTGTATCCCAGGCAATAAAAAGCAGAAAAGGTAAAACTATGATCTGGCCTTCTGCTGGATTTTCCTTCCATGTGTCTTGGAGGGGAGGGGAGGGGAGGGGAGGGGGGGGGGGGGTTCATATGTTTCCCACAGTAGTTTCCAGCCTTGCTTTGTTCTATTTTGAATGACTGACTTGCATGAATTAATTAGACAGCTGTTTTCAGTCGCTAAGATTAACTTGCTTTGCTCTCCCCTTCCTACACATGTGAAGCGTGTTGGGTTGCACACACAAGGAAACCCTCCTCTTCCTAGGCTCTTACCTAGAATCCTATCCCGTCTCACCACGCTTCATGCAATTTGAGACATGATTAAATTTATACTCTTCCATCAACTTCACCAACATGCGATGTAACCATTCAGTACCACCAACAGGCATGTGAAGAATGCATTAGCACAATTGCCTTTGTTGGGTTGATGCCTGCTAAAGGTGACATCCTGCAGCTCATAGCCCCCTCCTCTCCCTCCTGATGCCTAGCGTCGTCTGGATGTCATTTCGAGCTAATGTTTCACAGCGCCTCGCCCTCCACCTTGCTTTGCGGGATGCCCGGCGCTGTTCTACGGCGCTACGCGTTAACTTGCGGATCCTACTGATGGCACTCAAACTTGGGCATAGAAATGTTGGCGCAGATCCAAGGTCCCTGCACAAACTAATTAGTTAATCAGGCAATTGACAATCAATGAGTGGAGTTAACCGGAACTTAATTAGCAAACAGACTGCTAAAACCTGTCATTTCTTCCTCTATAACATCACCAAAATTCGCCCTTTCCTCTCTGAGTATGCAACCAGAACCCTCATCCACACTCTTATCACCTCCCACTTAGACTACTGCAACTTGCTTCTCACAGGTCTCCCACTGAGCCATCTCTCTCCTCTTCAATCTGTTCAAAATTCTGCTGCACGACTAATATTCCGCCAGTGTCGCTATGCTCATATTAGCCCTCTCCTGAAGTCACTTCCTATCCGTTTCCGCATACAGTTCAAACTCCTCTTATTGACCTATAAGTGCATTCACTCTGCAGCTCCTCAGTAGCTCTCCACTCTCATCTCTCCCTACATTCCTCCCCGGGAACTCCGCTCACTGGGCAAATCTCTCTTATCTGCACCCTTCTCCTCCACCGCTAACTCCAGACTCCGTTCCTTCTGTCTTGCTGCACTGTATGCCTGGAATAAACTTCCTGAGCTGGTACGCCAAGCCTCATCTCTGGCCATCTTCAAATCTAAGCTAAAAACCCACCTCTTCGATGCTGCTTTTAACTCCTAACCCTAACCCTTCAACTGTCCCCTATCCCTGATATGTCCTGTCTGTCCTAACCCTTATCTCTTACTTGTCCTGTCTGTCTGTCATAATTAGATTGTAAGCTCTATCGAGCAGGGACTGTCTCTCCATGTTCAAGTGTGAAGCGCTGCGTACGTCCGGTAGCGCTATAGAAATGGTAAGTAGTAGTAGTAGTAAAACTTAGGAGTTACTTGTGGATGTGGTCTGCACCCAGTCTATAACAATGTAACTAAATTTCATAGTGTGCCATTGAAAAGGGGTCACTGGTATAGGAGGGTCAGGGGTGTTCCCAGAATTTGGGTGCAATGTTATAGAATAGGGGTCATTATCACTCTTATTTTCGAAAGAGAAGGATGCCCATCTTTTGACACAAATCGGGAGATGGGCGTCCTTCTCGCAAGGTGGTCCAAATCGGCATAATAGAAAGCTGATTTTTTGACACCCTTGACTGCTTTCCGTCTCAGGGATGACCAAAGTTCACGAGGGCGTGTCAGCACGTAGCGAAGGCAGGACTGGGGCGTGATTAGGAGATGGTCGTCCTCGGCCGATAATAGAAAAAAGAAGGGCGTCCCTGACGAGCACTTGGCCAACTTTACTTGGTCCATTTTTTTTTCACGACCAAGCCTCAAAAAAGTGCCCCAACTGACCAGATGACCACCGGATGGAATGGGGGATGACCACCCCTTACTCCCCCAGTGATCACTAACCCCCTCCCACCATAAAAAACAAGTTTAAAAATACTTTTTTGCCAGCCTCTATGCCAGCCTCAAATGCCATACTCAGGTCCATCACAGCAGTATTCAGGTCCCTGGAGCAGTTTTAGTGGGTGCAGTGCACTTCAGGCAGGCGGACCTGGAGGTGGGGGTTTGGGAGGCTCAACACACAAGGTAAGGGAGCTAAGCACCTGGGAGCAATTTATGAAGTCCACTGCAGTGCCCCCTAGGGTACCCGGTTGGTGTCCTGGCATGTGAGGGGGACCAGTGCACTAAACTTGCTGGCTCCTCCCACGACCAAAGGGCTTGGATTTGGACGTTTTTGAGATAGACAGCTTTGGTTTCCATTATCGCCGAAAACCGAGGACGACCGTCTCTAAGGTCGACCTAAATGTCAAGATTTGGGCGTCCCCGACCGTATTATCGAAACGAACGATGGACGTCCATCTTGTTTCGATAATATACGTTGCCCCGCCCCTTTGCGGCACCGTCCTTAGAGTTGGGCGCCCTTAGAGATGGTCGTCCCCGTTCGAAAATGCCCCTCCACACGCCCAACTGCAAACATTTATACCAGGTTTCAGCAGGCATATGTGCCGCACCCAAAGTTAGGAGTGAGATCCATGTCCAAGTTAGTATTCTGCATAGGGCGCTCTGCACAGAGTGAACTTTCTAGAATGTCTTAGCGTGGAGCTTCCCAGGGCCTTTTACTGTTTATGCTCAATCATTTTTATTGCCAACATTGCTAAATACATACAAGACAGTACCGTGTCCAAGGCCTGTATACCACATCTCTCCAGTTTCATTTGCTGGATCAACTGTTCCCTCCAAATCACCAGCGATAGGCTCAAGTCGGCCTTTTACTGTTTATTAATGTGAGCTAACGTTTATAGCGTGCAATTAAAAAATTAGCACGCACCAATGCTAGAGACACCCATAAGAATACATGGGTGTCTTTAGCATTATCGCACGCTAATTTTCAGCACACACTAAAAATGCTAGCGCACCTACAGCGCGACTTAGTAAACAGGGCCCTAAGTGACCTGAAACCCAAAGTACTGGGGGGAAAAGTTCTAGAATGTCTGATCACGCTGAATTAGCGTCTACAATGATGTGGAAAAACAGTAAAAGAAAACCAGACAATGCTTAAAAAATTCACAGTATTTATCTCCTAAACTACAATACCCTCCTCCTGCAGTCACCCAGGTCCTGAAACATCAACGAACGAACGAACGAATCCAAGGCCTTCATCCCTCTCCTCCCCCCCTTCCCACCTCATTTTCTAAATGCAGGAATCCATCTCCAAACATTTCAACATGTATTTCTACAGCTGATACGTGTAGGAAAAGAAATTGGAGCCTATCGGACCACATGAATCTAAGGAAGTGGCATAGTGGACCTCACAAGAGCAATGTCCCAAGGTTATTAGCGAGCTGCATTTTGCTACACTTTCCAGCGGTGCCTCATTTGGCTGCGCCTGGGCACTAGCAAGGGGCAGCCAGGCAGTCGAGGAGATTAGCTTAAGCTCCCGCTCTCAAACCTCTCCTGAGAGCGATGACTGAATGCTCGCATTTATTTTGTCCACAAGTTAAGTATGAATAGAAAGAAAAATCTTGGGTTCATTGGGTCTGGCTGAAGTCCAAGCCCTGGGAGCTGCTCCCCAACGCGACGGAAAGAAAAGAGGATGGAGAAGAATCATGACCAGAAATCCGAAGCAGACAAACACTGCATTTCCACCAGGGAACCTGTACAATAATTTGTCTTCAATTACCAATTATATGTGCCTCCATTTCAGCCAGTCCCTTGAAAACCACTTTTAATGATCTAAAGTCAGACCTTTGTTGCAATGCTTTTACCTTAAATCTGCTTGTTACAACTGCTGCCAATCGAAAATTAAGTTTGGGGATTTAGATCCTAGCAGCCTGGTCCACTCCCACCACTTGGTTATTCTCTGAGGTTAAGGACATTGCTCAAGGTCACACAGCACGTCCTGGACATGGGAATGCCGTGGGGCAGACCGTTTTAATAGACCCAGGCTGAATGGTGTTTCTATTCTCAGTTTACACTGGGATGGCACAGACTGATTTATTTTAGTTACTAAAAGGCGACCTGGATTTTTCCACAGGGCATGACTAAAACTACATATGCATTTAATCTGTGTGCCATGGCTGTGGCAAAATCTGTGAATCTGCCAAAATCTACAGAACCAGCAGCTTTAGTACCGACCTGCAGCATTTTCACGTTGAAGCTAGATTCATGGAAGATCCATGGATTTATCCATCAAGGACTAGATTCAGTAACTGGTGTCCAAATTTAGATACTGAAAAAAAATGAGCCCTGAGCGCAATTCTATAAACAGCACTCCGAGTTGGGCACCATTTATAGAATACCACATAGCGCCGAGATCTGCGGCCAAGATGGGGCACAAGCTTTTACGCCAACCGATCCCCTGAATTCTATAATAGTGTGTGCATCTTGGGCGAATGCCCCTGACCTGCCCATGCCCCTCCCATAGCCACGCCCATTTTCAGTTGCACGCTAAATGATTTACGTGTGGGTCTTTATAGAATAGCAGTTAGCAAGATGCATGTGTGAATCCAAATTGTTGCCAATTAGCACCAATCATTGGTTTTAATTGTCTTATTACTCGCAAATTGGGCGCACACCCGAATTAGCACCTGCAAATTTAAGTGCCATATACAGGGGGCGGGGGGGGGTAAATGATTTCAGAAGGATTTTTTCAACCCTCCTATCTGTAACAGGTGATCCAAGCATCTGTTCAATCTGTATATTAGTCTTGCAGCTGCGTTCTGTATGATTTGCAGTTTTTTTCTGATATTGACACTTAATACTAAGAAGTAGAACGCTTGAGGCAAAAGGGTGACGGTTGCAATAGAGGGAGTTAATCAGCTGTATGGATTATGGAAAGCAGGCACGGGATAAGCTAACCTGCGGCTCAGATATTAATGCGTTTTAGTAAAAGGTCCCCTTAATTACTGGTTGGCAGATCTTGGGTGCTCATCAGTGCCAGGAGAATCCTCCTTCCCCACTACTACTACTACTACTTAACATTTCTAGAGCGCTACTAGGGTTACGCAGCGCTGTACAAGTTAACAAAGAAGGACAGTCACTGCTCGAAGGAGCTTACAATCTAAAGGACGAAATGTCAAGTTGGGGCAGTCTAGATTTCCTGAGTAGAGGTATAGTGGTTAGGTGCCGAAGGCGACATTGAAGAGGTGGGCTTTGAGCAAGGATTTGAAGATGGGCAGGGAGAGGGCCTGGTGTATGGCTCAGGGAGTCCGTTCCTCCTTCCCCACCACACTCATAACATCAAAGGGATCGTTATCAGATGTAACAAACATCATTGTTTCTACCATTCACTCAATCAGCCTACTACTACTACTACTATTTAGCATTTCTATAGCGCTATAAGGTGTACGCAGCGCTGCACAAACATAGAAGAAAGACAGTCCCTGCTCAAAGAGCTTACAATCTAATAGACAAAAAATAAAATAAGCAAATCAAATCAATTAATGTGAACGGGAAGGAAGAGAGGAGGGTAGGTGGAGGCGAGTGGTTACAAGTGGTTACGAGTCAAAAGCAATGTTAAGAGGTGGGCTTTCAGTCTAGATTTAAAGGTGGCCAAGGATGTGGCAAGACGTAGGGGCTCAGGAAGCCTCCCATGGAGAAGATGAGTAATATGCTAACCAGTGACATTACTTTCCTCATGGTTGCTGGGTAGGTAGTAATGTTTTTACATAAAATGTTCATCCCACGCCCTTTTGAATTCTGCCCCAGTTTTTTTCTCTCCTCCCTTTAATGTCCTTTAGTAAAAGACCCATAAGTTAGACGGTGTCTTTGGAGGGAGAGATCTCTGGTGAATATGATTGATTTGACTTTGGGGATGGGATGGGCAGAGGTTTCAAGCAGAGGAAGATAGGTAGAAAATTTGACATTTTCAATGAGAAGTTGAAGGATCTTCAGGCCTGTGATAGCACTTAAGTGGAGTAGAGAAGTTTGATCCTGGGGAACTGGGTTCCGTTCCCACTGCAGCTCCTTGTGACTCTAGGCAAGTCACTTAACCCTCCATTGCCCCAGGTACAAAATAAGTACCTGAATATATGTAAACCGCTTTGATTGTAGTTGCAAAACCACAGAAAGGTGGTATATCAAGTCCCATTTCCCTTTCCCTAGTTGAGATTCTACATGGAATGTTGCTATTATTTGAGATTCTACAGGGAATGTCACCAGTGGAGGAGTAGCCTAGTGGTTAGTGCAGCAGACTTTGATCCTGGGGAACTGGGTTCCATTCCCACTGCAGCTCCTTCTGACTCTGGGCAAGTCACTTAACCCTCTGTTGCCCCAGGTGCAAAATAAGTACCTGTATATAGTATGTAAACTGTTTTCATTGTAACCACAGAAAGGTGGTATATCAAGTCACATTTCCCTTTCCCTATTTGTCTTGTTTTTTGGGACCCTATTTGAGGTTCTAAATGGAATGTTGCTAGTGGAAGAGTAGCCTAGTGCAGCAGACTTTGATTCTGGGGATCCCGAGTTCAATTCCCACTGCAGCTCCTTGTGACTCTGGGTAAGTCACTTAACCCTCCATTGCCCCAGGTACAAATAAATACCTGTATATACTAAATAAACCACTTTGAATGTAGTTGCAAAACCACAGAAAGGTGGTATATCAAGCAGGGGTGTAGCCAGGTGGGGCCACGGGGGCATGGGCCCCCACAGATTTAGCCCTGGCCCCCCTGCTTTCACCCCCCACCACCATTGACCCTCCCCCCAACACATTCAACCCCCCTCCCACCGCCATCAAGTACTTTTGCTGGCAGGGTCCCCAACCCCCGCCAGCCAAAGTCCTCTTCAGCGCTGGTCTCCGAGTCTGGCGTGTTGCTGATCAGGTTTCTGTTTCTGTGAGTCCTGACATCCTGCACGTTCCGGCGCTGAAAAGGACTTTGGCTGGTGGGGGAGGGTTGGCGGCAGCGGGAGGGGTGGGGTCAAAAGTGGTGATGGGGTCAGCGGCGCCGGGGGGGGGGCTATAATGTGCCCCCTCACCTTGGGCTCTGGACCCTCCTCCCGCTGAAGTCTGGCTACGCCCCTGATATCAAGTCCCATCCCCTTTCCCTAAAACAGGACTCCATTTGCATAGAGTTGAATATGTGTCTCTGACTGATATACTTACCACTGACAATGATTTTCTGTCTACCTTCCTGGAACTCGGGGAGGCAGAAGGAAGTGTGCTGCTGTCTGAAGCATTCAGGTCAGAACGTATACAATTCTGACAGTATTGTAGAACAGGATAAGCATTGTCATACTAGGTCAGATCGAAGGTCCATCAAACCCAGTGTCCTGTTTCCAACAGTGGCCAATCCAGGTCACAAGTGCCTGGCAAGATCCCAGAAGAGTAAAACAGATTTTATGCTTCTTATCCTAGAAATAAGCAGTGGATTAGCCTAATTAAGATGCCGTCTTTGGCCACCTACTCAGACATTGCTCTTTAAATGCACTTGAACTGTCAAGGTCCTCCTCTCACTTCCAGGCTTCAGACAGTAATGGACCTATGACAAGGAGGGTCTGTCTCTTTCTTAGCGCCTTATCTCAGAAAACCAAAGAAATGCTGCCATCTAGTGGACACTGTATAAACATCACAGACTACAAATCTGTTACTATTACCAAGTTTTAAATTAGAACATACTTTTTATTTTGGTGGAGATGAAAACGGTAACGGAATTCAAGCATGCGTGGGACAGACATAGAGGAATCCTGTGCAGAAGGACTGGATCCACAGAAGCTTAGCTGAAATTGGGTGGCGGGGGAAGAGGGGTTGGTGGTTGAGAGGCTAGGATGGGGGAGGGCAGACTTATACGGGGTCTGTGCCGGAGCCGGTGATGGGAGGCGGGACTGGTGGTTGGGAGGCGGGAAATACTGCTGCACAGACTTATACGGTCTGTGCCCTGAAAAAGACAGGTACAAATCAAGGTAAGGTATACACATGAGTTTATCGTGGGCAGATAGATGGACCGTGCAGGTCTTTTTCTGCCGTCATCTACTATGTTACTATGTTATTTGTACCCTGCGCTTTCCCGCTCACGGCAGGCTCAATGCGGCTTACATGGGGCAATGGAGGGTTAAGTGACTTGCCCAGAGTCACAAGGAGCTGCCTGTGCCTGAAGTGGGAATTAAACTCAGTTCCCTAGAACCAAAGTCCACCACCCTAACCACTAGGCCACTCCTCCACTGTTGCTACTATTTGAGATTCTACATGAAATGTTGCTATTATTGGAGGTTCTACATGGAATGTTGCTATTCCACTGGCAACATTCCATGTAGAAGTCGGCCCTTGCAGATCACCAATGTGGCCGCGCAGGCTTCTACATGGAATGTTGCTAGTGGAATAGCAACATTCCATGTAGAACCTCCAATAGTAGCAACATTCTATGTAGAATCTCCAATAGTAGCAACATTCCATGTAGAATCTCCAATAGTATCTATTTTATTTTTGTTACATTTGTACCCTGCGCTTTCCCACTCATGTCAGGCTCAATGCGGCTTACATGGGGCAATGGAGGGTTAAGTGACTTGCCCAGAGTCACAAGGAGCTGCCTGTGCCTGAAGTGGGAATCAAACTCAGTTCCCCAGGACCAAAGTCCACCACCCTAACCACTAGGCCACTCCTCCACTGTTGCTACTATTTGAGATTCTACATGGAATGTTGCTATTCCACTAGCAACATTCCATGTAGAAGTCAGCCCTTGCAGATCACCAATGTGGCCGCGCAGGCTTCTGCTTCTGTGAGTCTGACTTGCCCAAGATCACAAGGAACAGCAGTGGGATTTGAACTGGCCACCTCTGGATTGCAAGACTGGTGCTCTAACCACTAGGCCACTCCTCCACTGAATGTAACTCGCCTTGCGCTACTACTGAAAAAAAGGTGTGAGCAAATAAAAACAAATAAAAATCACTTAGCACATAGCTGCAAGGAGGCATACACAGAGGCACAGCATGGGTTGGCCATGGGTGTGTCATCAAACATTGCATGCAATTTATTGAATACTATCAGCCATGTGCACTGCATGGTACACTTAGGCCTGCCAACATATACCAGCCATTGGCCTGCCATAAGTGGGCGTGTCTATAGTTAGGCATGCTAATGCAGCTTTGCATTACTAGATTCTGTAATAGTTTAGGTTGTAAACTGTAGCCATTGTAGAATTGATGCTAAGTGCAGTTCATTCTGGCGCCTACATCTTGGCACCATGGTTTAGAATTTACATAAGTACATAAGAGTAGCCATACTGGGTCAGTCCAATGGTCCATCTAGCCCTGTATTCTGTTTTCCAAACAGTGGCCAAGCCAGGTCAGAAGTACCTGGCAGAAACCCAAATCATGGCAACATTTCATGTATAACCCCAAAGAATAGCAAGATTCTGGAATCCTAAAGAGTAACAAGGTTTCATGTAGAACCCCAAAGAATAGCAAGACTCTGGAATCCTAAAGAGTGACAAGATTCCATGCAGAATCTCAGAGTAGCAACATTCCATGTAGAACCACAGAGAATAGCAAGATTCTGGAATCCTAAAGAGTGACAAGATTTCATGCAGAATCTCAGAGTAGCAACATTCCATGTAGAACCCCAAAGAGTAGCAAGATTCTGGAATCCTAAAGAGTGGCAAGATTCCATGCAGAATCTCAAAGAGTAGCAACATTCCATACCACAAATCCCAGGGCAAGCAGTTGCTTCCCATGTCTGTCTCAATAGCAGACTAAGCTCCATAACTTTAGCAGCTCCTGTAACAACAACAGAAGGACAACAGATACTTAGTCCTGCAATCTGCTCTTGACATGATATGCAAGTGCAGCCACTTTCTGAACAAGCTTATAGATTTTCCATGAATCAGATTTCATGGTGTGTCTCTCAAATTCTGATTAATGCTAAGTGAAAAATTCCCTGCTGGCCAATGCTAGGTACCTTCCTCAAACTTGCCTTCCTTCTCCTTGGGCACTGATTACATCGGTCTCCTTGGCCAGGAGCTAATCAAAACCATCGTTCCTAACAGATTCCACAATACAATGTTGATTCTCAGAATAATAAAGGCTGTTTCTATTGTAAATGAAAACAAATGGAAGAAGGTTCTGCTTCCGTTTACAGGTCACTCAATCTGTGCTTTATAATAAGGACAGAAAACAAGAACAGCTTTATGCTAATGTATTTGCCTCTGTTAGGTTGTGAGGCTGTACCAGGAGCCTAACCAGCATTTATCATCTCTCTGATCTCAGGAGAATGAAATGTTCCATCATACCAAAGATCTTGCATCTGTGTAACGGAAGCACAGCTACTTCCGTGGTTGTTTTTCCATAATTATGTAGATGTCGTTCCAACAGCTGGGCATGCTTCATGTGCAAAGCAGAAAAACAAACAAAATGACGGGATCTGTTTTTCCAAAGAAGTAAGTGGGGGGAAAGGTCTGGTTCCTTCTCTCCTGCGGTCCCACACTGGAAAACAAGTACCTTGAGCCTCCACCTGAGGATAAAGATGATTTACCAGCATAAAAGACACAGTTACAATCACAACAAAACAAAGCAATACGAAATAAATGAAAAAAAAAAGAAAGGAAATAAAATGTAAAAAAAAAAAACCCCTAAATAAAATAAAAATGTTTTGCCAGTGTAATCACCTAGTAATTGATGCATCTTTTTAGAATACGCCTAAAGAGATATACATGTAAACTCCAATTAGTGTTTTGATAATTAGTCATTATCTGCCAGTTATCGACACTAAGAGGCTCGTTAACGAATTGAGTAGCATGTGTTAAATTGGCCATTCACACAATTTAATGCACGCCATATATAGAATCCGGGGGTTAATGTGAAGAGTTTCAGTCTCTGGTAACCAGAGCTGACATTGTGATGTCATAATGCCTCATTCCACCAATGCCTAAGAGCCAACCTCATCAGTGATGTCACAATGGCTTGACTGCCCTATCAGTCTCTGGTAACCAGAGCTGACATTGTGATGTCATAATGTCTCATTCCACCAAATGCCTAAGAGCCAACCTCATCAGTGATGTCACAATGGCTTGATTGTCCTGTACCTGGCTCACTTTTATTACATAAAGCAATGATTTCAACTTCTAGAGACATTTATTTTTTCTTTAATTAAGGAGGAAAGTTATCAACATGGGCTATTGTTAAGGTATATTATTATACTGTTAACTCCAGTTATTAGTAACCAGGTTTCATTGCATATAAAATGGGACCTCTGGTAAATCAATCTATTTTAATGGTAGCCCTCGATGATAACTTTTCCCCCTTAGTACTGTGATCCAAAATCCAAAATTTTAATTGATCTGTTTTCCTGAGTTCAAAATCATTAAATATTCAATCTTATCTTAGTTCTATCAAATTAAAAGGTCCATTAACTTACAGATCGTTTTTCTTAATCCACAGCAATGCACAGTTCCACGTTTAGATGTGTGAAGTTAAATGTGATGAATTATTGGAAGTACATCTTGCAATAGGGGTTCTACACCAATAGGCACCAAGGAATAAATAGTGTTAATGCATTGTGAGTCTTTTATTATTTTTACAAAGTTGTGACACAGCATTAGGTGGTTACTGTAGCGTAATGTACAATATACATTTGATAGGGACATGCATTTGTTAGCGTGAATTTGATTCATTAGAGCGCCTTAAAAAGTGGCTTTTGCTGTAGAAGCTACAGATACAACTTGATTACAGAAGAACATGGAATATTGTGGGACCAGAGGGTGGTTTCTCACTCAGAGCACTGTATAAACTGTGGATACATCCTGATTACAAAAGAACAACCTGATTACAAGACGACACTGGATGTAATCTCAAACTGAAGATAGTACGTAAGTACATAAGTATTTCTATACTGGGACAGACTGAAGGTCCATCAGGCCCACCATCTTGTTTCCAACAGTGGCCAATCCAGGTTAAAATTACCTGGCAAGATCCCAAAACAGTACAATATGTTTTATGCTGCTTATTCTATAAATAAGCAGTGGATTTTAATAATGGCTTAAGGACTTTTCCTTTAGGAATCATTCAAACCATTTTTAAACCCCACTAAGCTAACCACTTTTACTACATTCTCTGGCAATGAATTCCAGAGTTTAATTACACATTGAGTGAAGAAATACTTTCTCCAATTCATTTTAAATTTACTACTTTGTAGCTTCACTGTGTGCCCCCTAATCCTAGTATTTTTGGAAAGAGTAAACAAACGGTTCACATCTACCTGTTCCACTTCACTCAGTATTATAGAGACCTTTGTCATATGTCCCCTCAGCTGTCTTTTCTCCAAGCTGAAGTTCCCTAGCCACTTTAGCCTTTCCTCATAGTAAGAGGATCTGGAGATTAGCCATAAACAGCTACAGATTGAAGGAAAAGTAGACTAAATCGGTCTTCTAAGAGCAAATTGGTCAAGATAAGCTGAATTTTTAAGCTTTATATTAACTGGTTGAAGATGGAGTGACCTAGTGGTTGGAGCACTAGTCTTGACATCCAGAGATGGCCGCTTCAAATCCCACTGCTGCTCCTTTTGATCTTGGGCAAGTCACTTAACCCTCAATTGCCTCAGGTACAAACTTAGATTGTGAGCCCTCCTGGGAGAGGGAACTACCTAGTGTACCAGAATGTTGCTCACTTTGAACTACTACTGAAAAAGGTGTGAGCAAAATCTAAATAAATATACTTATAAAATACCAGCAGGTCATTCTGAAGTTCAGGAGACACCAAATGCTGAAGAACTGGCAAATTTCTTCAGAAGCAAAACAGAAAAAGTCAGAACATTGGTCCTTGCTTTAATTAGAACCTTTGGGGGAACATGAAGGTGGGAGTAGTCAAGGGATAGCAGGAGATAGGATTTGGTCTGATTTTTCTCCACCTACTATGCAGACAGTGTCTGCTTATCTTAAAAAATTGTCAATATCTTATTGCATGCTTCATGTATGCTTACCATCATTGATGAAACTGGTCTCTCCAAAATTTGCCAGTTCAATTACAGAAACAATTGGTAGAAACTTCGAAAAGGGGAGGACAGGAAAATTATCCTAACGGCTATTTCTAAAAATCCTCCTCTTCCCAGTAATGAAGTAATTAATTACAGACCAATTGGATCTATACCTCTTCTAACCAAGGTGACAGTGGGAATAGTGGCAGCTCAATTAGCTAAGTTTCTAGATCAGTATGAAATTCTTCACTACTCCCGGTCTGAGTTGAGAAGCGGATATAGTACTGAAACCGTTATGACAACATTAATGGCCAATATTAGAAGTTAATGTGAGCAAGTGCAAAGTGATGCATGTTGGAAAGAGGAACCCGAATTATAGTTATGTAATGCAAGGTTCCACATTAGGAGTCACCGACTGGGAAAGGGATGCAGACGTCATCGTTGATGATACGTTGAAACCCTCTGCTCAGTGTGCGGCGGCTGCTAAGAAAGCAAATAGAATATTAGGTATTATAATGAAAGGAATGGAAAACAAAAATGAGGCCGTTATAATGCCTTTGTATCACTCCATGGTGCGACCTCACCTCAAATATTGTGTTCAGTTCTGGTCACCGCATATCAACAAAGATATAGTGGAATTAAAAAAGGTACAGAGAAGGGTGACGAAAATGATAAAGGGAATGGAACGACTTCTCTATGAGGAAAGGCTAAAGTAGCTAGGGATCTTCAGCTAGGAGAAAAGATGGCTGAGGGGAGATACAATAGAGGTCTATAAAATAATGAGTGCAGTGGAATGGGTAGACGTGAATCACTTGTTTACACTTTCCAAAAATACTAGGATTAGGGGGCATACGATGAAGCTAGAAAGTAGTAAATTTAAAACAAATCATAGAAAATATTTCTTCACTCAACGTGTAATTAAACTCTGGAATTCATTGCCAAAGGATGTAGTAAAAGCAGTTAGCTTAGTGGGGTTTAAAAAAGCTTTGGATGGCTTCCTAAAGGAAAAGTCTATAGACCATTATTAAAATGGACTTGGGGAAAATCCACAGCTTATTTCTAGTATAAGAAGCATAAAATTCATTGTACTGTTTTGGGATCTTGCCAGGTACTTGTGACGTGGATTGGCCACTGTTGGAAACAGGATGCTGGGCTTGATGGACCTTCAGTCTGTCCCAGTATGGCAATACTTATGTACTTACATACTTATGTAGGTTTGTTTGAGTTAAGAAGTTTTGCTGCTCCTGTTTGACATGTCAAGCACCTTTGACTTTGTTGATCATAACAGCTTATTAACCGCCCCCCCCCCCCCCCCCACTTTTTACAAACCAGCACAATAATGCCAAAACAGCCCGTTCACTTTGAATGAGTTGTGTTGGCTTTAGTGCACCAGCAGCTGCTAGTAAGGCTTTGTAAAAGGGGGGGGGGGGGGGGGCTAAATCTTATAAGCAGGTTTGGCATGATTGGAGCAGTGTTGGAATGGTTGAGAAGTTTCCTTACCAAAAGGAAATCAAACATATAAACGGCGAGTGACCGTACTCATTCGCAAATGCGCAGTAGAGACCTTCTCTGCCCCGCCCCCACGTCAATACGTGATGACGGGGGGCGGAACACAGAGGGTCTGTACTGCGCATTGCTGAGGGAGGGACACCGCCGTCTAATGCTCCCCCCACCCGAGTCGCCGCCGCCACCCACCTTCTACCCGGTCGGGCCCTCGCTCCGCTATTGAAACAGCGAGGGTCCGGGGAACGCAGCACTGAGCTCTGCTGAGCTGCCGACATCGCCCTTCCTTCTTCTTCTCTGCCTCTGCCCCGCCCTCGACGACGTTACGTCACACGAGGGCGGGACAGGCAGAGAAGAAGAACGAAGGACGACGTCGGCAGCTCAGCAGAGCTCAGTGCTGCATTCCCGGACCCTCGCTGTTTCAATAGCGGAGCGAGGGCCCGGCCGGGTGGAAGGTGGGTGGTGACGGCTCGGTGGGGGGGCGCGAACTCGGAGGGGGAGGGGCAGCGGCGAACTCGGCGGTGGGGTCGGGGCCTTTCAACCCCCCCCCTTCCTATAATAGCCCGTTTTTACGGGCTCAAAGTCTAGTATCAAGTAGAAATGAAGGGAAAATGTTCTCAGGAATAGATAACATCTTTGTGTGGTGTCCCCCAGGGCACCACATTATCCCCAAGCTTACTTGCCCCCTGTTTACTAAGCCACGCCTGCGGCTGCCATGCGCTAATGCCGACACAGCCCATTCACTTTGAATGGACTGTGTCGGCAATGAAACATAGCAGCTGCTAGCTGCAGTCCATGTATCCAGACGTTCTTACCACCTTTATCCCTGTAGCTGGAGATATTTCCTGTATAACAATTAAGGTAATCAATAGAAATAAAACAAAATAAAACATGAAAAAGAAAATTATTTAGTTATTTATTATTAGCATTTGTATAGCGCTACCAGACACACGCAGCGCTGAACACCTGATACAAAGAGAGACAGTCCCTGCTCAAAAGAGCTTACAATCTAAGTAATACAGACAAACAAGACAGTTACGGGTGAGGGAAGTAATGGGTGAGATGGGAGGAAGGAAAAACATTCAACATAAAGGAATCCTTCACATGCTCATCTTCCAGTGTGGTATACATCATCCAGTGTAAAAAATGTGACCAAGGATGCTATGTTGGAGAAACAAGCCAGATGCTAAAGACAGGATTTGACTTACATAGACATCACAAGAAAAACGCCATTGCCAGCCAGGATGCCACGCCTGTGGGGCAACACTTTACAAAAACAGAACACTGTACTAATGATTTCATAGTAAGAATACTGAAAGGTAACTTTAAAACAATACAGGAACGTAAGACCTTTGAAGTCAGAATGATTAAATATTTTGACACCCACCAGACAGGACTTAACAGAGATCTGGGCTTTCTAGCCCATTATAAGCCATAAAATTGTAAACTGTACTGCTTTGTTTGTCACTCTCCTGTCTCCATGCATATCCCCCTGTCTCACCCATCCACCTCCATCCCCACCCTGTTAGATTGTCACTGAAATGCTTTGATGCCTCACTTATATATACTGTCATCTACCAAGATTTGCTTATTTCCGATCTGATGAAGAAGGGCAACCTTCGAAAGCTAATCAAGAAATGTACTAAGTTATGTCCAATAAAAAAGGTATCATCTTATTTTCTTTTTCATGTTTTATTTTGTTTTATTTCTATTGATTACCTTTAAAAGCGGACTAACACGGCTATCACACCTCTCTACTCTGTATAACAATTAAAATCAAACAGGTACTAGATTGTTTGCAATCCTGGGCTAGATCCACTAAATTGAAAATTAACACTGAAAAGACCAATTTTTTTTCCAGATTACTCACCCTCGTAATTTGAATCAAGTTGATATGGTAGTACTTGATGGAACTAACTATAAACTAGAATCACAGCTGATAATATTGGGGGGGGTAACCTTAAACACCACAATTTTTTTTGAACCCTATATCCAAGTGTTGTCTGTTAAGGTCTTTCAACTACTTTGGAAGTTGAGATAGTAACATAGTAACTTAGTAACATAGTAGATGACGGCAGAAAAAAACCTGCACAGTCCATCCAGTCTGCCCAACAAGATAAACTCATATGTGCTAGTTTTTTGTGTATACCTTACCTTGATTTGTACCTGTCTTTTTCAGGGCACAGACCGTATAAGTCCACCCAATACTATCCCCGCCTCCCAACCACCAGCCCCGCCTCCCACCACCGGCTCTGGCACAGACCGTATAAGTCTACCCAGCACTATCCCCGCCTCCCAACCACCAGCCCTGGCACAGACCGTATAAGTCCACCCAATACTATCCCCGCCTCCCAACCACCAGCCCCTCCTCCCAACCACCGGCTCTGGCACAGACCATATAAGTCTGCCCAGCACTATCCTCACTTCCCAACCACCAGACCCGCCTCCCACCACCGGCTCTGGCATAGACCGTATAAGTCTGCTCAGCACTATCCCCGCCTCCCAACCACCAGCCCCGCCTCCCACCACCGGCTCTGGCACAGACCGTATAAGTCTGCCCAGCACTAGCCCCGCCTCCCAACCGTCTCTGCCACCCATTCAAGGCTAAGCTCCTGAGGATCCCTTCCTTCTGAACAGGATTCCTTTATGTTTATCCCACGCATGTTTGAATTCCGTTACCGTTTTCCTCTCCACCACCTCCCGCGGGAGGGCATTCCAAGCATCCACCACCCCCTCCGTGAAAAAATACTTCCTGACATTTTTGTGTAATATGTGTAAGATCGTGTTTTAAGGCTGATGTTTTTTACCTGATAGCTCGGATTCAGAGTGCTGTATAAGCTGCAGCTACAACCTGATTACAGGAGAACAGGGAATAACGTGGAACCGAGGGTGGTTTCTCACTCAGAGCATTGTAAAAGCTGGGTATCTTGTCTGAAAGAGTCTATGGTGACAATAGTACATGGAACCCACCCAATGAATCCCAGAAGCACAAACTGCTGCTTAACGGTAATTTTTCCAGTCATAATTAATTCAGTTTCCATTTCTATTCTTTTTTATATGTCATTGAAGGTTTTCCATGAAAGGAAGGGGTACCAGGAAATCACAAATGCAAATGTATCATAGTAACATAGTAGATGACGGCAGATAAAGACCTGCACTGTCCATCCAGTCTGCCCAACAAGATAAACTCATATGTGCTACTTTTTGTGTATACCTGACTTTGATTAGTATCTGCCATTTTCAGGGCACAGACCGTAGAAGTCTACCCAGCACTAGCCCCGTCTCCCAACCACTAGCCCCGCCTCCCCCCACCGGCTCTGCCACCCAATCTCCACTAAGCTTCTGAGGATCAATGTAAAGAGCAGCTGGGAAATACACCAAGATGCTTTTTCTTTTCTCTCTTTTAATTTTTTTATTGATAACTCAAAGTTAAGCAACACAACACACAACATACTCAATATTGCCAACTTACAAACAATAAGATACAATGCATGAACCATACAGCTTGTAAACCGTCCATTCCCCCCCCCCCACCCCACCCCACCCCTCCCCTTCCCAACCCCTCCATCCCAACCCCTATACCACTCAATTACCAAAATCTCAGGAACCTTCCTGTTGCTATCCGTATTAATTCAAGGAAGTACAACAGTACCAATAATCCAGAACTGTTTGGCAGCTCTGTACTCTAGGAAAAGCAGCTTACTACGGGGCAAAGAGGAGGTGGAACCCCCCCCCCCCACACCCACTCCACATCCAAAATCAACAAGCACTAATAAGTAAACTCCGACCCCTGATTTTTTATTCATCCGATTATTGCTCTTTACATTGCTACGAAATTTTAACATGGAAAGTCAGATACCTTTTCTTCATCTGGGGCAAACATTTGCAGCATGAGCAGAACTCATTACAATGTGAGCCTGACACCAGCCATCATAGCAGCGAAATGAAATGAAAGCTGATTTTTACTCTGTGGAATGTATCGCTCTGCTTCTCCGCCAGACTGAGAAGGGAAATCATGTTTTGCCAGGAAACCAAGGCTGGTGCTCTGTGTTTATTTAAAATAGGAAAGAAAATGAACTGTTCTCAGTTTAAGCTGTTACATAAGAACATAAGAATAACCGTACTGGGTCAGACCAATGGTCCATCAAACCCAGTATCCAGCTTCCAATAGTGGCCAATCCAGGTCACAAGTACCTGGCAGAAACCCAAATAGTAGCAACATTCCATGATACCAATCCTGGGGCAACCAGCGGCTCTCCCTATGTCCATCTCAATAACAGACTATGGACTTTTCCTCCAGGAACTTGTCCAAATCTTTTTTTTTTAACCCAGATATGCTACCGCTGTTACCACATCATTTGGCATTGAGTTCCAGAGCATAACTATTCTTTGAGTGAAAACTATTTCCTCCTATTTGTTTTAAAGTGTTTCCACGTAATTTCATTGAGTGTCCCCTGGTCTTTGAACTTTTTGAAAGAGTGAAAAATCGGTTCATTTCTACCTGTTCTACACCACTCAGGATGTTATAGACATCAACCATATCCCTGCTCTGCCGTCTTTTTTCCAAGTTGAAGAGCCCTAACCTCTTTAGCCTTTCCTCATATGGGAGCATTTCCAACCCTGCTATCATTATGGTCGCTCTTCTTTGAACCTTTTTCTAATTCTGCAATATCCTCTTTGGATACAGTGACCAGAACTGAACACAATACTCGAAGTGAGGTTGCAGCATAGAGCAATTCAGAGGCATTATAATATTTTTGGTCTTATTTTACATCCCTCTCCTAATTCCTAGTGTCCTGTTTGCTTCAGTGGCGTTCCTAGGGCGGCTGGCACCCGGGGCGGATCGGCGATGTGCCCCCCCCCCCGGGTGCAGTGCCCCCCCCCCCGGCAAAACGATACCTTCTCTCCCCCCCCCCCCCGATGAAACGACACCTCCTCCTGGCGAAGCAACACCCCCCCCCCCCCCCAGGGTGCATTTTTACCTGCTGGGGGGGTGCCGTGCGCCTGTCGGTGTCGCTCGTTCGATGCTCCCTCTGCCCAGGAACAGGAAGTAACCTGTTCCGGGGCAGAGGGAGCACGGAACGAGCGGTACTGACAGGCGCGTGGTACCCCCCCAGCGGCGTGCACCCGGGGCGGACCACACCCACCGCCCCCCCCCCCAGGAACGCCACTGATTTGCTTTTTTGGCTGCCGCCGTACACTGGGCAGAAGATTTCAGCGTATTGTCTACAATGACGCCTAGATCTTTTTCTTGAATGCTGACTCCTAAAGTGGACCCTAGCATCAGATAACTATAATTCGGATTATCCTTCCCACTTAACCCTCCATTGCCCCATGTAAGCCGCATTGAGCCTGCCATGAGTGGGAAAGCGCGGGGTACAAATGTAACAATAACAAAAAAATATGTGCATGACTTTGCATTTGTCCACATTAAATTTCATCTGCCCTTTGATACCAAGTCTTCCAGTTTCCTAAGGTCTTTCTGCAATTTTTCACAATCCACATGTGTTTTGACAACTTGAGTAGTTTGTGCCATCTGCAAATGTAATCACCTCACTCGCCGTTCTGATCATTTATAAATATGTTAAATAGCACCGGTCCCAGTACAGATCCCTGTGGAACTCCACTATTCACCCTCCTCCACTGACAAAAATGGCTATTTAAACCTACCCTTTGTTTTCTGTCCAATAACCAATTCTTAATTCACAGAAGGATAGTGCCTCCTATTCCAATTTTCCTTATTTTTTCCAAGCCATTTTTACATGTCTGAATACTGCTTCTCCTCAATCCAACTAAAAGTTGCATTTAATAGAGGCACCCCTAGAGGTGTATGGCCCAGAGGAGGAAAGATAGACATATTCATTGCATTTTCAACTCTATAAGTATAATTGTCCATGAAAATTACTC
Source organism: Microcaecilia unicolor (assembly GCF_901765095.1). Taxonomy (NCBI): domain Eukaryota; kingdom Metazoa; phylum Chordata; class Amphibia; order Gymnophiona; family Siphonopidae; genus Microcaecilia; species Microcaecilia unicolor. The sequence goes on along the minus strand of NC_044040.1, from coordinate 211,898,846 downwards.
ACAGAAGAAGCAGGTGCTTTTTCCCATTACTACTTACTACTACTTAACATTTCTAGAGCGCTACTAGGGTTATGCAGCGCTGTACAGTTTAACAAAGAAGGAAAGTCCCTGCTCGAAGGAGCTTACAATCTAAAGGACGAAATGTCAAGTTGGGGCAGTCAAGATTTCCTGAATAGAGGTGTAGTGGTTAGGTGCCGAAGGCGACATTGAAGAGGTGGGCTTTGAGCAAGGATTTGAAGATGGGCAGGGAGAGGGCCTGGTGTATGGCTCAGGGAGTTTATTCCAAGCATAGGGTGAGGCGAGGCAGAAAGGGCGGAGCCTGAAGTTGGCGGTGGTGGAGAAGGGTACTGAGAGGAGGGATTTGTCTTGAGAGCGGAGGTTACGGGTAGGAACGTAAGGGGAGATGAGGGTAGAGAGGTAAGGAGGGGCTGCAGATCGAGTACATTTGTAGGTTAGTAGGAGAAGCTTGAACTGTATGTGGTACCTGATCGAAAGCCAGTGAAGTGACTTGAGGAGAGGGGTGATATGAGTATATCGGTCCAGGCGGAAGATAAGACATGCAGCAGAGTTCTGAACGGACTGAAGGGGGGATAGATGGCTAAGTGGGAGGCCAGTGAGGAGTAGGTTGCAGTAGTCAAGGCGAGAGGTAATGAGAGAGTGGACGAGAGTTCGGGTGGTGTGCTCAGAGAGGAAAGGGCGAATTTTGCTAATGTTATAGAGGAAGAAGCGACAGGTCTTGGCTATCTGCTGGATATGCGCAGAGAAGGAGAGGGAGGAGTTGAAGATGACTCCGAGGTTGCGGGCAGATGAGACGGGGACGATGAGGGTGTTATCATCTGAGATAGGCAGCAATGTCGGATAAGCAAGCCGATACTTTGGCCTGGGTTTCGGCAGTGATGTCTGGTGTGGAGAGATAAAGCTGGGTGTCGTCAGCATAAAGATGATATTGGAAACCATGAGATGAGATCAGGGATCCCAGGGAAGAGGTGTAGATTGAGAAAAGAAGGGATCCAAGGACAGATCCCTGAGGAACTCCAACAGAGAGCGGGATGGGGGTGGAGGAAGAACCATGAGAGTGTACTCTGAAGGTACGGTGGGAGAGATAAGAGGAGAACCAGGAGAGGACAGAGTCCTGGAACCCAAATGAGGACAGTATGGCAAGAAGCAAATTGTGATTGACAGTGTCAAAAGTGGCGGATAGGTCGAGGAGGATGACGATGGAGTAGTGACCTTTGGATTTGTCAAGGAACAGGTCATTGCAGACTTTAGATAGTGCCGTTTCTGTCGAGTGTAGGGGGCGAAAGCCAGATTGAAGCAGATCGAGGATGGCATGAGAGGAGAGAAAATCAAGGCAACGGCTGTGAACGGCGCGTTCAAGTATCTTGGAGAGGAAGGGTAGGAGGGAGATGGGGCGGTAGTTGGAAGGACAGGTAGGGTCTAGTGATGGTTTTTTGAGAAGTGGTGTGACTACAGCATGTTGAAGGTGTCAGGGACAGTTGCAGTGGAGAGAGAGAAGTTGAGGATATGACAGATAGGGGGGGTGACGGTAGGAGAGATGATGTTAAGTAAGTTGGTGGGGATGGGGTCTGAGGAACAGGTGGTGCATTTCGAGGAGGAGAGGAGATGGGCGGTTTCCTCTTCAGTGTTATCAGGAAAAGAGGAGAAGGAGGCCAGGGTTGGTTGGTTGAGGGAGTGGGTTATAGGGTGACGAGGAGGAGAAAGTAGTGAAAATTACTCACAGAAGAAGCAGGTGCTTTTTCCCATTGCATATTTGAAAGTGAAAGTGTGTCACTCTTGCTTTGAAAACTGGTGCAGACAAACAGGCTCATTTTCAAAAGAGAAAAGCTTCCAAAAAGTGACATTAGTCTGCATTTGGATGTTTTTCTCACAAAAACATTCACATCAGTATTTTCGAAAGCACTTTTTAGACGTTTTTCTCTGAAGTCCATCAGAAGTGCATCTAAATCTCAATGGGGTGTGCCAGCCATAATGGAACAAAACGAAAACGTCTAGGACTAAAACTTAGACGTTTTAAGCTAGACCTGTTTTTATAATGAATAACTATGGTGGGAATTGAACCCACTACCCCAGGATGAAAGTCCACAGCACTAACACTAGGATACTCCTTCACTACACACAAAGAGGTGCCCTTACTGCCACATTGGTCACTAACCCCCTCCCATCCCCCCCCCCCCACAAACCCACCAGAAACTCACTTTACCTACAAATTGGTGCTCCCTTCACCGATAAGGGCTATGGTAGTGGTGTACAGTTGGGGGTAGCGGGTTTTGGGGAGCTCAGCAGACAAAGTAAGGGAGCAATGGTCAGATGTGTACCTGTGAACATTTTATGAGGTCCACTGTAGTGCCCCCTAGGGTGTCCTATTGCTGTCCTGGGATGTCAGGGGGACCAGTCTACTAAAAATGCTGGCTCCGCCTACATCCCAGTGGCTTGATTTTGTACGTTTTGCACTTGGACATTTCTTTTTTCGAAAATGGACCAAAATACAAAACGTACAAAATACAAAACTTCCATAGTATTTTTGAAAAAAAAGATAGACGTTTTTCTTTTTTGAAAATGTGTAAAACGTTCAAATTCAGATTTAGACGTCATATCGAAAATTCTCCTCAGAGGGGCCTAAGCACAGAAGTTCCCGTAAACCACTGCACGCTATTTCCATCTCAGTAAAAATAGTCTTTTTAGGAGTTCTGCCTGCTTAGAAAAACCTAAAAAAAAACCTCGTGGCTTCTTTCCCTCACCTTCACCACCATGTGGTTTTCCCAAGCTCATCCCGTCCATCAACCACCCTTGCTGCTGCCCTACTGGCGCCATCTTGAGAACTGGTGGCAGTTTATCCCACATGCTTTGTACACACGTCACCTATCACTGTAACAGCCAGAACAGATAACTCAGTATCTTAAATTTTATATATGGAATAATAAAAGTGAGATCATGACTGTGGACTCATAATTAATGAAGCTTGGCTTCCCGAACTATTGAAGCATCAGAGAAGTGAATTGCAGTAAATAGCAAGCTAGAATTCACTAATGTGATGGTCCCCTGTAATAACACATTTCAGTTTGACAAACACAAATGACTCTGTCACGGAAGGGCCTTCGGAGGCAAAGTCCAAATTTATAAACACAGGGAAAGGAAAGCACAATTTCAGATCCAAAATGCACCAACACAATGGTGGCAAAGAGACTAAAACAATCGTGCAGCTCTATTTCTACCTAAATAGAAAGAGCGCCTTCTGTCTCGCTGCACCCTACGCCTGGAATAAACTTCCTGAGCCCCTACGTCTTGCCCCATCCTTGGCCACCTTTAAATCTAGACTGAAAGCCCACGTCTTTAACATTGCTTTTGACTCGTAACCACTTGTAACCACTCGCCTCCACCTACCCTCCTCTCCTCCTTCCTGTACACATTAATTGATTTGCTTACTTTATTTTTTGTCTATTAGATTGTAAGCTCTTTGAGCAGGGACTGTCTTTCTTCTATGTTTGTGCAGCGCTGCGTACGCCTTGTAGCGCTATAGAAATGCTAAATAGTAGGTAGTAGTAGTCTCTTGTAATCAGAGGTGATATTGTGATGTCATAATGCCTCAGGCCACCAATAAGAGCCAACCTCATCAGTGATGTCACAATGGCTTGATTGTCCTATACTCGGCTCACTTTTATTACATAGCTCTTTGAGCAGGGACTGTCTTTCTTCTATGTTTGTGCAGCGCTGCGTACGCCTTGTAGCGCTATAGAAATGCTAAATAGTAGTAGTAGTAGTAAAATAAGATTCTCCTGCAGCTTGCATGTTAATACTTTGCAGATTAAGGGCCCTGTTTACTAAGGTGTGACCAAAGGACTGTTATGGGCATCTACACAGTTAACGCATGTTAATGCTTAGCACTCGCTAAAAATGCTAACACGCCTCTAGCGTGGCTTAGCAAACAGGACCCTTGAGATAAGCAAGATGAAGATGCGAGAGGAAAGAGTAAGAAAGTCAAGGAGAAGAAAATCAGTAGCTGAGAGATTTATTTCTTAGGATTTTTAACCCACTATAGGAAGCCGTTCACCCAAGGTGGAAAACCACAGGTGTAGCTTGACATTCTATGAATACTAAAATGATGAAATGCCAGCATAATGCACATATGAAATGATTGTAAAAGGAATAACAGGCAGGGCCACCAAGAGACTGGGCCGGGCCCGGAGCAAGGCCGCCCCCGGGGCCCCGCCCCTGCTGCCCTCGCCGCCCCGCCCCCCGAGGTCGCAGCTGCTGCTCCCCCCTCCACCCCGCCAAGGTTGCCACCGCTCCCCCCCCAAGATCGCCGCAGCCACTGCTCCCCCCTCCAACCCCCTGGGGTCGCCACCGCTCCCCCCCCCCCCCTCCGTCCACCACTGGGTCGGGCCCCCTGCATTGAAATCGCAGTCTCACCTCCATGAAAGCAGCGCTGCAGGCAGCAGAACGCCTCCCTTCGGCCCTCCTTCCCTCCTTGTGTCCCACCCTCGTGGAAGTTACGTCAGATGAGGGCGGGACAAAGGTAGGGAAGGAGGGCCGAAGGGAGGCATTCTGCTGCCTGCAGCGCTGCTTTCACGGAGGTGAGACTGCGATTTTACTGCAGGAGGCAGACGGTCGACAACCCCCCCTTGCCCCCCCTCTCGGCGGCTATGATAATGGGTCTGATATTCAGCTCATAGTTGTGGGCTGAAGTGGAGGAGTGGCCTAGTGGTTAGGGTGGTGGACTTTGGTCCTGGGGAACTGAGGAACTGAGCTCAATTCCCACTTCAGGCACAGGCAGCTCCTTGTGACTCTGGGCAAGTCACTTAACCCTCCATTGCCCCATGTAAGCTGCATTGAGCCTGCCATGAGTGGGAAAGCGCAGGGTACAAATGTAACAAAAATAAAATAGATACTATTGGAGATTCTACATGGAATGTTGCTACTATTGGAGATTCTACATGGAATGTTGCTATTCCACTAGCTCCTCACATATCCAAAGATGAGAACTATGAGAATGGCCACAGTCTACTTGCCGAAAATACATTTGCCTTAATGATTGCAAAACTCAGCCATACATGTATCTTGTTTCAATACCTTCATAAGTTGACTCATTTTTTGGGAACCCTCGGACGATACCACTAGTGGTATCGTCCGAGGGTTCCCAAAAAATGAGTCAACTTATGAAGGTATTGAAACAAGATACATGTATGGCTGAGTTTTGCAATCATTAAGGCAAATGTATTTTCGGCAAGTAGACTGTGGCCATTCTCATAGTTCTCATCTTTGGATATGTGAGGAGCATTAAAACTACCAAAGAGTTTTGTGTATAAGGGAGATTTAAGTGGTTTCAGCTATTCCACTAGCAACATTCCATGTAGAAGGCTGCGCAGGCTTCTGTTTCTCTGAGTCTGACGTCCTGCACGTACGTGCAGGACGTCAGACTCACAGAAGCAGAAGCCTGCGCAGCCACATTGGTGATCTGCAAGGGCCGACTTCTACATGGAATATTGCTAGTGGAATAGCAACATTCCATGTAGAATCTCATATAGTAGCAACAGTGGAGGAGTGGCCTAGTGGTTAGGGTGGTGGACTCTGGTCCTGGGGAACTGAGGAACTGAGTTCGATTCCCACTTCAGGCACAGGCAGCTCCTTGTGACTCTGGGCAAGTCACTTAACCCTCCATTGCCCCATGTAAGCTGCATTGAGCCTGCCATGAGTGGGAAAGTGCAGGGTACAAATGTAACAAAAATAAAAAAAAACTCTGGATTTTCAATGCCGGGGCAGGCGCAGTTTCTGGAACTGAATATGTGGGTATATATGGTAACCCAGAAATTAAATATTCAGACTGGTGCCTGGTTAACTTGGCACATAAAGCACCTTAATTTCCGAAAAGCATTAAAGACCCACCTGTTTGAAAAGGCATACCCTACGGAACCAACCCTAAATCTCTGCAGCACAACTTAAACAAACCTTATAATATATACTATACAGCTGTCCTCTACTATTCCTAACTGTTGTCTAGATCTATAAACCTTATAAGACTATAACATCAACCTGTATTTGTTTCTATACCGGAGCTGGTGAATGCCTTTACGGTACTATGTAAGCCACATTACTACTACTACTACTATTTAGCATTTCTATAGTGCTACAAGGCGTACGCAGCGCTGCACAAACATAGAAGAAAGACAGTCCCTGCTCAAAGAGCTTACAATCTAATAGACAAAAAATAAAGTAAGCAAATCAATTAATGTGTACAGGAAGGAGGAGAGGAGGGTAGGTGGAGGTGAGTGGTTACAAGTGGTTACGAGTCAAAAGCAATGTTAAAGAGGTGGGCTTTCAGTCTAGATTTAAAGTTGGCCAAGGATGGGGCAAGACGTAGGGGCTCAGGAAGTTTATTCCAGGCGTAGGGTGCAGCGAGACAGAAGGCGCAAAGTCTGGAGTTGGCAGTAGTGGAGAAGGGAACAGATAAGAAGGATTTATCCATGGAGCGGAGTGCACGGGAAGGGGTGTAGGGAAGGACGAGTGTGGAGAGATACTGGGGAGCAGCAGAGTGAGTACATTTATAGGTTAGTAGAAGAAGTTTGAACAGGATGCGAAAACGGATAGGGAGCCAGTGAAGGGACTTGAGGAGAGGGGTACTACTACTACTATTTAGCATTTCTATAGCGCTACAAGGCGTACGCAGCGCTGCACAAACATAGAAGAAAGACAGTCCCTGCTCAAAGAGCTTACAATCTAATAGACAAAAAATAAATAAAGTAAGCAAATCAAATCAATTAATGTGAACGGGAAGGAAGAGAGGAGGGTAGGTGGAGGCGAGTGGTTACAAGTGGTTACGAGTCAAAAGCAATGTTAAAGAGGTGGGCTTTCAGTCTAGATTTAAAGGTGGCCAAGGATGGGGCAAGACGTAGGGGCTCAGGAAGTTTATTCCAGGCGTAGGGTGCAGCGAGACAGAAGGCGCGAAGTCTGGAGTTGGCAGTAGCGGAGAAGGGAACAGATAAGAAGGATTTATCCATGGAGCGGAGTGCACGGGAAGGGGTGTAGGGGTGAGCCTGCAAATAGGTGGGAAAATGTGGGATACAAATGCAACAAATAAAATGAATAAATTAATAACGATAAGAGAACCTTTGTGCTGTCCCAACTTTGGGGCTCTTTTATTAAGATGCACCGAAAAACGCCCTGTGCTGGCGTAGGCGTGAGTTTTGGATGCGTGCAGGTCCATTTTTCAGCGCACCTGCAATAAAGGCCTTTTTTTTTTTGTGGCCAAAAATGGATGTGTGAGAAAATTAAAACCAGTGCGCATCCATTTTCGGCATGAGACCTTACCGCCACCCATTGGTTTAGTGGTAAGGTGTTTACTTAAGTGGTTAGAGGATCGAATATCTCCGAGCGGGATAGTGCGGACAGATGTGAAGCATTTGTTTACGCTTTCTAACAATAATAGAACCAGGAGACACAAGATGAAATTAGAATGTGGTAGGTTTAAAACGAATCAGAGAAAGTTTTTCTTTACTCAGCGCGTGGTTTGACTCTGGAACTCATTGCTGGAGAAGGTGATGATGGCAGCTGGCCTTGCTGAGTTTAAAGGGGGTCTGGACAGATTCCTTGGGGCCTGGATTGGCCGTTGTCGGAGACAGAGTGCTGGGCTTGATGGACCTTTGGTCTTTTCCCAGCGTGGCAGTGCTTATGTGCTTATGTGCTAACTGATTACTTAGTACCTTCACCCAAACTCAGCCCCTAACATAGCTGGTTAGGGAATGGCCAGTTAGATGAGAGAGTTCCTTCTATCTCACTGCTCCCTATGCCTGGAATACACTCCCTGAGCCGGTACGTCAGGCTCAGTCTCTGGCTGTCTTCAAGTCTAGGCTTAAAGCTATTGCTTTCGACTCCTAACCATGACTCTCTTACTCAACACCCTCACTTATCACCCCTACCACTGCAATTTCCCCACCCCTAGCTGTCTGTTCGTCTGTCCAATTTAGATTGTAAGCTCTGTTGAGCAGGGACTGTCTTTTCATGTTAATTTGTACAGCGCTGCGTAAGTCTAGTAGCGCTATAGAAATGTTTAATAGTAGTAGTAGTAGTATGAGCCAAGTATAGGACAGTCAAGCCATTGTGACATCACTGATGAGGTTGGCTCTTAGGCATTGGTGGACTGAGGCATTATGACATCACAATGTCAGCTCTGGTTAAATCACCGCAGTTCCTCAGTACCTTTCCGCTCTCATCTCTCCCTACACTGCTCCCCGTGAACTCCGTTCGCTGGGTGTCTCCTGTCGTCCCCCTTCTCCCCCACTGCTAACTCCCGGCTCCGTTCCTTCTATCTCGCTGCTCCCTATGCCTGGAATAGACTCCCTGAGCCAGTACGTCAGGCTCAGTCTCTGGCTGTCTTCAAGTCTAGGCTTAAAGCCCACCTCTTTGCTACTGCTTTCGACTCCTAACCATGACTCTCTTATTCAACACCCTCACTTATCACCCCTACCACTGCAATTTCCACACCCCTAGCTGTGTGTTCGTCTGTCCAATTTAGATTGTAAGCTCTGTTGAGCAGGGACTGTCTTTTCATGTTCATTTGTACAGCGCTGCGTAAGTCTAGTAGCGCTATAGAAATGTTTAATAGTAGTAGTAGTAGTCAGCAGCACTCCTGGTTAAGGAATATCATCAGCCTGCCAGCTCAGCAGGGTTTAACCAATCAGGAGCCTCTCCTGCCTGAACCCCTTTATTAATCAGTATCAATAATATATATATACACGAAGGAGGTACTTTTATAAACCTACTTGAATGTGAAATGTCTCTTTAAAAAAGTAGGTCATGCCTAAAAATACACACTGTTGGATATTTAAAACCGTTTAACCAGCTAGGAAGGGCTCCTGGTATTTGTAGTCCCTGATTCTACTCCTTGATCTCAGTACTGCACGACCCATAATGCATCAGAATAGGGAAGCCAGAAATGCAGGACTGGCCTAAAATCTATCTCCTGTACCTGGGTTAGTTGACAGCTACTTTGTGTTTTCATTTTGAACTTTTCCCCCTAGATTTAAACAGCTGAAATTCCACTTTAGCGTATTCAGTCTCCAGGCATAACTTGTTATTTTACTTTATCTGCCTCCAGTCTAACGGAATGATGGATTGCTTTACTCCCCTCGTCATTATTGATGGCATTTGGTCAGTCTCTGCTATCAAAGATTTCCCAGTTGCAGGGATTAGGTTCCTTAAATAATTACTCAGAGACAGTTATGGGGTAACACAACTCTCTTTACTGAAAATATGCAAAATAAAATTACTGCTTTGAGGTAGTCTTTTTGTCCTGGGGTTGTAACGTGAGTAACATAGTAAATGAGGGCAGATAAAGACCTGTACGGTCCATCCAGTCTGCCCAACAAGATAAACTCATTTACATGGTATGTGATACTTTATACCCAAGTTTGATTTGTCCTTGCCATTCTCGGGGCACAGACCGTAAAAGTCTGCCCAGAACTGTTCTTGTACTAAAAGTTCTGAAGCTTCTGGAATCCTAAAGAGTTACAAGATTCCGGAATCCCAGTTAGTAGCAACATTCCATGTAGAACCCCAAAGAGTAACATAGTAACATAGTAATTGACGGCAGATAAAGACCTGAACAGTCCATCCAGTCTGCCCAACAAGATAAACTCATTTTACATGGTATGTGATACTTTATACCCGAGTTTGATTTGTCCTTGCCTTTCTCAGGGCACAGACCCTAGAAGTCTGCCCAGAACTGTTCTTGTACTAAACTTCCTGAAGTTAACAAGTACATAAGTACATAAGTACATAAGTACATAAGTAGTGCCATACTGGGAAAGACCAAAGGTCCATCTAGCCCAGCATCCTGTCACCGACAGTGGCCAATCCAGGTCAAGGGCACCTGGCACGCTCCCCAAACGTAAAAACATTCCAGACAAGTTATACCTAAAAATGCGGAATTTTTCCAAGTCCATTTAATAGCGGTCTATGGACTTGTCCTTTAGGAATCTATCTAACCCCTTTTTAAACTCCGTCAAGCTAACCGCCCGTACCACGTTCTCCGGCAACGAATTCCAGAGTCTAATTACACGTTGGGTGAAGAAAAATTTTCTCCGATTCGTTTTAAATTTACCACACTGTAGCTTCAACTCATGCCCTCTAGTCCTAGTATTTTTGGATAGCGTGAACAGTCGCTTCACATCCACCCGATCCATTCCACTCATTATTTTATACACTTCTATCATATCTCCCCTCAGCCGTCTCTTCTCCAAGCTGAAAAGCCCTAGCCTTCTCAGCCTCTCTTCATAGGAAAGTCGTCCCATCCCCACTATCATTTTCGTCGCCCTTCGCTGTACCTTTTCCAATTCTACTATATCTTTTTGAGATACGGAGACCAGTACTGAACACAATACTCCAGGTGCGGTCGCACCATGGAGCGATACAACGGCATTATAACATCCGCACACCTGGACTCCATACCCTTCCTAATAACACCCAACATTCTATTCGCTTTCCTAGCCGCAGCAGCACACTGAGCAGAAGGTTTCAGCGTATCATCGACGACGACACCCAGATCCCTTTCTTGATCCGTAACTCCTAACGCGGAACCTTGCAAGACGTAGCTATAATTCGGGTTCCTCTTACCCACATGCATCACTTTGCACTTGTCAACATTGAACTTCATCTGCCACTTGCATGTCCATTCTCCCAGTCTCGCAAGGTCCTCCTGTAATCGTTCACATTCCTCCTGCGACTTGACGACCCTGAATAATTTTGTGTCATCGGCGAATTTAATTACCTCACTAGTTATTCCCATCTCTAGGTCATTTATAAATACATTAAAAAGCAACGGACCCAGCACAGACCCCTGCGGGACCCCACTAACTACCCTCCTCCACTGAGAATACTGGCCACGCAATCCTACTCTCTGCTTCCTATCTTTCAACCAGTTCTTAATCCATAATAATACCCTACCTCCGATTCCATGACTCTGCAATTTCTTCAGGAGTCTTTCGTGCGGCACTTTGTCAAACGCCTTCTGAAAATCCAGATATACAATATCAACCGGCTCCCCATTGTCCACATGTTTGCTTACCCCCTCAAAAAAATGCATTAGATTGGTGAGGCAAGACTTCCCTTCACTAAATCCGTGCTGACTTTGTCTCATCAGTCCATGTTTTTGTATATGCTCTGCAATTTTATTCTTAATAATAGCCTCCACCATCTTGCCCGGCACCGACGTCAGACTCACCGGTCTATAATTTCCCGGATCTCCTCTGGAACCCTTCTTAAAAATCGGAGTAACATTGGCTACCCTCCAGTCTTCCGGTACTACACTCGATTTTAGGGACAGATTGCATATTTCTAACAGTAGTTCCGCAAGTTCATTTTTTAGTTCTATTAATACTCTGGGATGAATACCATCAGGTCCCGGTGATTTACTACTCTTCAGCTTGCTGAACTGACCCATTACATCCTCCAAGGTTACAGAGAATTTGTTTAGTTTCTCCGACTCCCCCGCTTCAAATATTCTTTCCGGCACCGGTGTCCCCCCCAAATCCTCCTCGGTGAAGACCGAAGCAAAGAATTCATTTAATTTCTCCGCTACGGCTTTGTCCTCCTTGATCGCCCCCTTAACACCATTTTCGTCCAGCGGCCCAACCGACTCTTTGGCCGGTTTCCTGCTTTTAATGTATCTAAAAAATTTTTACTATGTATTTTTGCTTCCAACGCTAATTTCTTCTCAAAGTCCTTTTTTGCCCTCCTTATCTCCGCTTTGCATTTGGCTTGGCATTCCTTATGATCTATCCTGTTACTTTCAGTTGGTTCTCTTCTCCACTTTCTGAAGGATTGTTTTTTGGCTCTAATGATTTCCTTTATCTTACTGTTTAGCCACGCCAGCTGACGTTTAGTCTTTTTTCCCTTTTTTCTAATACGTGGAATATATTTGTCCTGAACCTCCAGGATGGTGTTTTTAAACAGCATCCACGCCTGATGCAAGTTTTTTATTCTGCGAGCTGCTCCTTTCAGTCTTTTTTTCACCATTTTTCTCTTAAAATTTACTCTCTAGCCCATTGTAGAGTACTGTAATGTTCTAGATTATAGCAGAAGCATACCCAGACTCGATATTTTGGATGTGCCCAGAGGTGAATTGGATGAGTCCTTCCATATACATATGTCCCCCACCCCCATACACCATACAACAAATATCTTTCTGGAGATATTTTTTAAGAACAGAAATTTTTTTTTCACCTACCCCACATCTCCTTCTTCTCCTCTGCAGCAACCCGGCATCTGCGCTCCTGTCTCTGAACCCCATCACTCCCCGGCGTCCCCAGCACCTGCAGCAATTCATTCTTGCTGCTTGCGCCAGCCCCGCAGATTTCCATCTGCCTCGCCCCGCCCTCGCTGTCGCCTGTTTGGCACGCTGAGGTAGTATTCTATAACTACTTGTGCAGCTTTTCAGAACGCCCCCCTGGTCACACACCCTTTTGAGTTACGTGCTAGTAGAGTTAGGTGCCAGGCCTTATATAATAGCATGCAGCCAGTTGTGCGAGGAAATTTTAATGAGTGCCAATTAACATCAATAAAGGTTGTTAGCACCCAATTATTGATAATTAGGGACTCATTACGCAATTAAGTTGTGCACGGGTCACGGCAGTGTGCCTAAATTTGGGGACCCTATATAGACTCTGGGGGGGGGGGGGGTACTGTGCAAGGATAGAGCATAAACGCTTTATATAACAAGGCTCTGGATTTTAGTGTGACTCACATGATAAGTTAGTCCTGGCAGTGTATCTTGTACTCTGTCAGATGCTAGCACTGATCAGTGCAAACAGAGCCCAGAGCCTGCAGTCTTTGTGCTGGTGTACAGAGAAAGGGAACGTCGATTTCCTGGGGTTCTTGCAGCCTTGCCAAAGGCACGGTACACTGTGACAGGATCTTAGATCTAACTGGAATGTTCCAGTTCTCTGGCAGCTGACTGCTGGCTCCTTCTAACTAGCCCTCCCCACCCCGCACTCATCGTGCTATTTTTCAAGACATTTATAATTTTACCTGCTCTCAGAATCTCAGGATCTTGCAGATACTCCTCAGCTTTATTTCTTTATTATCTTCCTACGAAGAAAAGAGTTCATACTATAGCCTAAAATAACACCGTCTTCCAAAATCATTTATAGTAAAGAGAATTGAAAGCCTGTTACAGGAGATAAGTCAACTTATTTAGATTAGTTACATGTGGTAAAGGCGGTTAGCTTAGCGGGGTTTTAAAAAACGTTTGGACGGCTTCCTAAAGGAAAAGTCCATAGACCATTATTAAAATGGACTTGGGGAAAATCCACTGCTTATTTCTGGGATAAGCAGCATAAAATGTGTTGACGTTTTTTGGGATCTTGCCAGGTATTTGTGACCTGGATTGGCCAGTGTTGGAAACAGGATGCTGGGCTTGATGGACCTTTGGTCTGTCCCAGTGTGGCAATACTTATGTACTATGTAAAGCACAGAATGCTTCCGAGAGTTTGAAAAAAAAAAAGTTGATTGAAAAGCATAACCTAGTGGTTAGAGCATTAGGCTGATCACCAGGCAAGCCAGAGTTCAAATCCCACTGAAGCTCATTGGGAAAGATTCTATACATGGCGTCTAAAAAATCCAAGGAGAAAACCATTGCAATGGTGGAAGTGCACTGAACCCCTACATAAGTCAGTCAAGCAAAAAAGGAGGGTTGATGTTCGCTTGTAAAAGATTGTAAATACAAAAATGAATCTAATGCTACAAATCCAGAGTTTCAATATACTTCTACGGTCCACTGAAGGGCTTTTCGTACTTCATTTGGTGGACCTTAAATCGAAACTCTGGATTCGCAGCATTAGATTCGTTTTTGTATTACAAGCGAACATGAATCCGCTATATTGTAAGACTCCTGAAGCAGGTGCTTAGGCGCCGAAAAACAGCAGCTGTGTTGAGTCGTTTTAATAAAGATTTTGGACCGCATATATGTCTCCTTTATTGTTTGGAAAGAGCCAGCTCACCCTACTCCTTCTTTTTCGCTCGTCTAAAAAAATCCATGCAGTAAAGATTTCCGCCTAAGCGTATTCTATAAGCGGTGCCTAGATTTAGGCGAGGAATATAGAATACGATTAGGTGGAATTCACTGGGCCATATTCTATAACTGTGCATGTAAATTTTGGAATGTCCCTGAAACACCCTTTTCCCCGCCCATAGCCACGCCCCTTTTGAACTGCATGCATTAGAATTTAGGCACACTGTGTTACGCACTGGCGTAACTGCTCGCAAGTAAATTTAGTCACATGGACGGGTGCTCAACATATTCTATTAACCGCACAAAAATTTAGGCTTAGTCGTATTCCGTTTCTGTGCCAATTTTTTAGGCGTGATATATAGAATCTAGCCCCATATGTAGAATCCACGGGTAAGAGATTACAGCAGTAAAAAAAAAATTTCAAATAACAGTACACATTATGACAATGTCAACACAATATATACTTAGGAAAACTCCATCTTTCGTAAGCACATAGGTGATAAGGATGAAAAAGCCTCGAGGAGCTCCTCTTCAATCCACAACTGTGTTAAGAGAGCTAGGACTTCTTCATCATGGGCAAAATACCACCTAATTGTTTATATATAATATATGGTCTCATTCACCGCATTATTAAAGTTCAAGTGAAACCAATTTCAATCGGCACTTAGCTTAAAGAGTTGAATCACAGCTCTGGATGCCTTTAAAAAATATCTAATTGAAATATTGAAATATTCTTCAGAGTCATTGCCTCCAGTTAATAAAATATATTATATAAGGAATAAAAGTTTTCCTGAAGGTGTGTCTACAACTGATAAACCTATAAATGAGGTGGGAAGAACAACTTTAAATCTATCCGAATTGCTGGAAGTGACATTATCAGAACACTCAGAAAGAATGACTTTAATGGTGCAGTTCGTATTTCAGCAAGATGTTGAAGCTATAAAAAGATTGTGTTTTCGGAAAATGAATGATTTATTCTATGGTAAAACAATACGTATATTTCAGGACGTTACAAAACAAACACAAGAGATTAGGAAAAAGTTTTTGACTATGAGAAAAGAGACCCAGGAGCTTGGAGCCTCTTTCTTTTTGAACTATCCAAGTAAATGTGTAGTGAAATATGAAGGGTTAAAATATATATTTTTCCATCCGGAACAGTTAAGAATGTTCATTGATTCAAGAAAGGTATAAAAGTCCACGCTCTAGCAATTGGTTCAAATTGAATATTATAGGATAGATATTGTGTGCGAAGCCTGTTCTTCGGTTATTTTTGCTTGATGTATTCCCCATATACTTTAGTAATGCCCCCCTCTTTTTTGTGATATAAAAAAGACATTAATGTTTTCTTAATTAATGTATCTAAGGGATGATGTAAATCCATTGAATTTTTCTGTCTGATTTTCTGAAACAAGATTTCTTGTATATGTTATGTTATTGGAAATTAATTTTAAAAAATAAATAAATAAAGAGTTGAATCACGCCGTTGTTCTGTCTCTTCTATCTCTTCTATTTTAATGACCGTGGTCAACGTTGGCCACCGTTTTGCCAATCTGCGTCAGAACCAGTAGTCAGATTGTTGAAGTCCGTTCAGTATGCCGATGGTCGCATTCTGAATGGACTTCGACAATTAGAAATGGTGGCCAACGTTGACCATGGTCATTAAAATAGAAGAGATAGAAGAGACAGAACAACGGCGTGATTCAACTCTTTATTTATTTATTTATTTTTAATTAATTTCCAATAACATAACATATACAAGAAATCTTGTTTCAGAAAATCAGACAGAAAAATTCAATGGATTTACATCATCCCTTAGATACATTAATTAAGAAAACATTAATGTCTTTTTTATATCACAAAAAAGAGGGGGGCATTACTAAAGTATATGGGGAATACATCAAGCAAAAATAACCGAAGAACAGGCTTCGCACACAATATCTATCCTATAATATTCAATTTGAACCAATTGCTAGAGCGTGGACTTTTATACCTTTCTTGAATCAATGAACATTCTTAACTGTTCCAGCTGGAAAAATATATATTTTAACCCTTCATATTTCACTACACATTTACTTGGATAGTTCAAAAAGAAAGAGGCTCCAAGCTCCTGGGTCTCTTTTCTCATAGTCAAAAACTTTTTCCTAATCTCTTGTGTTTGTTTTGTAACGTCCTGAAATATACGTATTGTTTTACCATAGAATAAATCATTCATTTTCCGAAAACACAATCTTTTTATAGCTTCAACATCTTGCTGAAATACGAACTGCACCATTAAAGTCATTCTTTCTGAGTGTTCTGATAATGTCACTTCCAGCAATTCGGATAGATTTAAAGTTGTTCTTCCCACCTCATTTATAGGTTTATCAGTTGTAGACACACCTTCAGGAAAACTTTTATTCCTTATATAATATATTTTATTAACTGGAGGCAATGACTCTGAAGAATATTTCAATATTTCAATTAGATATTTTTTAAAGGCATCCAGAGCTGTGATTCAACTCTTTAAGCTAAGTGCCTATTGAAATTGGTTTCACTTGAACTTTAATAATGCGGTGAATGAGACCATATATTATATATAAACAATTAGGAGGTGTTTTGCCCATGATGAAGAAGTCCTAGCTCTCTTAACACAGTTGTGGATTGAAGAGGAGCTTCTCCAGGCTTTTTCCCCCTTATCACCTATGTGCTTACGATAGATGGAGTTTTCCTAAGTATATATTTTGTGGTTACCTTTAGAGGATACTCAGCCCCCTAGTGAATATTTAATGTCAACACAATACACATTAAAACATGTTTTTGTGAAGTTTAGTGCTTTTGACGTCTCGCTTCAGCTTTCTTTCGCAGTCCTGTTTTTTCTTTGCTACCCCATTTGATGCATCAGTATTCTGTTCGGCTTAGTATATTGACCGTGGGCACCTGATACAGGCTACAATGCCGAAACACGAACCGTGCCGTGTCCTCCACAGCAACTGAATACCATTTATTTTAATAGCGGAAATTTTAAGAACTTCATTTGCACACTGTATTGTGTTGTTTAACGGTTGTCTCCATTGTTTGGTGCTTTTTGTGGAGATTGGTTCTTCTTTCTCTTTTCTGTTTGTGACAGAAAATAATATTATAGTGATACTAATAAGACCAAAAGACATTCAGTATCCATTGCTTTGCTACACTTGCTTAGTATGGAATGCTATTCCAAACTGAAGTAACACCACGTCTCTCCTTTTGGACTTACAAAAATGACGTATTTAACCTTAGTCATGTAAGAATAGCCCATGTGGAAATTATTTCATTTTTATGACACAGAAGACATTTCAACTTGATCAGTAATGAGCTTCCTTTACTTTATTTTCATTCTAAGTCTTCCTGGTTGTAGAATGGTTTTACTATAGCGACCATAAATCATTCAGGCAATTCGGAAGCATTTGATGGTTA
The DNA here is from genome assembly GCF_901765095.1 of Microcaecilia unicolor. Taxonomy (NCBI): domain Eukaryota; kingdom Metazoa; phylum Chordata; class Amphibia; order Gymnophiona; family Siphonopidae; genus Microcaecilia; species Microcaecilia unicolor. The sequence goes on along the minus strand of NC_044040.1, from coordinate 211,881,394 downwards.
TTGTGGGTTAATGAGTCACTATCTGATGAGGTCTTAGCATCTGGCAGATTACATCAGAGCAGGAAGTCACCCGGAAAATGAGGGCTTTCTGAAAGTGTCCTATCAGCCTTGGATAGTCACAGATAAGTCAGGAAAGAGGAACCTGTGGTACAGGCAAACTAGAGAAATCAGAACTGCTCCTTGCTGCACATTTGTTAAAATAAGCTTCCCACAATAATTCAGGCATAATACAGAAGAAAAAACATGTAGGATAAACAGAACCGTGAACTACGTGGAGGGGCATAATCGAACGAAAACGTCTATCTCCATGGGCGTTTATCTCCGAGAATGGGTCCGTGAAGGGGCGGACCGAACCGTATTTTCGAAAAACATGGACGTTTATCTTTTTTTGAGCTGGGCGTTTTTGTTTTTCAGCGATAATGGAAACCGAAAGCGCCCAGCTCAAAAACGAATAACTCCAAGACATTTATTCGTGGGAGGGGCCAGGATTCGTAGTGCACTGGTCCCCCTCACATGCCAGGACACCAACCGGGCACCCTAGGGGGCACTTTTACAAAAACAAAAAAAAGGTAAAAGAGCTCCCAGGTGCATAGCACCCTACCCTTGTGTGTTGAGCTCCCCAAATCCCCCTCAAAACCCACTGCCCACAAGTCTACACCATTATTATAGCCCTAAGGGGTGAAGGGGGGCACCTACATGTGGGTACAGTGGGTTTGGGGGGGTTGGACGACTAATAAGCATTAAGCAGCACAATTGTAACAGGTCGGGGGGGATGGGCCTGGGTCCACCTGCCTGAAGTCCACTGCACCCCCTAACAACTGCTCCAGGGACCTGCATACTGCTGCCAGGGAGGTGGGTATGACATTTGAGGGTGAAAATAAAAAGTTGTGAAACGGCATATTTTGTGGTGGGAGGGGGTTTGTGACCACTGGGAGAGTCAGGGGAGGTCATCCCCCATTCCCTCCAGTGGTCATCTGGTCATTTAGGGCACTTTTTGGGGCCTTATTCGTGGAAAAACAGGGTCCAGGAAAAGTGCCCTAAATTCTCGCTAAAAACGCATATTGTTTTTCCATTATCGGCGAAAGGCGCCCATCTCTGATCGGCCAATAACCACGCCCCAGTTCCGCCTTCACCACGCTTTTGACACGCCCCCATCAACTTTGTCCGCATCCGCGACGGAGTGCAGTTGAAAACGTCCAAATTCGGCTTTTGATTATACCGCTTTATTCGTTTTTGTGAGATAAACGTCTATCTCCCGATTTGGGTCACAATATAGGCGTTTTTCTATTTTGATTATAAGCAGGATAGTGTTCTCTATAGTGCGACGTTTTTTCATATATAAATGAGCAATCCAGATTCAGGAAATTATATTGGCATGAAAACTTGTACTTGTGTTGATTAAAAAGAAAAAAAAAAAAGAATGCATTGGCTTTATATGTGGCCCATTATGTAAATTGTAGAACAAAACAGGTGAAAAAAAAAAAAACCAGAACGAAAAGTACAGTGAGATAAAAACAGGAAAAGCCAAGGAGTTGAATAGATTTATTTATTTATTTAACACATTTATATCCCACATTTTCCCACTTAGATGCAGGCTCAATGTGGCTTACACAATACCGGAGAGGCAGGCTCCGGTTTGATAAAATACAAATACACAATTAACAGGGGCGTAGCTACGGGTGGGCCTGGGTGGGCCCAGGCCCACCCAATCTTGGCTCAGGCCCGCCCGCCCGCCTGCCAAGTCTGCGATGATCCTCCGCTCTGCCGCTACCGCCACCGCTGCGTCTCTGTGAGCAGCCTCGGCAAAAGAAGAAAATGAAGCGCGGGGCCGCAGCAGCCTTCAGGCATGCGCTGTCGGCTCCGCCATTCTCTGCCCCCGCTGACGTCAATTTCCTGTTCCGAGGGCTGAGGACCGGCAGACCAACAGCGCATGCCTGAAGGCTGCTGCGGCGGCAGCCCTGCGCTTCACTTTCTTCTTTTGTTGAGGGCGGCTGCTCACAGTGGCAGCGTGTCGAAGGGATGCAGTTGAGCTCCCTGGTGAGCTCAGCAGCCGTTTGGGTGCCTGGGGAACTAAGGTAAAGCTTCTTTTTATCCACATTGGGTTGGGTGTGTTAATCTACAGCAGTATTCATGGATCTCTCAAGCACATGGCATTATTTTTCTGGGTGGAGGAGCATAGAAAAAATATTTTGTTTGGAAGGGGAGGAGGAAGAAAGTGTGTCAGGGTGTATGTTGCATGGTGGAGGGGTGGGGAGAGAGACCAAAGATGTTGGCTGGGGACAGAAAAAGGGGAGACACTGGATGAAAGGAGGAAGAGAAAGGAGATGGATGAAAGGAGGGAGACACTGGACAGAAGGTGGAGAGCGAGGGGAGATGTTGGTGGAAGGGAGAGAGAGAGAAAGGGGACATGCTGGATGGAGGTGAGAGGGGAGAAGCTGGATGGAAAGAAAGAAGAGTTGGGATGCTGGATAGAAGAGGGGTACAGAGAGAAAGATGGTGGGAGAAAGAGGGGACATGGAAAAGGGCAGGGGAGAGACAAGCTGTTGGGGAGAAGGAAGGGGAGCAAGGGGGAGACCCTGGTTGGTCAGATGGAGAGAGAAACAGGAGAAATGCTGGATGAAAGGAGGGAGAGAGAAGAAAAATGCTAGAAGTAGGGCACACTACTCATGCCTATATATATATATTAGTGCCCACCCATATTAGCTCTGGGCCCAGCCAAAATGTCAGGTCTGGCTACGCCACTGACACAATATAGTAATCAAAATGGAAGAAACATAAGCATAGAGCAACAAAGATATAGAGAGGGGGCTGTTGATAGAAGTCCAATACGGTGCATAGTTTTTCTGTGTCGCAGGAGTAGAAAGTTAATTTGGGTCAGGGGGATAGGCCTTCTTAAACAAGATGGTTTTCAGTAATTTCCTGAAGTTGTGATGGCTATGAATAGATCTCAAGGTTTTGGGTAGAGCGTTCCACAGTTGTGTACTTCTGTAATTAGTTACATTCATTTTATTCATCAGTCTAAGTCAGATGAAAAAAAAGTCCAGGCATCCAAAGGCATTTAAAGAAAACACAACAACTGGAGAACAAGACTCGACATGGCTGTGTTTCGGCGATGGTGCCTGCGTCAGGAGTCAATTATTCCCATTAGGTGTTACGTTAAGCATGGGTGGCGGAGCTGGTGGTTGGGAGACGGGGAGAGTGCTAGGCAGACTTGTACGGTCTGTGCCCTGAAAATGACAGTTACAAATCAAGGTGAGATATACACAAAAAGTAGCACATATGAGTTTGTTTTGTTGGGCAGACTGGATGGACCATGCAGGTTTTTTTCTGCCGTCATCTACTATGTTACAATATGTTACTATGTTACTATGTGCATGAATCTCAGTGTGAACAAATCAATGATGTTTCCTAATGTCATAGAGACAAATTTACTCCTCTACAGAGCATGTAACAAACTTGAGTCTAGCGATGTGAAAAAACAAAACAAAACACCATACCCATTCTGTTAGATCCTGGGATGCACAATTTTATAAATAAATACGTGTATGCATAAAATCGATAACAGGAAAATAAAAGCCTATTCTGTCTCCCCACGGTTGACTGGCTCAGCATCTGCAATTTCATGGAAACTCTTTGCTTTAGACCCTGTGCAAGGGGTATCCCACTTTCTCAAGGACTCCGTGTTTCCATTCCATAGTCTGTTCACTTCTGTACATTCGCTGAGTTGTTACAGAAAGTTGTGCAACGTGTGATTAGGAAAATATGTGAAACCACAGCCAGTGTTTCTGTGGAGAAATGACCTGTCTAATACAGAACATGGGGTGATGCAGAGGAGAAGTCTGTCTGCCTGGGAGATGATGGATTTCACAGAAGGATTAGGTTTTCTGTACAATTCACAGTATTCTTGTTTCCTGTGGATGTGCCCTAGTATTCAAGGAATGGTGAAGTAAATTATATTTATTACTGTTTGTATTATACTTTTTTATGTGTTATGCTCAGCTAAGGCACTCTCGCCGTACATCCTGTTTAGAAAAAACGGTGTCTATTGGGGATGGGCTGTCATTTGCATTGTCCAACAGAGTAGGGAAGGGACGCAGGACATCCAAACCAGGCAGGTCTCCAGAGATAGGTGGATAAAAATCTTTATTACCCAACACCAGATACAATGGACTCGACACGGTCCCGTGTTTCGGCAAAAATATGCCTGCTTCGGGAGTCAAGAGTACCTACATACACAAATACCTAAAAACATAAAAATGGATACATGATGTAGGAGTACAAACACTCTTAAAAAGAAACATGCTTAATAAATGAGCCAGTACGTTTACCGTAGCGAATCCTTCCTTGTTGTGTATTGCTGTCATTTGCAATGACATATCCCATATCATACATCATTAACAATGAAAACAAGCAGAAAAGCCTCCCAAAAACCCCACATTATGTATTTTTTCATTTGCCAATAATAATAATGTGAACTCTTTCTCAATAGTGTGCAAATGTGTGAATAGTCATGGACGCAAAAATAGCGCGTGAATGGACGCAATGCCGGGAAAGTGGTCACGGTGGACTGGAGAAGGGCGGATGTGGTTCCTTTGCACGAGTGGAAGTAAGGAGGAGGTTGGGAATTACAGACCTGTGTTATGTTCCTCCACCTGGTTCCAGGCCTGCGCGGCCGATTCGCCGGCGAGGTGCGGTCCGGCTGAGATAGCCGGCTAGTTTGGATGTGGTTTCTCCAGGATGGGTCTGTTTCTGTTTCCTGTTTCTGGCAGCCGTCATCTTGGTTGGATCAAGGACAGCAGCCATCTTGGCTAGCTCAGGAGGGGGCAGCCATCTTGGAGTAACGAGGTCAGGAAGGAAGCCCATATTTGGACGTAGGCACCTCTGCTGATGGGGGCAGCCATCTTGAATCAGCTGCACATGCTTGAGCCTAATTCCTCCACTACTTAAGGCCCTGCCTTCAGTCCTTCGTTGCTTTGGCCTCAATTGTGTTTGAGGTCCACGCTGATGCTCCTTGCTTTCAGTTCCAGTGTTCCAGACCTCGGCTTGTTTCCCAGACCTCGCTTGTTTTGCTGCCTGCCTTGACCTTGGACTGTTTTTGACTACTCTTTGCCATACAGATTTACCTGGCTTTTGGACTGTGTCTGTTTGCCTGCCTGTCTGGTCAGTGGTCGTGCAACCCCGCCTGTTCCAGAAGTCCTGGTGGCTGCCCATACCTGGGGGCTCAACTCCCAGGGAACGGCGGTCGCTCCCCAGGTGAAGCTAGGGGTTGTCTGGCTGCCTGACTGAGTGCGGTGTCACTCCATCCTAGCCGTGCTCAGTCAGGGCACAAGGGCTCACATTTCTCCAGTCATAACACCTGTCAGTCTGACCTCCGTGGTGAGTAAGCTAATGGAAATGCTTCTAAAGAGGAGGATTGTGACATTTCTTGAACTACATGGAATGCGGGACCCCAGGCAGCATGGCTTCACTAGTAGCAGGTCGTGTCAGACGAATCTGACTGTCTTCTTCGACTGGGTGACCAAACAGTTGGATGTGGGAGGGGCGCTTGATCTGGTATACTTGGATTTCAGCAAAGCCTTTGACACGGTTCCGCACAGGCGACTGATAAATAAATTGAGTGCCCTCGGTGCGGGACCTAGAGTAATTGATTGGGTTAAAAATTGGTTGAATGGTAGGAGACAGAGGGTAGTGGTAAATGGAGCTTGCTCTGAAGAAAAGGAGGTCGTCAGTGGGGAAATTAGTAAGCGGTCTTGAATGCAAAAATTATAGGGACAGGCTTATGAAATTCAACATGTATACGCTGGAAGAGAGGAGGGAGAGAGGAAACATGATAGAAACGTTTAAATATCTCAAGAGCATTTATGTACAGGAAGAGAGCCTTTTTCAAATGAAGGAGAGCTCTGGAATGAGGGGGCATATGACAAGGTTAAGAGGGAATAGGCTTAGGAGTAACCTAAGGAAGTATTATTTCACAGAAAGGGTGGTGGAGGCGTGGAATGGCCTCCCGGTGGAGGTGGTGGAGTTGAGGACTGTTCCAGAATTTAAAAAGGCATGGGATAAGCATGTGGGATCCCTTAGGAACAAGAAGAATTAGGGGTTAAAGAGGATGGGCAGACTGGATGGGTTATATGGCCTTTATCTGCCGTCATGTTTCTATGTTCTAAAGAGTGCACATTATTCTGCAAATAGCATACACTCTCGATGACATCGGTCCTGCAACAACATACAGGGGACGCAAGAAGGTATAAATCAATATTCCCGGAAACGACATGCGAAATAATACAAAACAAAGCCTCTCTAGCGTCCATGGGCTCCTTTTACGAAGCAGCGCTACCGATTATCATCGTGCTGAAAGCAAAAAAAAACTATTCAGTTCCCATGGGATTTGTCACATTCAGTGTCCACTAATCGGTAGCGTCACTTTGTAAAAGGAGCCCAATATGTTGTACACAGATTTATTCTGGGGGTGTTTTACTAAGCAGTGGTAGCGTTTTTAGCTCGTGGTAGAAATCAGTTGGCGGTAAATGCAGAGAGGACCATAGGGATATAATGGACATCTCGGCATTGACCACCAGCTGATTTCTACCAGGAGCTCAAAACGCTAACGCGGCTTAGTAAAAGATCCCCTCAGTTTTTCATTCTTTTTAATATTTTGCCTACAACCTCTCCACAATCCTTCATATCTTTTTGAAGGAAGAACAGCAGGCTGAGAAGCAGGGGAACCAGTGTTCAAATCCCACCGCTGTTCCTTCTGACCTTGGGCAAGTCACTTAACCCTCTATTTATTTATTTAGATTTTGCTCACACCTTTTTCAGTAGTAGCTGAAAGTCATTCAGGTGCACTGGATATTTCTTTGTCCCAGGAGGGCTCACAATCTAAGTTTGTACCTGAGGCAATGGAGGGTTAAGTGACTTGCCCAAGATCACAAGGAGCAGCAGTGGGATTTGAACTGGCCACCTCTGGATTGCAAGACCAGTGCTCTAACCACTAGGCCACTCCTCCATTGTCGCAGGTACAAAGTTAGGGGTTCTTTTATTAAGGTGCACTAATGAAATACTGTGCGTTAAGTGCCATGCATCCCACAGGTAAACAATGGACTGTGCAACATTTACAATGCACTAATTATTAACACGCACTAAATGCATTGATGCACCTTAGTAAAAGGACCCCTTAGATTATAAACCCTCTGAAGACAGTAAAACACCTCGTGTGCCTGAATGGAACTCACTTTGAGTTATCAATGGAAATAAGTGAGCTACTATTTGATTATGTCCTTAATCCAAATAAATAGTCTCAAAAATTATATTACATTCATATTTTTCCATAATTTATACTGAGTCACATTTCCCCAATGTATATTTCCTACACACCGAGGCCTCTAACCAGCCCTCTAACCCACATAACGTTAGGACAGAAAAAAAAGGCTGATCTGACTTTATGTGGTGAATATGAACGGGCAGGTGCTCCAAATAACAGCTGGTGCCTGGTTACCTTCCAGGTGGCAGCTCCAGCTGCCCTTCCTGATCCCTCCTCCTACCACCCCCCCCCCCCCCCCAGAATGGATACAATCCTCCACTGGCCCGATCCACCCCTCCCACCACCCCCTGAAGATACAAGAAGGTAAGCCTAGGCCCACCCTTGGGTCTACCTTGAAGAACCCCTGGTGGTCCAGTGTAGGGTTACCATATTTTGTCCTCCAAAAAGGAGGACCCATGCTCCGCCCCGTCACATTTTCCCCTCCCCCTGTCACATACCCCGTCGCCCCCCCCCCCCCCCCCGTCACTCCCCTCCCCTTACCTTACTACTGCCCTGGTGGTCTAGTGACCTCTTCGGGGCAGGAAAGAGCCCCCTCTTTCCTGCCCGGAGCGCTGCCCTGTATGCATCCTTCCTGTTGGTGATCTCGGCGCCGATTCAAAATGGCCGCCGAGAGTTGAAGTCTCTCAAGGCCACTTCAACTCTCGGCGGCCATTTTGAATCGGTGCCGAAGATCACCAACAGGAAGGATGCATGCAGGGCAGCGCTCCGGGCAGGAAAGAGGGGGCTCTTTCCTGCCCCGAAGGCAGAAGAGGTCACTAGACCACCAGGGCACTAGTAAGTAAGGGGAGGGGAGGTTAGCAATCCTATAGGACGGCCCACCCACCAGCCTGCCCATTTGTCCAGAAATCCGGACAAACGGGCAGATTGGCAAAATCCGCCCGGTTGCCCGGACAAATCCCTCAAAAGGAGGACATGTCCAGGTAAATACAGACAATGGCAGGAATGATGCCCACTCGATCTGACCCATATCCAAGGCCACTGCAAAATGGCTACCGCAACACCTAGTGGAAGTTATCCGGGAGCGAACTCATATTCAAACTCGTGCCTGGGTAAGAAAGCTAATAAAGGGACCATTTTACTAAAGGGTGTTATGTCCTTAATGCAGCATTAGCGCAGGAAAACAGGTCACCGCAACACGGGTTAAAGTGTTTTGCAGAATTTTGCCCTGTTTGCGTGCGCTACCTCATACATTATGTATTTGTTTAAAATATTTTTGGGAGTGGGTGTGTCATGGGCGGAGAGTGAACATTGCCACATTATCCAGCTAGCACATTAGGATTACCACACGCTAACTGGAAAATGCAGGGTTAACGTGGGAGTACTTAGCCCCTCCTAAATGGAAGGCGTTAAGGGTTCCCACATTATTTTTTTGTAGGAACCACATGCTAATGGGAACATTAGAACACAACCTTAAAAAAAATATATGAAAAGCCTAAATTTAATGCTGCCCAGATTTTACCACACCTTAGTGAAAGGCCTCCAAACTTAGGACAGTCTTTTTGCTGTCCTAACTTTTGCTGGCTTGCTGTCCAGTTAGTGGTCTGAATATGATGGCTAACCAAATAATCTCTGGCTCTGCCTGACTCTACCCATGAATCACCCCAGCACTGATGGACAGTGCCACAGTGGTCTCCCCAGATCTTCAGCGCTCCATTTTGTTATATGCTGCTGAAAATTCGGAGATAACCAGTTTGGAGTCTTCCTTCCCAGTTATTTCTCTCAGAATATTGGCCCAATAGGTTTTACTGATGTATCTGTCGCTTTAAGCATTGTTACAGATAATGAAAACGTCTTTTAGACTTGGGACATATCTATAAAAAAAAAAATACAAACATTTCTGAGCCAGGAATTGCCAAGCCAGCAGTTAACATTTTCAATTAGAATGATGCTTCTTTTTCTTCAAATGTCAAGTGTTTTATTCTAATGGAATTACCCTGCCGTGAAGTGGATGACATCACTAGTGACCTACCTTTGCCAAATGAGCGATTGCATACGACCTTTTCATCTACATCCAGATAACTAATGGCATGCTGAAGCAAACAAGGTCAAGACAGGACGTTGGGAGGTGCAGAAGTGCACATAGCCTAAAACTTAATTTAGTAATTCAATCTCTCCATGTTACGTTGGCACGAGGAAGGTCATCTTTGTGGCGAGATGACCCGTAAAGATCAACTTTATCAACCATATGCAGAAATCGAGCTAGGAGGCCATTTTTTTCTCTCTTCCTTATCTTACTCATCTAAGTCAAGTCAATTCTAAGGTCCTACTTGAGGGCCCATGTTGTAACATTATCTCTTTTATTACATTAGGGCATTGGTTTGGACTTCTGAAGATAAAATTATGGAAAGATGAAGTGCAGGCATTTCTCTGCCAAACGCTAGATTCTGTTCCTTGTTGTTTTGCTCACATATTTCCATGAGCTAACAGTTTGAACAGAAGAACATTTTTTCCATTCAGAGGATTGAGAGAATCAAAACAAAGGTAGATTCAGTGCTCTGTTTTAAGGGAATTATATACAAAATGTGGTTTACATTATTAAAAAAAAAAGCACAAAAATAAATTCTAATAAAGCCAGGACTCGGGAGAAAACAGGATGTAGCCTCAGTGTAATTTCAAAACCTGCTTCTGTACGAGAGTCAAGATATGTATTCCAGAATTATTCTGTAACTAAGGGGCCTTGTTTACTAAGGCGCAATAGCAATTTTAATGCGCCTACAATTAGCGCATGCCGTAACTGTGTAGGCACATATAGAGATATTGTAGGCGCGTACACAGTTAATGCACGTACATGGTTAACCCGCGTTAAAGATCCTAACGCGCCTATAACGCTGCTTCGTAAACAGGGCCCTGAAAATGTTCTTCAGAGGACACTATAAGAACTACAGTCGGAAGAGGCTGTTTTGGAGCACTGAAGGGGAAGGGAAATGGGACTTGATATACCGCCTTTCTGAGGTTTTTGCAACTACATTCAAAGCGGTTTACATATATTCAGGTACTTATTTTGTACCAGGGGCAATGGAGGGTTAAGTGACTTGCCCAGAGTCACAAGGAGCTGCGGTGGGATTTGAACCTAGTTCCCCAGGATCAAAGTCCACTGCACTAATCACTAGGCTACTCCTCCACTCATTCCACCAATAAGAGCCAACCTCATCAGTGATGTCACAATGGCTTGATTGCCCAATACTTGGCTCACTTCTGATATTGTGATGTCATAAGGGAAAGGGGGAAAGGGAAATGGGACTTGATATACCGCCTTTCTGAGGTTTTTGCAACTACATTCAAATCAGTTTACATACATTCAGGTACTTATTTTGTACCAGAGGCAATGGAGGGTTAAGTGACTTGCCCAGAGTCACAAGGAGCTGCAGTGGGAATCAAACTTAGTTCCCCAGGATCAAAGTCCACTGCACTAACCACTAGGCTATTCCTCCACTAGCAACAGTCCATGTAGAAGCCTGCCCTTGCAGATCACACACAATATAGTTCTTTTCCCTTTATATAGTGTAATAGTTAAGAACAAATATGTTATCTGTATACCTACTTGTGTAAAAAGTTATAAATTGAAGGTACATGAGCAATTACGGAAGAGAAGAGTAATTAAACAACGTCGTACAACATGATTAGATAAGAATGGGAATGAATGTTGTATGAATGAGGTCAGGTTTGGATTATTGCATTGTATAGATTGAATAGCTGATAATAGTGATTACGTGGTTCATATAATGAATATGCATGAGATACATCTGCATATAATGGAGGTAGTATCCATACAGCGCAAATTGGAACAGCTCGAAAATATAACTTGGACACAGTTTGCATTTTGTACATTTTCCTAGAGCTTCATTTGTTAATACATCACTTAATGTATTGAAGAATTTGTAGCAGAAATTTTTTTTTATTCCCTTCGGGTGATTCTTTAATGCTGTCTGCATTAATGTCTGCCTCATTTGCATTTCATTACCACCTGTCATTAATAAAGGGGTTAAACATAGCATCAAGTGCCAACGTTAGCACAGCTTAAGGCACGGATCCTGGCGCTAAGTATTATTCTATAAATGACCATCTTAGGGGGTCTTTTGCAAAGGTGCAGTAGTGTTTTTAGCGTACGCTAGACACTAGAGACACCCATAGGAATATATGGGCATCTGTAGCATTTAGCATACGCTTATTTTTAGCATGCGCTAAAAACGCACTCACCTTTGTAAAAGGACCACTGGGTTGAGTCCTATCTACTTCTACGTGCCTTTACAATCTAGGTGTCCCAATTTAAATAACCTTCCATATGGGATTAATTATTATTATTATTATTATTATTTATTACATTTGTACCCTGCGCTTTCCCACATATGGCAGGCTCAATGCGGCTTACATAGTAACAATAAAAATTACAAGTCATATGAAGTAGAAGGCATATGGCGGAGTTCTGAAGAGGTTGTAACTTTCTTAAACGTGAACGTGGACAGCCGAAATAGAATGATATTGAAATAATCCATTCTAGAAGTAAGGAGAGAAACGATAAGAGAGTGAAGGGAGTCATGGTCAAAATATTGTCTAATAGAGCGTAACGTGATAACATAGTAAATGACGGCAGATTTTAAAGACCTGAACGGTCCATCCAGTCTGCCCAAGAAGATAAACTCATTATACATGGTATCGAAACTTTAAATGTATACCCGAGTTTGATTTGCCAGGATAACACAATGAACGACGCTCAATTGCTCAGTAATATTTCCCTTGAGTTAGCTTCATTTAAAGTGCGGCTTCCTGCTAAAAGCGTTCAGAACCCATTTAATGCAACGACTTTATATTCCTAACAGCCTGTACCAGTCCATCAAAGCTTTATTGGTACATAGGATGCATTTAGTGGCTAAAAGGCAGCTTCAATAATGTGTCATGAAGGCTTTCATCCATTTACTAATTTATTTGCCTGTGGTCTCTTTGCAGGTTTTGCATTTTTCCAGAAAATAGAATGTCAGTATATTACAACAGGACACCTTTAAAAATGACCCAAAACAAGCTTATTTTATTAAAAAAAAACATCCAGAAACCAACTCCGCACACACAAAAAAATATAGATAGATAGATAGATCCTTGAGACAGCAGGGGTGAAACATTAATCAAGTCACGTAATCTTTCCCCGACCTGCTATTATACTAATGCATCATTCCGATAAGTAATTTATTGAAATATTATTGATGGTGTAAAGAAAGTTTGGAAGTATTGTTACTCTAGGAAGTTTGGTTTAAATATAAAAAGATTAAAAAAAAAGGGAAAAGAAATGATTTGTTCTGGCCAATGAAGAGGTGGATTTGTAGTTTATGTGATGGTTGAGATAACAGATCAGCAGCAAGTGTCACCACTGAGGTCAACAGAATGATATGTGTAATATTTACGGAGTTGGTTTCTGGATGTTTGCATAATTCCAAAGAGAGAGAGAGAGACTGCCAATAGTTATTATTTTATAAAAAAGCATCCATACCTATGTTTCTTTATAAAGTACATATCTACAGTGGTGTACAAATTGTCTCGCAAAATTTATACCTTGCCCTGAGGGGGGGGGGGGGGGTGGTACTATTCACATCATTATGCATATGCAATGAATCTCTCTGATATTACCCCTGAGGCCAGTGTACAATTGTGGAGGAGTGGCCTAGTGGTTAGAGTGGCGGACTTTGGTCCTGAGAAACTGAGTTCGATTCCCACTTCAGGCACAGGCAGCTCCTTGTGACTCTGGGCAAGTCACTTAACCCTCCATTGCCCCATGTAAGCTGCTTTGAGCCAGCCATGAGTGGGAAAGTGCGGGGTACAAATGTAACAAAAATAAAATAGATACTATTGGAGATTCTACATGGAATGTTGCTACTATTGGAGATTCTACATGGAATGTTGCTATTCCACTAGCAACATTCCATGTAGAAGGCTGCGCAGGCTTCTGTTTCTGTGAGTCTGACGTCCTGCACGTATGTGCAGGACGTCGGACTCACAGAAGCAGAAGCCTGCGCGGCCACATTGGTGATCTGCAAGGGCCAACTTCTACATGGAATGTTGCTAGTGGAATAGCAACATTCCATGTAGAATCTCAAATAGTAGCAACAGTGGAGGAGTGGCCTAGTGGTTAGGGTGGTGGAATCTGGTCCTGGGGAACTGAGGAACTGAGTTGGATTCCCACTTCAGGCACAGGCAGCTCCTTGTGACTCTGGGCAAGTCACTTAACCCTCCATTGCCCCATGCAAGCCGCATTGAGCCTGCCATGAGTGGGAAAGCGCAGGGTACAAATGTAACAAAAAAAAAATTTAGGGAGTCTTTTACAAAACGTAGTCTTGAAAACTACATACGATCACCTAAACTTCCGGAAAACACTAAAAACTAACCTGTTTAAAAAGGCATACCCTACCGATCCAACATAAATGCCTGATCTCTGCAACACAACAAAACTAAAGAACGTAATGGACATAACACAACTCTTCCGTTCTCCGATTCCCTAATGTGGCTGTGCCTCATGAACTTAATCTTACCACAACATCACCCTGTATTTGTTTACACCGGAATCTGCAGATGCCTCTCTGGTACTATGTAAGCCACATTGAGCCTACAAATAGGTGGGAAAATGTGGGATACAAATGTAACAAATAAATAAATAAATAAATAGCATGTTACCTGCCACAAGAGCCATTTTATTCCCATAAACCCTGTTGCAAATATACCTTACTTATTTATTTGTGACATTCATATCCCACATTATCCCAAACAAGTTTGAGTTCAATGTGGTTTACAATAAACAGTAGAGGATACATAACAAAGAATAATGCATAAGAAAGTAATTTGTTGTGAATCCAATTTTACAACAATATCATAAACGTATTGGGATAACTATGGAAGTTTAACGTTTAGAAAATCTATTATGAATGACACATTGTACATGAAGCAAAGAGAAATGTAATGCTAAATAGAGTAATAACCAATTCAGGTAATAATTAATTGTTTGAGATATGGTTGTTTTTTGTGAGGGTTTGTTTGAATAGGAACAATTTGAGGATTTTGTGGAATCTAGTAATCCACTCCAATTCACCCAAACTTCATTCGTCTGCACACAGTTTAATGCATTGGTTCCCAAACCTGGTCCTGAAGGCACCACAGCCAGTCAGGATTTTAGGATACCTACAATGAAGATTCATAAGAGAGATTTGCATTCAGATCTCTCTCATGAATATTCATTGTGGGTATCCTGAAAACCTGACTGGCTGGGGTTCCTTCAGGACCAGGTTTGGGAACCGCTGGATTAATGGCAGGTTTAAATGTAATATTAAGTTGGCACAGTATATCGAGGGCAACAATGATAAATGGGAGATGATTCTTAATTATAATAACATTTGCATTTATTGAGCTCTCCAATAATGTACAAAAATAGGGATAAGAAAACAATGAGGCAAATAATCCCTAAAAACGAAGTGAAGTAGAAGTGTTCATGGATTGGTAACCCTTTGGTCTCCTCTGAGCAGAGTTCTCTGCTTCAAACTCCTGCATCGTCTATGAGAAAGGAGGAAGATGTTGAACACCCTGTGCAGCGGCAAAGAGGATTTGGAAGTGATACAGGTGGTGGTGTCGGACCGTTTCCCAATCAAGATTTCTCAGTGGCTTTTGCACAGAAACTGTAGTCACTTCTCTGACTTCACAAGTTAGACTGCTCATGCTTCCCTCTGCAGGACCAGCACCCCTCCCTCTTCCTGGCACCTCTCTGCTTTCTTTTCCTTTCCTCCCCAAGTCCAGCACCTCTTTCCTTCTCCGTTGCCCCTCTCTTCGTCACCCCCCTCATTGGATCTCTCTTTTTTTTTCTACCTGACTCTCCTGTCCAGCACCTATCTCCCTCATTGGTCCCCCACAATGCAGCACCTCTCTCTCTCATTGCCCCCTCCCATGATGCAGCACTTTTCTCTCTCATTGCCCCCCTCCCATGATGCAGCATCTTTCTCCCTCATTCCCCTTCAACAATGCAGCACCTGTCTCGTTCCTTGCCCTCATCATGATGCAGAACCTCTCTCCCTCTTTGTCCTCCCCTCCCCCCCCCCAATCGATTCTCTTCTTGGTGCAATTAATCTGTGTCTGCAGTGCCAGCACCATCACCAATAGCCAACTGCTTCAGCCAAATCCGGGAGCCCTTCCTTCAACAAAGACGGGACACAGTACGTTTTTTGTTTTTTTTGTTACATTTGTACCCCGCGCTTTCCCACTCATGGCAGGCTCAATGCGGCTTACATGGGGCAATGGAGGGTTAAGTGACTTGCCCAGAGTCACAAGGAGCTGCCTGTGCCTGAAGTGGGAATCGAACTCAGTTCCTCAGTTCCCCAGGACCAAAGTCCACCACCCTAACCACTAGGCCACTCCTCCACTGTTGCTACTATTTGAGATTCTACATGGAATGTTGCTATTCCACTAGCAATAGAAGTCAGCCCTTGCAGATCACCAATGTGGCCGCGCAGGCTTCTGCTTCTGTGAGTCTGACGTCCTGTGCAGGACGTCAGACTCACAGAAACAGAAGCCTGCGCAGCCTTCTACATGGAATGTTGCTAGTGGAATAGCAACATTCCATGTAGAATCTCCAATAGTAGCAACATTCCATGTAGAATCTCCAATAGTAGCAACAGAATCTCCAATAGTAGCAACATTCCATGTAGAATCTCCAATAGTAGCAACATTCCATGTAGAATCTCCAATAGTATCTATTTTATTTTTGTTACATTTGTACCCTGCGCTTTCCCACTCATGGCAGGCTCAATGCGGCTTACATGGGGCAATGGAGGGTTAAGTGACTTGCCCAGAGTCACAAGGAGCTGCCTGTGCCTGAAGTGGGAATCGAACTCAGTTCCTCAGTTCCCCAGGACCAAAGTCCACCACCCTGACCACTAGGCCACTCCTCCATTCCAGCACCTTAGTGAGGAGTCTATTGACTTTTCCTCCAGGAATTTGTCCAAACTTTTTTTTTAACCTCAGCTACGTGAACTGTGCAGCTTAACTATGCATAGAATGGAAAAATAGCTTCTCAAATTGTCTCATTTTTGCATGGCTTTAACAATGCAGACTTATCACTGTGCAGTTCATATCAACTGATTTGATATTATTTTTGTACGGCTCAGGCATAATTGTGTGAGGTCCTAGGAATACGTTTTCCTGTTTTACTTACATACATTATCTAGAAACGTCAACATGAATATCTAGTTTTCAAGCATCCTGCCCAAAGCTACACAAAACCCAGTGCAGCAGAGTTTAATATATTAATAGAACAGGTGCTCACGGGATGGAATTTGTTTTTCTGTTGACCCAAGCAAAGGTCATCGCATGCTGTGAACAGACGATAATGATCCGTGGAAACTGGCATCTGTCTTCAAGTCTTGCTTTTTTTTTTTTTTTAGGTATAACAGGGTCCTTTTATTATTAAGAATAATATGTTCCTCACTAAGAAATTACCATCCTTATACTTAAAATAGTCACAAGTATTATAACCTGGGCAGCTGCTTCTAATTGTACTGTCAGAAGTCAGCATTACATGGTCTCTATTATTCTTGGAATTCAAGTATTTTGTTTGATCTAAATCGATTCGAGATAGGTGAGTGGGTTTTATAGCAGTTCTGATCCTGCCTCTGATGGACTTATTCCAGCTCAGACTCATCCTTGCCCGAGTTTCAAGTGCCATTTTCAAACAATGACAGTGGGTCTTGGCTACAGAGGCTGACAAATTTTAAGTTTCGGTTATAGCACCAGTAGAGTGGTGTGGTAGCCATATTAGTCCACTCTTAAGGTCATCAATAGAAATCAAACAAAATAAAACATGGAAAAGAAAATAAGATGATACCTTTTTTATTGGACATAACTTAATACATTTCTTGATTAGCTTTCGAAGGTTGCCCTTCTTCTACATGGAATCTTGCTAGTCTTTGAGATTCTACATGGAATCTTGCTACTCTTTGGGATTCTACATGGAATGTTGCTACTCTTTGGGGTTCTACATGTTAAATAGAGAGGTGTGGTAGCCGTGTTAGTCCACTCCTAAGGTTATCAATAGAAATCAAACAAAATAAAACATGGAAAAGAAAATAAGATGAGACCTTTTTTATTGGACATAACTTAATACATTTCTTGATTGGCTTTCGAAGGTTGCCCTTCTTCGTCAGATCGGGTTCTACATGGAACGTTGCTACTCTTTGAGATTCTGCCTGGAATCTTGTTACTCTTTAGGGTTCCAGAATCTTGCTATTCTTTGGAGTTCTACATGTAGAGAGGTGTGGTAGCCATGTTAGTCCACTCTTAAGGTTATCAATAGAAATCAAACAAAATAAAACATGGAAAAGAAAATAAGATGATACCTTTTTTATTGGACATAACTTAATACATTTCTTGATTAGCTTTCGAAGGTTGCCCTTCTTCGTCAGATCGGAAATAAGCAAATGTTGGTGATGACAGTATATATAAGAAAAACTTCCAAGCATTTCATTGACAGTCTAACAGGGTGGGGATGGGTAGGAGGTATGCATGGGAACATCAAAGCATTTCAGAGATAGTCTAACAGTCTGACAAAGAAGGGCAACCTTCGAAAGCTAATCAAGAAATGTATTATGTCCAATAAAAAAGGTATCATCTTATTTTCTTTTCCATGTTTTATTTTGTTTGGTTATAGCACCAAAAACCAGCCCAGAATCTTTTTTTTCTGCTCGGTTTCAATTTTGGCTAAAAGGTTACTTAAACTTTGGTCAAGAATGACCATTTTCAAAGCCCTTAGACTTACAAAGTTCTATAGGTTACTATTACGGAGCTCATTTTCAAAAGAGAAAAAAATGTCCAAAAATGACATATAAATCTGCATTTCGACGTTTTTCCTCACAAAACCAAGTTTTTCTATGAAGTCCGTCAGAAGCGCATTCAAATCAGAAGAGGGCGTATCTGGGCATTCTTATTATTTATTTATTTATTTGTTACATTTGTACCCCCGCACTTTCCCACTCATAGCAGGTTCAATGCGGCTTACATAGTAGCAGCATTACAAAGGAAAGTGTAGAGAGTACAGGCTAAGCTTAGCAGAGTAATGGAGATGTGTAGGTAGGTATTAATATGAGGGGAAGGCGGTAGGAGGCGGTGCTAGTTTTAGATAATCAGGGGATAGGGTCAGGGTAAGCATAGTGAAAATTGGAGGAGACGTGGTCTGAGTCATTACCGTTGTTGCAGGATCAGGTAACGACTAGATTGATTCGTAGAGCTAGGACGTGGCATTTGGGTAAGCTTCCTTGAATAGATGGGTTTTCAGAGATTCTTAACACTTGGATGGTTTTCTGCCATAATGAAATAAACCAAAAACATCCAGGGCTATAAGTTGGACGTCTAGACCTGCTTTATAAGCCACAAAACATGCCCTAAATGACCAGATGACCACTGCAGCAATAAAGGAATGAGAACCCCCTTACTAATTCAGTAGTCACTGACCCATTCCCTCCCCACAAAGATGTAAATGAAACAGTACATACCAGCCTCTATGACAGCTTCAGGTGTTATGGCCAGTCCAATTAGAGCAGTAAACAGGTCCCTGGCAGGGCCGCCAAGGGGGGAGGGGGCAGGGGGGACAACATTCCCTGGGCCCGGGTCTCCAAGGGGGGCCCGGCGCCGCTTCTACGGTCTCACCCGCCCGCAGCTCCGTCGACAGCCCCCCCTCCATCCGCCACCGGGCCCCCTGCATTCAAATCACAGCACCTCACCTCCGTGTGAAAGCGCAGCGGCAGATCGCCTCCCTTCGGGCCTTCCCTCCCTGTGTCCCGCCCTTGTCTGATGTAACTTCCTGTTTCCATTAGGGCGGGGCACAGGGAGGGAAGGCCCGAAGGGAGGCGATCTGCCACTGCGCTTTCACACGGAGGTGAGGCGCTGTGATTTGAATGCAGGGGGCATGATGGCAGACGGAGGGGGGCTGTCGGCGGGGCTGGGCGGGTGGAGACTGGGGACTGCAGCGGCTTCGGGGGTGGGCCCGTCCCAGTCTCTCGGCGGCCCTGGTCCCTGGAGTAGCCTAGTGGTCGATGCAGTGCACCATAGAGAAGGTTACCCAGGCCCATAATCCAATCTAACTATTACACTGTGGTGGAAAGTGTCAGCCCCCCCAAAACCTACTGTATCGACATAGAGGTGACATGTGACATCTGCAGCCATAAGGGCTACTGAAGTGGTGTATACTTGTGTACAGTAGTTTTTTCATGGGTTTTGAAGGGCTCTCTTTAGGCGCAGTTTATAAAATACTCTTAGGGTCCGTCCATGTAACTAAATATAGTCGTGGGAATTTACGCCAAGTAAAACTCTGGTGTAAATGCTGTGGACTAAGTTAGGCGCGGACCAGGTGTATTCTATAACAGCACGCATCATTTTAGAAACGTCCACGATCCGCCCATTCCACGCCCCCTTTTTAGGCAGCACGCATTAGAATTCACACGTACCAGTTTATAGAATGCGCTTAGCAAGTTGTACACGTAAATTCTAATTAAAGCTAATTAGTGCCGATAATTGCTTGTTAATTGGCAATTATCGGTGCTGATTGGCTTAAGATAATTAAGTTGAGCGCGCAATAGGAGCAGGTGGGGGAAGAGAGGTTGGTGGTTGGGAGGCGAGGATAGTGGAGGGCAGACTTATACGTCTGTGCCAGAGCCGGTGATGGGAGGCGGGACTGGTGGTTGGGAGGCGGGAAATACTGCTGGGCAGACTTTTGTACGGTCTGTGCCCTGAAAAGGACAGGTACAAATTCAAGGTAAGGTATACACATATGAGTTTGTCTTGGGCAGACTGGATGGACCATGCAGGTCTTTTTCTGCCGTCATCTACTATGTTACCATGTAATACAGAATATGACATGAATTGCAAGCGCAACTCAAGTCGCACTATACATCAGGGAGTGTTTGTGTTCCTATTTTGCTTCCAGAGCTGCAAACTATAATTGTTTCTTTCTTCCAGATAATGCTTTCTTGGCAGAGATTATTCTCGAATGCTGCCAAAAACGTGTCTAAGCAGAAACTAATATATAAAAAAGAAAAGACCTGAACCAATAAAGCCAACTTTCTGTGTGAGCTAAACCTGGCTTCTCAGAGTCGATGAGTGAGGTAATATAGAAACTTCTTCACAGTCAGTTACAGGATGTGATATATAGCAAGGCTCATATTTCTCTGCAAAGTACATGAGATAAAAATCTGTGATGTGTAGATTTGATTCAATTCTTGGACATCTGACCATTGTCTTACGCACGGTCTTGATTGAAGCAAACTTTTTATTCAATGTTCTCCTGCTTTGCTTTCTCTGACTTAGCTAATCTATTAATTGTTTCTACCTTCACAGGATCCTGCTAGTCTGTCTTCTCGAAGCCTATTGTAGCTTTGAAGAAGCTTCTACGATGCCTGGTTGTGCCTCATGAACTAATCTTGTTAGCCCAAGCTTTTCATTGTCTCTTCTCCCCTGACCTTCCTGTATCTCTAAGCTCTTTATATCTTTGAGGGTTTTTTTCTGCTAATAGTTACCCCCATCTTCACATGTTGTCTAGCCACTGTTACTTTATTACTACTACTACTATTTAGCATTTCTATAGCGCTACAAGGCGTACGCAGCGCTGCACAAACATAGAAGAAAGACAGTCCCTGCTCAAAGAGCTATGTAATAAAAGTGAGCCAAGTATAGGACAATCAAGCCATTGTGACATCACTGATGAGGTTGGCTCTTATTGGTGGCCTGAGGCATTATGACATCACAATATCACCTCTGATTACAAGAGACTACTACTACTACTATTTAGCATTTCTATAGCGCTACAAGGCGTACGCAGCGCTGCACAAACATAGAAGAAAGACAGTCCCTGCTCAAAGAGCTTACAATCTAATAGACAAAAAATAAATAAAGTAAGCAAATCAATTCAATTAATGTGAACGGGAAGGAAGAGAGGAGGGTAGGTGGAGGCGAGTGGTTACAAGTGGTTACGAGTCAAAAGCAATGTTAAAGAGGTGGGCTTTCAGTCTAGAATTAAAGGTGGCCAAGGATGGGGCAAGACGTAGGGGCTCAGGAAGTTTATTCCAGGCGTAGGGTGCAGCGAGACAGAAGGCGCGAAGTCTGGAGTTGGCAGTAGTGGAGAAGGGAACAGATAAGAAGGATTTATCCATGGAGCGGAGTGCACGGGAAGGGGTGTAGGGAAGGACGAGTGTGGAGAGATACTGGGGAGCAGCAGAGTGAATACATTTATAGGTTAGTAGAAGAAGTTTGAACAGGATGCGAAAACGGATAGGGAGCCAGTGAAGGGTCTTGAGGAGAGGGGTAGTATGAGTAAAGCGGCCCTGGCGGAAGATGAGACGGGCAGCAGAGTTTTGAACCGACTGGAGAGGGGAGAGGTGACTAAGTGGGAGGCCAGCAAGAAGCAGATTGCAGTAGTCTAAATGAGAGGTAACAAGGGTGTGGATGAGGGTTTTGGTAGAGTGCTCGGAAAGAAAGGGGCGGATTTTACGGATGTTGTAAAGAAAGAAATGACAGGTCTTGGCGGTCTGCTGGATATGAGCAGAGAAGGAGAGAGAAGAGTCAAAGTTGACCCCAAGGTTTCGAGCTGAGGAGACAGGGAGAATGAGAGAGCCATCAACAGAAATAGAAAACGGGGGGAGCGGGGAGGTGGGTTTGGGGGGGAAAATGAGAAGCTCGGTTTTGGTCATATTTAATTTCAGGTGGCGTTGAGACATCTAGGCAGCAATGTCAGACAAGCACGCTGAAACTTTGGTTTGGATGCAAGGTGAGATATCAGGGGTAGAAAGGTAGATTTGGGAGTCATCAGCATAGAGATGGTAGGAAAAGCCATGGGATGAGATTAATGAACCAAGGGAAGAAGTGTAGATAGAAAAGAGGAGGGGACCAAGAACAGAACCCTGAGGTACGCCGACAGGCAGAGGGATAGAAGTAGAAGAGGATCCACCAGAGTGAACACTAAAGGTGCGAAGGGAGAGGTAGGAAGAGAACCAGGAAAGGACAGAGCCCTGGAATCCAAGTGAGGACAGGGTATCGAGAAGTATGCTGTGATCGACAGTGTCAAAAGCAGCGGAAAGATCAAGAAGAATGAGGATGGAATATTGACCTCTGGATTTAGCCAGTAATAGGTCATTGGAGACTTTAGTAAGCGCAGTTTCGGTTGAGTGGAGAGGGCGTATTGCATTGGAGGAAGGATTTTATTAAGCAATATCTTTGGCGTTTGCTCTTATGTTATGTTAACATACAACATCTATTTGAATGCAAACGTGTACTCTACCAATCCGATAACTATGCTTGTTAAAGAGGAAAAGACTTCAGAATCTCGTTCTCAGCTGATAGTGCTTATAGCTAAACAGCTGACCGCAATGCACTGCGTGGCTTACCTTCAGCTCACGCTGGCGAGAATCCTCATTAGTCAAAAAACCTCTGAAATCCTAGCAATGATAGTGTTATAATAATATTTTATAACAACGATATTCAAAAGTACTTAGCTGCGGTTTGTGCTGGAGTTAGTATACATGTCCGTGCCCGACGGCAAGCTCCCGCTTCGCTCTTCGCTTCTTAAGGAGCCGGACTAAAACATCTCTTCACAGCACCTACAACTTCCACAACCACCAGCCTACTCCATTATCTGCTTGCCGTCGGGCACGGACATGTATACTAACTCCAGCACAAACCGCAGCTAAGTACTTTTGAATATCGTTGTTATAAAATATTATTATAACACTATCATTGCTAGGATTTCAGAGGTTTTTTGACTAATGAGGATTCTCGCCAGCGTGAGCTGAAGGTAAGCCACGCAGTGCATTGCGGTCAGCTGTTTAGCTATAAGCACTATCAGCTGAGACCGAGATTCTAAAGTCTTTTCCTCTTTAACAAGCATAGTCATCGGATTGGTAGAGTACACGTTTGCTTTAAAATAGATGTTGGAGGAAGGATGTAAGGGAGTTGTGTGTGTGTGTGTGTGGGGGGGGGGGGTTGGGGAGCTTTCGAGGAGTCTGTGGAAGCAAATGAGCTACTGCCCACATCACCGCTGTCACCAAGCTGGGCTGGGCTGCAGGGAGCCCTCATCCCTCTGCGGCCTGGCTCAGTGACATTGGTGGCATGGGCAGCAGCTTGTTTTCTTCCCCCCTCCCCTTACAGACCCCATGAACGATCCCCAACTCCTCTTACATCCCTTCCCCCCTCCCTTGATCCCCCCCTAACAGAAAGAATGCAAAATCTAGTTTGCTATTGTTTTGGACAAACTAAGATGGCTGCTGCTGGGGGAACCGGCTTCAACTTTCTGATGTCATGCCATCTTCTGTTAATCCAACCTCCTTGGGTAAGAAGCAGAGCCAAGACCTGCAGGAGTAATGCTTAGGTAAAGTAATAAGTTTTTGTTTAAAGATCTTGTGAATAGGCTCGTATCCAGTGTCCAAGGGTAGCTGATTCCATGGAGATTTGGCTTCTACTTTGAAACAAGAATTTTGGAGAGATTCAAATTTGACTATAGCAGAGCTACCAAGTTACCCTTCCCAGAAGGGAGACTTTTTGGCCAGTCCTGGTTTTAAATTTACATCCCAAAGCAGGTAGTATTTGTAGTCCATGATTCTATCCTTTGAAATCAGTGCTGTAGGTCCCATAATGCACCTGGATGAGATTGACAGAAATCCAGGACTGGCCAAAAAGTCTCCCTCCTGGAATGGGTAACTTGGCAGCTCTGCTATAATATATGACATGAGGAAATTACTAAAACATTCTGGTGGGCTGAACAGAGGGGGTGGAATGGTGTATATGGGCACTACTGAGAAAGAGGGAATACTTTTGTGAAAGACCTGTGTGCTATTCAGTGGTGTAGCTACGTGGGGCCATGGGGGCCTGGGCCCCCGTAGATTTGGCCCTGGACCCCCCTGCCGATGACCCTCTCGACCCCCCTCCCGTCGATGACCCTCTCCCGCCGCCGCCACCGCCGTGGGCTACCTTTGCTGGCGGGGGACCCCAATCCCCGCCAGCCAAGGTCCTCTTCTTCCGGCACAAGACTTCGTTCTGTTTCTGTGAGTCTGACGTCCTGCACGTACAACGTGCAGGACATCAGGAACAGAACGAATTCTTTGTGGGAAGAAGAGGACCTCAGCTGGTGGGGATTGGGGTCCCCCACCAGCAAAGGTAGCTCACGGCGACAGCGGGGGAGGGTCGGCGGCGGGAGGGGGGGTCGAGAGGGTCAGCGGCAGGAGAGGGGGTCGAGGTGGTCATTGGCAGGGGTTGTCAGAGTTGGTGGTGGCGGTCGGCAATGGCGGGGGGGGGGGGCTAAAATGTGCTCCCTCACCTCAGGCTCTGGACCCCCCTCCCGCCGAAGTCTGGCTACGCCCCTGGTGCTATTATGAGAATTTTGAAAGGAATTTGCTATGAAACTGGTAGTCAATGTTCATTGCAGAGCAGATTTGCTGCACAAACAATTTTTTTTAATAAGATGAGTTTCACAGCACTATTTCGGATCGATGCCATTGAAGTGTTGTGAGATCCAGTAATAGGGGATTACTGTAGTCTAGATTAGGGAGGATCAGAATGAGCAAGTAATCTTAGGGGTTCTTTTAGAAAGGCGCGCTGAAAAATGGCCAGCGGTAGTGTAGATGTGGGTTTTGGTGCATGTTGGGTGTGCGTAGACGCATACACAGCTTAGTAAAATGGCCCTTTAAAGCTTTAGTATCTGGTAGAGAGCAACCTGTTGCAGGGTGAAAAAAAAGACATTTCTTTACCAAGTTTGTGACATGTCAAACATGCTGGATTTCACCACTTTATGTAATAACTAGTAAATAAAGGCCCGTTTCTGACACAAATGAAAGGGGCGCTAGCAAGGTTTTCCTCACAGTGTGTATGTTTGAGAGAGTGTGTGTGAGAGTGAGTGTGAGAGAGAGAGAGTGAATGTGCGAGTGTGTGTGTGTGACAGAGAGAGAGTGAGTCTGGGTGCGAGTGTGTGACAGAGGGTGTGTGTGTGAGAGAGTGTGTTTCACACAGATACACTGTGTGAGAGAGAGAGTGTATGTGACACAGAGTGAGAGACTATCAAGCTCATTTTCAAAGCACTTAGCCTCCCAAAGTTCCATAGAAGCCTATGGAACTTAGCCTCCCAAAGTGCTTTGAAAATATGCCTCTCAATGTGTGCGATACACAGACTCTCTGTGAGAGCGAGTGTGTGAGATGGAGAGTGTGTGTGACACCGAGAGTGTGTGAGACTGACTGTGTGACACATAGAGAGTGAATGTGATACAGTGTGAGACATAGTGTGACTGTATGAGAGTGAGAGACAGAAACACACTGACTGTGAGAGAGTGTGTGTGTGTGACAGACATAGCTCCCCTTCCCTTTGTGGTCTGTGCACCCCCTGCTCTGCTGTCTGGATCCCCTCCCCCCTGTCAGGTCTGAGGACCCCCTCCTCTGTAGCAGAAGGTGGATTTTGAGCGTGGGTTAGTTATTGCTTTGTTGGGGAGTGTGTGAGTTGCATGAGCAATGAGTGCTGCCATTTTGGTGTTGGGAGTTTGTCTGGGGGAGGGTACTGTTGTTCCACATAATTGTATGTGTTTCTGTTGTTTGTGGAGGGGTTGGGGAGTTAGAGGGTGTGTGTGTGGGTGAGTGAGCTACATAGGTGTGTGTGTGAGTGAGAGAGATGCTGTCTGTGCATGGCACACTGTGTGTTAGTGTGTGTGTGAATGAGATAGATGCTTTTGAGCGGGAGGGAGGGAGTCTGGTGGAGCTGGGTAACTTGTGTGCTTTCGCTTTGGGGTCTGCCATTGGAACTCAGCCTGTCCTCCTTTAAAGCAAGATTTGTTTTGGTTCTTTTAAAAAGAAGGGGGGGGGGGGGGGAAGACACTATCATGTGCTATAATTGCTTGACACCCATGTATCTATATAAATAATTGTCACCTGCAAGGTTCTGCTTGCTGCGAAGCTCCGCCTTTCCTTCTTTGCGACTCGTGCCTTCTGCCTTCCCCGCCCCGCCCTCGACGTCATAACGTTGTGACTCGAGGGCGGGGCACACCCTCATGGGGGAACAGCGATCTACACCAGCACGGAAGTTGGAGAGTTTGCAGCTTCCGGCTTCATTAGAATGTTGGGGTTGTGAATTATGTGTGGATGGGGCGTGGCTGAGGGCGGGTCTATGAGTGAGAGTGAGTGGTGCTGACAGCCTAGTCTACCATTGCTACCAATAGTACAGGGCTTCAGTGTTTCCGTGCCACACAGTGAGCTTCAGAACGCTGGAGGTGAAAATTATTTATATAGATGATTTTCATAGCAAATCTTATTTGGAATACTGTTAAGTACAATTAGCACGTGAAAATAACTTCTATTAAACATATAAGTGGAAACATCAAACATATGGTGCATTTTCTTTCATAGTGTTAGTGATAAGGAAATGTGATCCTGTCTGGGAAAAGGTGACGAAAGTCTCTGGAAACATAAAATGAAGTTTTAATGAATTCTGTTAGAGCAAACAGTTTCTAATACAACAATCCAAACCCCATCCTTTTATATGAAAACAATTAAAAAGTTACAGAAGTTCAAACCTGTAACTTTTTCAGACTGATTACGGACCTGTGACAGGAAAAATCTGCCATTCTGTCATTCGGGATCTGCTACTTTAGTCAACGGATTATGGACCTGTGACATGAAAAATCGGCCTGTCATTCAGGATCTGCTATTTTAGTCAACGTTGCCCAGAAACAGTCAGAAATTGAGTGACCCTTTTATAAAAGGGTTGCCGTGCGGCAACCCGGAAGTACCGCCTGCCCAAATCAACTGCAGGCGGTAGTTCCCCCTCGAGCGTGTGCCATTTTCATTTTTACCGTGGCGCTATCCCAGCAGTAGTCGCTCCCCTTTCTGCCACCTCAGTGGGTGGTGGTAAGTGCTCCCCGCTGCATGGCCACACGGTAAGAGTAATACTAGCTTGTGGAAAAAATGACCCCCCCCCCCCCCCACTGCTACCGCAGGGCCCTTTCTACCACAGCTTGATAAAAGGACCCCTGAGTGCTTTCTGCCTGTGAGTACTAAACCGCCTACTACCTTTACCCAATGGTGTAGCTACGGGGGGCACAGGGGCCTGGGCCCCCCCCCCAAAACTGGATCTGTGCCCCTGGTTTGGCTGGCAGGGGTCCCCAACCCCCCGCCAGCTGAAGCGTTTTTTTTCCCAGTGCTGGTCTCCGGCGGCGCCGCATTTCCTGTCCTGCTCTCTCTTCCCTTCACATTTAGAACGCTTGTTTCAGTGAAACTGAGCATGCACGCATGCTTGATTTCATTAAAATGAGCATGACGGACATGACATAAGAGGAAGATAGAGCAGGGCAAGAATTGCGGCAGCTCCGGAGACCAGCGCTGGAAAAGGCACTTCAGCTGACGGGGGTTGGGGATCCCCGCAAGCCAAGGTTTGTGTAGCAGCAGCGGCGGTGGGTGGGCATAGGGCAGTGGGGGTGGCAGGGAGGGGAACCAAAATGTGCCCCTTCCCTTTGGGCTCTGGCCCCTCCCACCTGAAAGTCTGGCTACACCCCTGCCTTTACCCCTTGTTCTCTGCCCAATACCTGCTTTCCCCTCTCCCCAGTACATTATCTTTTTCATACATAATTAACGTCCGTGCCAGAATGAAACTCACAGAGCAGGTGATAATGCATTTCACTCCCCCATTACCCTCCCAGTTTTACTACTTAGTAAAAATAATAATCATTTAAAAAAAATATCCAACCAAACACCAGATCACCCTGATCAGAGCACCACATATCACAGATGTCTGGAAGACAAGAGGAAGAGGGAAAGGGTGAGGGCAAGGATCAGTGGAAAATCTCTAGAAATGATGTCAGAGAGAGGGAAGTTAGGGATTGGAGTTTGGAGCTGAAAGCCAGGGATATAAATCCCTGAATGTTGGCTGGGAGCATCGGGGCTCACTTAAGAGGAACCAACAGAGGGGGGAAAAAAAAGCCCTCCAGGTTGGATTTGTTTGCAGAAGGTGAGTGCAATGTGTTTAATTCCTTTTGTACGCCAGACTCACAGACATCCTGTCTTAATATTTGGGGGCAGTTTTACTCTTGCTTGAACTCAGAACCTATGAATGAAATTAAAGAGGAAAAATATACAAGGAAAGCGTTAAAGCAGAAAACAATGTGAGAAACAAAGGAAAAAGCTGGTAACTACAGAACCAAGTGTGTCAGACAGGTTTTGTCTCATTTCATTGGAAAGGAAATGTATTTTTTGTATGTACAGCTCACTGCTGAATCCACTTACTCTGAATTTTGCACCCTTTTGCAAACCTCTAAAAGTGAGTTATTTTCACTTGAGTGACAGGAAGGATATCTCGAACTTCTGATGATGCATGCTGAATGTACGATATTCTCTGAATGACAACATCTTCATTAGAAAAAGATATTTATGTTTTGTGAGATTCAGCTGAAATAGCTTACATGCAGTGCGGCTTTATACCGTCTCATGCGTGAACAATGTGGCTTCCTCTTCCACTGATCACAACAGCCCTTGGCAATGGGCTTTTTGCTAAGTCATTAAAAGTTGTGAGTGGAACTGGTGCTTTCTGCACTATCTTCCCTGTTCCAACAGTCTGTATTTATTTCACTTTCATTAGTCAGTTTGGAGACAGATGTGCTTAGAAATAGAGATAGACAGTGTCCTGCTCCTGTAACCAAATACACTGAGGAAATCCAGGAAAGTAAATGTTTGGGTTTGGATTTTAGATTTAATTGCTTCCTTTCCAGAGTCTAGTTCAGGGAGCGTTCTTATAGTCACTTCCCTGCCTCCAAGGGCTTACAGTGCCACAGTGGAGGGTGCAATGACTTCCTGGAGTCAGCGAGAGAAGCAGGACTTGAACCCCGGCTCCCCTGGTACTCAGCTCCACTGCTCTAATTTGTTCTGTGCTTCTATCATGTTTCACTAAAACCATTTCGAGACCATTGCACAAGTGAGTAGCTGTAGTCATTGAAAATTTGCTGGCAGTAGGTAATAGGATAGCTCAGTTTGTTTGTCGGGGGCGCATAGCAGAGTGATTGGTGAGTAGTTGTTTATTTTACTATGGTGGTAAGACCTACAGCACTTAGTGGCAGTGGGAAAGTACGTCAAGGGCCTCCTTCAATAACTTCCTTTTGATTTGGAATGACCACAAATAGCTGTTTGCTCTTCATTGGCCTTTGACTTCCAAGTCAGCTGTGCTAAGAAAGAACGTGTCCGTTTGCTCGGTGCCAGCCTGTGTTTGTGTTTTCAGGTAGATGTTGACTTGCAACGTGACATTTGTGTTTTCTTAACGTAAAGCCATGGCCGTTTGATGTGCCTTTTGCTTTCCGCCTGTTCTTGTTGGGCAGACCGGATGGACCGTGCAGGTCTTTTTCTGCCGTCATCTACTATGTTACTATCCTGCTTATAATCGAATGAGAAAAACGGCCAAGTTCCGACCTAAATCGGGAGATGGACGTTTATCTCACAAAAACGAATAAAGCGGTATAATCGAAAGCCGATTTTTGGACGTTTTCAACTGCAATCCGTCGCGGATGCGGACAAAGTTGATGGGGGCGTGTCAGAGGTGTGGCGAAGGCGGAACTGGGGCGTGGTTATCTGCCGAACAGAGATGGGCGCATTTCACCGATAATGGGAAAAAAGTATGCGTTTTTAGCTAGAATTTAGGACACTTTTCCTGGACCCTGTTTTTTCACGAATAAGGCCCCAAAAAGTGCCCTAAATGACCAGATGACCACTGGAGGGAATCGGGGATGACCTCCCCTGACTCCCCCAGTGGTCACTAACCCCCTCCCACCACAAAAAATGAAGTTTCTCAACTTTTTATTTTCACCCTCAAATGTCATACCCAGCTCCCTGACAGCAGTATGCAGGTCACTGGAGCAGTTGTTAGGGGGTGCAGTGGACTTCAGGCAGGTGGACCCAGGACCATCCCCCCTACCTGTTACAATTGTGCTGCTTAATGCTTATTAGTCGTCCAACCCCCCCAAACCCACTGTACCCACATGTAGGTGCCCCCCTTCACCCCTTAGGGCTATAGTAATGGTGTAGACTTGTGGGCAGTGGGTTTTGAGGGGGATTTGGGGGGCTCAACACACAAGGGAAGGGTGCTATGCACCTGGGAGCTCTTTTACCTTTTTTTTTGTTTTTGTAAAAGTGCCCCCTAGGGTGCCCGGTTGATGTCCTGGCATGTGAGGGGGACCAGTGCACTACGAATCCTGGCCCCTCCCACGAACAAATGCCTTGGATTTATTCGTTTTTGAGCTGGGCGCTTTCATTTTCCATTATCGCTGAAAAACAAAAACGCCCAGCTCACACATTGTTGAATAAAACATGGGCGTCTATTTTTTCCCAAAATACGGTTCGGTCCGCCCCTTCACGGACCCGTTCTTGGAGATAAACGCCCATGGAGATAGGCGTTTTCGTTCAATTATGCCCCTCTATGTTCCCAGGTTGCCGGAGCGTTCCTTGGGAGGCTGCAAAGTCTGGGTGCTGCTGCTGCTACAGGAGTCTCTTGAATTGGCTGAATACGGACAGGAAGGAACTGCGCTAGCAGAGACCAAGGTAACGAGGCTACGGTGGTTATTTTAGAAGCTCTGTTCGTGTTTTGGATGTTTGAAAAAGAACATTTAGATGTCCATAGTATATGAGCGTCTAAATTCCAATTTTATAAAATGGCAGTACATAAGTATTGCCATACTGGGAAAGACCAAAGGTCCATCGAGCCCACCATCCTGTTTCCAACAGTGGCCAATCCAGGTCACAGATACCCGGCAAGATCCCAAAAATGTACAAAACATTTTATACTGCTTATCCCAGAAATAGTGGATTTTCCCCAAGTCAATTTAATAACGTTCTATGGACTTTTCCTTTAGGAAACTGTCCAAACCTTTTTTTTAAACTCTGCTAAGCTAACCGCCTTTACCACATTCTCTAGCAATGAATTCCAGAGTTTAATTACACGTTGAATGAAGAAAACTTTTCTCCGATTCTTTTTAACTTTATTACATTGTAGCTTCATCACATGCCCCCTAGTCCTAGTATTTTTGGAAAGCGTGAACAGACGCTTCACATCTACCTGTTCAACTCCACTCATTATTTTTTCCACTCATCCATATGGCAAGGGGGTGTGATCTGGGTGCGTTTTGGACGGGACAAGGGGAGGCCAAAATATAGATTTCCAACTCCAATTTCAGAAGGGGAAGGGATGACCATGTCCAAACAGATGGATGTCTGTATTTAGGCCCATCCAGGTTACAGAAAGGTGCTCCAACTGAGCATTTATTCAGTGAATGGAGTAAGGGAAGCCACAGTGTGTATTTTTCTGTCCCTGGAAGGCTCATACTTAAAAAGGAGAAAGAAAAAAAGAAAATTAGAATCAGTTACCGTGAGATTTGAACCAGTGTCCTCTACTTCTCTGCAGTTTTATGCTGGACATAACCATCGTTTGGAGGCCATTTCTTGGTAGATCCTGTTCTAAAATGCATGAGAAATGGATGTTCATATATGATTTGCCCATAACTAGGACATCCTTTTTATGAGATGGGCATCATTTCTAAAATCTGCCTTCTTGTGTTATGAAGAACAAGGAGGTGAGAAACTGGGACAAGGGAGAAAGAAATATGAGAACCAGCCACAGACAGTATAATGGTACCAGGGGCGTAGCCAAACTTCAGAGGGAGGGGGGTCCAGAGCTCGAGGTGAGGGGCACATTTTAGCCCCCCCCCCCCAGCACTGCCGCCGACCCCCTGCCATTGCCAACACCCCCCACCGCCACCACCACCACCAACAACAACTTTGACCCCCCCCCCCCCTGCCGACGACCCTCTCGACCCCCCCCCCCTCCCACCACCAACCCTCCTCCGCCATCGCCGTCGCCTACCTTTTGCTGGCGGGGGACCCCAACCCCCGCCAGCCGAGGTCCTCTTCTTCCTTTGTTCTGTTTCTGAGTCTGACGTCCTGCACATCTTTATAAAATATAGTCATATACTCAAACCATATCATCTGAAAATCATTCTACAAGCAAGCACTTAAGAGGCTGATTTTCAATGCACATAGACTTACAAAGTTTCATAGGTTTCAATGTAACTTTGTAAGCCTATGTGCTTTGAAAATAAGCACCTATTAGTCATTTAATTAATTCTTCCCATTCAAAATCAATGTATAGATGGTTAATTAACTATATGTTTACCATTAAAGAGCTTCACAAAATAAAAAAAAAGCTTTCAACAACTTTTGGAACTGGAGAAAACCCATTCATCGTAACTCCTGTGGAATAGAATTCCAACAAGCTTGCACCTGCAACATAAAATACGCTCAACCAGTAGTCATCCAATCTAACGTCAGTAACATAGTAGATGACGGCAGAAAAAGACCTGCACGGTCCATCCAGTCTGCCCAACAAGATAAACTCATATGTGCTACTTTTTGTTTATACCTTACCTTGATTTGTACCTGCCATTTTCAGGGCACAGACCGTAGAAGTCTTGCCCCGCCTCCCCCCCTCCCTACTGGCTCTGCCACCCAATCTCGGCTAAGCTTCTGAGGATCCATTCCTTCTGAACAGGATTCCTTTATGTTTATCCCGCGCATGTTTCCGTTACCGTTTTCATCTCCACCATCTCCCGCGGGAGGGCATTCCAAGTATCCACCATTCTCTCTGTGAAAAAAATACTTCTTGACATTTTTCTTGAGTCTGCCCCCCTTCAACCTCGTTTCATGTCCTCTAGTTCTACCACCTTCCCATCTCCGGAAAAGGTTCGTTTGCGGATTAATACCTTTCAAATATTTGAACGTCTGTATCATATCACCCATATCTAATATGCTGAAAGGAAGGCATATCCAATAGTAACTTATTTGATTAGTGCGGTAAAAGCAGTTATCTTAGCAGGGATTTAAAAATATTTGGATCATTTCCTTAAAGAAAAGTCCATAAGCCATTATTAAGATGGACTTGGGAAAATCCGCTGTTTATTCCTGGGAGAAGCGGCATAAAATCTTGCCAGGTATTTGTGACCCAGATTTAAGTACATAAGTAATGCCATACTAGGAAAAGACCAAGGGTCCATTGAGCCCAGCATCCTGTCCACGACAGCGGCCAATCCAGGCCAAGGGCACCTGGCAAGCTTCCCAAACGTACAAACATTCTATACATGTTACTCCTGGAATTGCGGATTTTTCCCAAGTCTATTTAGTAGCGGTTTATGGACTTGTCCTTTAGGAAAACGTCCAACCCCTTTTTAAACTCTGCTACGCTAACCGCCTTCACCACTTTCTCCGGCAACGAATTCCAGAGTTTAATTATACGTTGGGTGAAGAAAAATTTTCTCTGATTTGTTTTAAATTTACTACACTGTAGTTTCATCGCATGCCCCCTAATCCTAGTATTTTTGGAAAGCGTGAACAGATGCTTCACATCCACCTGTTCCACTCCACTCATTATATTTACATACCTTTGTCACTGTTGGAAATAAGATACTAGGCTTGATGGACCTTAGGTCTGTCCCAGTATGGTAACGATTATGTTCTTATGTTCGGATCGAACAATAAATGTGCTAGGTTGTGTCCAGTGATGAAGGAACATCAGTAGTAATCACTTTAAATACTAGTGTCAGAACTTTAAATTGCACTCCGCTTTTAACTGGGAGCAGGACTGGCTCATCCTATGGAGCAGGTGAAGCATTGGCGTAGGGATCCCAGTCTGGCATCTCTCCTTTGCCTCTGCAGGCAGAGAGGGAGAGATGCCGGATTGGGATTTGGGTGCCCATAATCACCAGCAGTGGGGGCGGGGGAGGGGCGCTGACGCAAACGTCGGCTCATGGTGCCACACTCCCTTTAGCCAGCCATGGGAGCCGGTGCAATTCATGCAAAATAAGAGTGATACGATCAGATCTTGTAAGACCATATAGCTATCTAGCAGTTGCATTTTGTACAATTTGTAAAGGTCACATGGCACAAGTTGGTAAATCCTGGGTCTTGGCTGGCTACTTTGAGCCCAAAAAGAATGAAATACTTTAATCAATTGATCTAAATTTTCAGGCACTTGACTGTGGTACTCGTATCTTGACCCTTACCTCCAGCGAGACGGTAAAAAAAAACGAACATAGCCTGTGCTTCTATCACTCACATGCTTGTTCCAATTGCCAATTCAGCCTTGTAAACATAGGCGTAGTTTGACTGTTTCATTTGGGGGGGGGGGGGCAAAGAATGGGCGGAGCATATTAGCATATCATTTGCATATATACATATGCAAATGAATATGCTAATATGGAGGAAGGAATTGAAATTTATAGGCAAAATATCACAGATGCACATTTCAATTAATAAATTATGAATAAAATACTTTTATCTACCTTTGTTGTCTGATCATTTAGTTTTTCTATTCGCTTTGGTCCCAGTGTCTTCTGTTTTATTCAGTGTCTTCTTTCCAGTAGGCTTCCCTCTGCTCCCCACCCTCCCAGTCCCAACCATCTCTTGCTCCTTCCCTCTGCTCCCCACCCCTCCCAGTCCCAACCATCTCTTGCTCCTTCCCTCTGCTCCCCACCAGTGTTGCCAGGTGGGCGGTTTTACCGCCCAATTGGGCGGTTTTCCGCGACCCGCCGTGGGAAATTTTTGCCCGCGGCGGGTCGCGATTTTTTGGGCTTCTTTTTTTTTTCTTTTCCGCGGTTTTCGGGCGGTTTTTTCGGCCGCGGGGGGCAGGGTTAGTGATGTTTTGGGCGGGGTTAGTGACGTTCTGTGCGGGGCCGATGACGGGGGAGGCGGGGTCGATGACGGGGGAGGCGGGGCCGATGACGGCGGGGGCGGGGTTGATGGGGGCGGGGGTGATGACGCGGGGGTGGGAGTGTCAGGGGCGGGGTTTGAGTTTGGGCGGGTTTTGGGCTGTTTTTAGGCTGGATTGGGTGGGAAAAAATTTTTCCACCTGGCAACCCTGCTCCCCACCCCTCCCAGTCCCAACCATCTCTTGCTCCTTCCCTCTGCTCCCCACCCCTCCCAGTCCCAACCATCTCTTGCTCCTTCCCTCTGCTCCCCACCCCTCCCAGTCCCAACCATCTCTTGCTCCTTCCCTCTGCTCCCCACCCCTCCCAGTACCATCCATCTTCTGTTCCTTCCCTCTGCTCACCATCCCTCCGTCCCATCCATCTTCTGCTCCTTCCCTCTGCTGTGCCTGACCTCTCCAAATCCCATCCATCTCCTGGTCCATCCCTCTGCTCCCCACCCCTCCCAGTCCCATCCATCTCTTGCTCCTTCCCTCTGCTCCCCACCCCTCCCAGTACCATCCATCTTCCCTCTGCTCCCCACCCCTCCCAGTTCCATCCATCTTCCTTCTACTGCTCCCCCACCGCGAGGTCCAAGATTGTGACTCCGTTTACCCCCTCTCTTCCTCCCTCCCTCCGACGCAGGCAACAGTCTTCAGCTTTTTCAGCGTTCCTGGCAGCGGTAGCGATGTACACGCTGCCTTCGGTCTGCCCCGGAAGCCTTCTCTTCAAGTTCCTGTTCCCACCTATGCGGGAACAGGAACTTGAAGAGAAGGCTTTGGGGCAGAGCCGAAGGCAGCGTGTACATCGCTACCGCTGCTAGGAACGCTGAAAAAGACTGCTGCCTGCGCCGGAGGGAGGGAGGAAGAGAGAGGGGTAGATGGACATGCTCCTCTCCGTCCGCTTGGCTTCCCTGCCCTCTCTGTCTGCGTCCTAGAGGAAGGCGGGACGCAGACAGAGAGGGCAGGGAAGCCAAGCGGATGGAGAGGAGCGCGTGCCTGCATGTGTTTGTTTTTTTTTTAAACTAATGGCGCGGCGGCGCCTCGTCGTCATTTGGGGGGGCATTGCCCCCCCTCGCCCCCCCCCCAGTCTACGCCTATGCTTGTAGATTTCATGTGTTCTCTGCTGCCTCCTTGCTGCTCTGCTACAAATCAATGCACAGGCAGCAGAACAGGGTGGACCACCATGGACAAAGCCCATGCACTACATGGCATGGACGTTTGCCAGGAGCAGGACCAGAGGTTGTTTTGTTTGCATGTCCACCCTCCCCATTAAAAAAATAGTGTTCTCATGCCTCTAACCCAATGCCATAAGGAATACTCTTTAAGCTGTGGTTGTCTGCAAGTTGAGTACTTCTGCCACATACTTCACTGAATAAGAGATGGGCTCCTTCCTAATTGTTAGAGCTGTTTTAAAAATTACGCACAAGAACAGCTTTCAGGCGCTGGATAATCTGAGACCAGGCGTCCGCTTCTCTCCTGCTGACAGGATTAGAAGGGCCTGCTTGCTAATTCATTTCACAGGCACCCAAAACATGAAGGTCTGTCTCCTGCACATAGACAGAAATGGAATATGCTCTGAGGTTGCAAATTCAGACAGGCCACTTTACAGTTCAATTAAGACATTCCAAAATGGCCGCCTTTCTTGGCTTTTCTTGCCTCAGAGAGAAAAGCCAGAGACAGATGGAGAGCCCTTGACAACTTCCCGGCAGAGGAAATGAAGCTCTTTTGGTTTATTAATTGATATTTAATAAAGTTAAATAATTTATACATTGATGTCTCTGGAGAAAGATTGTTACATATCACAGTATATTAGTTCTCTAGTTAGGAATAGTGTGCCCCTTGTATAGAGATTATTATTCACACTAAGCCATTACCTCAAAATAATTTGGAACCTGATAGCATGAGGGAGACATCAGAGATTTTGCATGGCCCACACCCTATCCAATCACCTGTTCTTCGGTTCAAGTGAACATGCTCACATTTTCCCTACAAGCTGGGCTCATAGGTCACAGAGGGGCCCTTTTACTAAGCCGTGTAGACGCATACTCGCATCCTATGCACGTCAAATTTCAAACTAGCGCCCGGCTACCACGTGGCCCAGGCAGTAATTTCATTTTTTATGCGCGTCCGCTACGTGCGCGGGAAAATAAAAAAAACATTTTCTGGCGCGTGTCGCTAAACAGGTGGTAATTGGCATTGTACGTGCACTGACGATTACCACCTGGTTAACGTATGAGACCTTACCGCTAACTCAATGGGCAGCGGTAAAGTCTCAGGCCCAAAATGGACGAGCACTAATTTTCATTTCGCCGCATGTCCATTTTCAGCCCCCCCCCCCAAAAGGCCTTTTTTTGCAGACGCGCTGAAAAATGGACCTGGCGCGTCCAATACATGCATCTACACTAATGCAGGCCATTTTTCTTTGCACCATGTTGCCTCAGTTGTGGGATGAGCGATGTTCCCTGAAGAAGCCCCTGGAGGGTGACACTGGTTGAAGCAGAGCTGATATGGCGTTTTGATAGCTGGAAAAGTTATTTTAAATGTGAGACTTCTCATCATTTCACTTTTTTGCAGTGCATTTTTTCTAGAATAAAGGTGCCGGTACTCAAATGCCAGGCCACCCTTCAGGGGTGGGGTGATAGCCGAGGGACCCACCCCACAATAGCCAGGCCCCCTGCAACCAGTTACAGAATCTATGACAAGGCAGAATTGGTGTGTAGAGCCTGAGCTCTTTCATTAAAACTTGGGTCGATTTTAGCAGACAATGGAAAAGGTGGCGGTACTCAGTACCCCCTCAAAAAAAGCCCTGCTTTTTTGTGAAATTGAGCATGAGGACTTTTCCTTGCTGGAGAGTCTTATTATTCTCAGAGAACTCTGAGATATGGATGATATGATGGATTAATTTTTATTACATTTGTACCCCGCGCTTTCCCACTCATGGCAGGCTCAATGCGGCTTACATGGGGCAATGGAGGGTTACGTGACTTGCCCAGAGTCACAAGGAGCTGCCTGTGCCGGGAATCCAACTCAGTTCCTCAGGACCAAAGTCCACCACCCTAACCACTAGGCCACTCCTCCACTGTTGCCACTCCTCCACTGTTGCTACTATTTGAGATTCTACATGGAATGTTGCTATTCCACTAGCAACATTCCATGTAGAAGTCGGCCCTTGCAGATCACCAATGTGGCCACACAGGCTTCTGCTTCTGTGAGTGTGACGTCCTGCACATACGTGCAGGACGGCAGGACGTCAGACTCACAGAAACAGAAGCCTGCGCAGCCTTCTACATGGAATGTTGCTAGTGGAATAGCAACATTCCATGTAGAATCTCCAATAGTATCTATTTTATTTTTGTTACATTTGTACCCTGCGCTTTCCCACTCATGGCAGGCTCAATGCGGCTTACATGGGGCAATGGAGGGTTAAGTGACTTGCCCAGAGTCACAAGGAGCTGCCTGTGCCTAAGTGGGAATCAAACTCAGTTCCTCAGGACCAAAGTCCACCACCCTAACCACTAGGCCACTCCTCCACAAGAAAGAGTTGTTTGTAGTTTTCTAAAAAATATATAATAAAATCAAGTTTTTTTTAAGGAGTATAGTAAGAATACCAGCTTTTTGGGGAAATCATTTGATTCCTTTTGGGTTGGTGCCGTCTCTCTTTTTATTTTTTTTAACCATATTATAGTGTACAGTAGAACTTCATTATAAGGGACTTCTGGGGACTGATAAAAATTATTTACCAGGTCCCTTGTATTCAAACTGTGCATTAACGAACTTGTTTACTCAATCACATCTCACAGCCTACTGTTGTTTCATCCTCGGTTTATTGTTAACAACAAAACGTACAGTATATGTAAAGGAAAAGGTTCAATGAAGCCTTGGGGCTGTGCAAAATGTCTCTTATAACCAGAAGACCACTATAACCAAGTCCACTATAATTGAACTGAAATACATGGGATGTCCTATCCTTTCAGCCGGGACTAAAAATTTAGTCCACTGTATCAGAACATCCCTTATATCAGGGTCCCTTATAAAAAAAATTCTAATGTACTTGGAATTAAATCAATAAGGGTCATGGGCCCCTAAACACCAATCAAAAGTGATTAAATTACATGGAAGCTAGGGGAGAGTGGGCCCCTTGCCACTGTGGAAAAGTCCATAGTCTGCTACTCAGACAGACGGGGGGGGGGGGGGGGGGCAACTGCTTGCCCTGGAATTTGTAGTATGGAATGTTGCTACTCTTTGAGATTCTGCATGGAATCTTGTCATGCTTTAGGATTCCAGAATCTTGCTATTCTTTGGGGTTCTATATGGAATCTTGTCACTCTTTAGGATTCCAGAATCTTGCAATTCTTTGGGGTTCTACATGGAATGTTGCTACTCTTTGAGATTCTGCATGGAATCTTGTCACTCTTTAGGATTCCAGAATCTTGCTATTCTTTGGGGTTCTACATGGAATGTTGCCACGATTTGGGTTTCTGCCAGGTACTTGTGACCTGGCTTGGCCACTGTTTGGACAACAGGATACTGGGCTAGATGGACCATTGGTCTGACCCAGTATGGCTACTCTTATGTTCCTATGTGCAACATTGGCAGTTGTGGAGCTGACAGCAGTGGCATCACTTAGGCAGGGGCACTGATAGACCATCCTGTCATTAACAACACACCATCACCAATCTGGGATGTAAGAAACGTTCAACCAACTCAGCCCATAATTGGACTGCCCATGCAGACATTTGCCAGAGTTCCTAGATTGCAGAGAGCAGGCCTTGATTCTTCTCAGTTCTACATCTAAGACTGAAAAAGGCCAACCTATTTTTAACCTGAGTTATTTATTTTAACAAAATTGCTTTTTCAGTTAATTACCCTGCCTTAGACCTCTTCCGTATACCAAAATCATATAAATATTATTGAGGTTTGATATAATACAGCCTGGACAGCACGTCAAGCTAGAATTAAGCTCAACGTTTTTTTTTTTCGGAAGTGGAAGGGAAGGAAAATGGAGGGTAGGCTATTACATTCCTTCAAAACCTGAACCCCATTTTTAGACAAGTCTATTTTCAACCGGTTAATCAAGTATCTTCTGTGTGACCAGATTCATAATGTTTGTTTTTGTTAGTATACCGGGGCCTATTTTTGACTGTTTGGTCTTTTCGATGAATAAGCACTAGCCAGATGAAATGTGTGTATTTAAGCTGTGCATTTTATTTTTGTACCCTCCTATCCAAATAAGCAGGATGTGGTCGTTGGAGAAGTAATAGGCTGGCACGCTTTTCCGTTTCTCCACCCATGCAAGCACGCAAACGCACCCCTCGGGGACTACAAAAGGAGA
Source organism: Microcaecilia unicolor (assembly GCF_901765095.1). NCBI lineage: Eukaryota > Metazoa > Chordata > Amphibia > Gymnophiona > Siphonopidae > Microcaecilia > Microcaecilia unicolor. Next base: position 211,840,996 of record NC_044040.1, on the reverse strand, counting down.
GCTATTTCAAATTGCTGTCCTGTCTCATCCCGTCTCCTTGCGGATGACAATGGTCAGCAAAACGTAACATTGGAAGACTTCTAAAGTTAAGTCTAAGAAAAGAAACTGAGATGTGCAGGTTGGCATGTGCGGCCCAGTTTAAAATGTCAGGGGAGCAAACTCGACAACTTAGATGTTTAAGTTACATGTTTAAGTTGGTATTTCAGAACCTAGATATTTGGTAGCAGCACGTAAACATGTATGTTTATCAGTTTGGAAACCTACATGTCTAACTGCTCCCAACTAAATGCAGAGGCCAGTGGCGTTCCTAGGGGGGCTGACACCCGGGGCGGATCGCCAATGCACCCCGCCCCCCGGATGCAGCGTGACCCCCCCACCCCCGGCGAAAGGACACCCCCCCCCACGAAAGAACCTCCCCCTGGTGCACGCCGCTGGGGGGGTGCTGTGCGCACCTGTCCTCCGTTTGTTCCATGCTTCTTCTCTGCGCCTGTTCCGGGGCAGAGAAGAAGCATGGAACGAACAGAGGACAGGCGCGCGCGGCACCCCCCCAACGGCGTGCACCTGGGGCGGACCGCACCCACTGCCCCCCCCTAGGAACGCCACTGGCAGAGGCTACAATCATTCAGCGCTATCAATTTGGGGGGAAGAGGTAAAAGACCCCCTAGAGAATCTTATTGAAGAGCTAATTTTAACAAACTTCTTAAAAAGATAGGTTTTTGCTTTTTTCTTGAATAAGAAAAAAAGGTAACCGGGCAGCAAAACAAATATTAAAATCACTCCAGGACCTCGATGTTTCAACTGCAAGAAGTCTAACAAACATTTTAAATCTCTTTACGCCCTTAATAGATGGAAGGACAAAAAGTGAATTGAGAAATGACCTTCTATTCCTATCAAATTCCATATGATCCATTATATAAATTGGGCACTCGCCGTTTAGGATCTTATATAGAAAGCAAAAGAATTTGAACATAATCTTCGCCTCTATAGGCCACCAATGTAATTCAACAAAATATGAAGAAATTGTATAATGCTTTTGTGTGAAAAAATGAATCGGATTGCAGCGTTACATAAGTACATAAGTAGTGCCATACTGGGATAGATCCAAGGTCCATCAAGTCCAGCATCCTGTTTCCAACAATGGCCAATCCAGGTCACAAATACCTGGCAAGATCCCCCCCAAAAGTACAAAACATTTTATGCTGCTTATCCCAGAAATAAGCAGTGGATTTTCCCCAAGTTCATTTTAATAATGGTCTATGGACTTTTCCTTTAAGAAACTGTCCAAATTTTATTTTAAACCCCGCTAAGCTAACCGCCTTTACCACATTCTCTAGCAACGAATTCCAGAGTTCAATTTCACATTGAGTGGATTGTTATAACTTTGCTCCCTGTTACTCCAGGTTCTGTTGTCTTAGACTGTAACCACATCTGCAGAAGACAGTGTTTCTCAATGGCAGATCTATGAGTCCCCTAAAAAGTTCAGCATCCCACCATGTACCACTGGTTGTGGTCCAGTCATACAGTACTGTGGACTAAATAGTCTTTTTTTTTTTTTTTTTTTGCAAAATGTACTTTAAAAATAATCTTGCCTAAGAAAGCCTCATTCGAGTCTTTCATATTTCTTTTATTGTTATGGATTTGGGCCATGTGTGACATTTCCAGTGCTTGTCCTTTATTCCAGATGCTTGGGTGTCACCTTGCAATCCTAAACGTCATCTTTGCTCTGGCTCTGACACAATGGAGTGTGAACAGGGCTCTGCTGGCTGATGCAGCTCCACAGGTAAGAGAAACGTTGCCTGAAAGTGATTCTCCAATTCACTGAGGGTTGCCATTACTGCATTGTGAGAGTAATGTAACATTGGAGCATAAAATCATAGGGGTCCTTTTACTAAGGCACACTGAAAAATGGCTTGCGGTAGTGTAGGCGCGGGTTTTGGGCGTGCCTGTAAAAAAAGGCCGTTTTGTTTTTTGCCGAAAATGGGCGTGCGGCAAAATCAAAATTGCCGCGTGTCCATTTTGGGTCTGACTCCTTACCGCCAGCCGTTGACCTAGCGGTAAAGAATCCGGGCGGTAATGACCTACATGTGTCAAATGCCACTTGGCATGCGTCCGTTATGCACGCCCGAAAGTAAAACATATTTTTCAGACGTGCGTATCGGACGAGTGCCAAAAATGAAATTACCACAAGAGCCACGCGGTAGTCGGGCGGTAACTCCATTTTGGCGCATGTTGGGCATGCATAGACGCTTACGTGGCTTAGTAAAAGGGCTCCATAGATTGTGAACGTCTTCTTTTGAAAGACAGGTTCTATAACTAGGCACCTGCGGATAGGCGTCTTTTTGTGTGCATAAATGCACCAAAAAATAGCACTAGTCTTTAAGGTGGGATTCTGTAAGGGCATGTGTAAATGCTAAAGTATGCAAATGCAAGAGGAATGTGGGAGGGGCATGGGCAGGCTCCCAGGACTCCCTGTTCCCTCTGAGCTGATCAGGAGTCCTCCAACCAGGGGCATAGCCAGATCTCGGTGGGAGGGGGGCCAGAGCCCGAGGTGGGGGGCACTGTTTAGCTGCCTCCCCCGCCACTTTGGACTCCCCGCTGCCGCAACCACAACCCCCTGCCCACACCCACGCCCGCCCACCCCCTGCCCCACTGCCGCATCAGATACCTTGTTTGCTGGCGGGGGTCCCCAATCCCCGCCAGCCGAAGAGTCTTCTTCAGTGCCGGTCGACTCCGGCACCTTCGTTCTGTGATCATCTGTTTCTGATGCCTTACGTCCTGCACGAGGCTATATACAGGACGTGCACGGTGCAGGACGTAAGGTGTCAGAAACAGATGATCACAGAACTGAGGATCTGAGTTTGATTCCCACTTCAGGCACAGGCAGCTCCTTGTGACTCTGGGCAAGTCACTTAACCCTCCATTGCCCTATGTAAGCCGCATTGAGCCTGCCATGAGTGGGAAAGTGCGGGGTACAAAATGTAACAAAAAAAATTGTCTTTAAAAACTTTTCTGTTTGCTGAAGTTTATAACAAATGAGATGTTGAAATTGGGTTGAGGAGCTAACTGTTATGCTGATTTTTGATGGTATATGTTCATTGTATACCTCCAAGAACCAATGCAAATTGGGCAGTTCATACATTAATTTAATTAATTTAAATAAATAAAACCAGATTTGGATAGTGGCGGTCAAGCTCGTTCAGCTGAGAGTTGGGAGCTATCCTTACCCAGAGCAACATAGATGGGAACAACTGGGGGCAGATTGGGTGGACCTGTCGGCCATCTGCTTCTGGATTACGTGTTAAACCTCTTTCTGGAAGATGCCTCAATTAACCAAGTTCCAGAGCCTTATCCTGAAGGCAGTGCAAGAAATCTGTTGTTGTTTTGTAAATAATTTCGCAGGAAATCAGCACGTTCTGCCTTTCATCATAATATTGAATGACACATTTTTGTGTACAAGCTGTCAGTCTTACAAGTCTGAGCCATCTTCCCTCAACGCCAGCAACTAGTGTGGTAGAGATCTCAGACAATAAACCATACCTTCAGCCTAGAGAAACTCTACTCAGAAGCTTGCATGACTGCTGGAAATGCATCTGAATACCAGCCTCACTGTAGGTCTACAAATGTTAGGTACCCCAGCAGTTCAAAGTGTAAAAGTACGACGACGCAACTTCCGCAAGTGTGACAACTTGCATCCACACCCTTGAAAAAGGAGAAGAATAGATTTCGGAGTTACCAAACTACAGTGGCCTTAGCGCATCCTTACACGGGTCATTTCCGCACGCTAAGGCCATTTTTCCTGCAGTCGATTTTTCTCTTTTTAGTATTAATGGCCATGGACTAATTTTCCTATTAGCATCTTAAGCTTCTACCAAACCCATTATGTAGGTGATAAGGACTCGTGCGCTGAGCTTGCGCTACTTGGTTAGCGTGTGGCAGTGTACGTGTGCTGTTTAGCACAGAGCACGCCCACTCTCCACCCTCAGACCTGCTCAGCTTGTGGATAGCGCACACACATCCAAAAATTACCGCAGGACGCCTCAGACCGCCCCACTGTAATTCATTTTTTGTTGCGGTAAACACACACGAGTGCTTACTACAGCTTAGTTAAAGGACTTCTTAGTGATTGTACAATCCTTCTACTATCCACAGGTTATGTTCCAGAACTAGAAGCTTAAGTTTAAATTAAGGCCCCCCCCCCCCACAAGCAACATGGGGCATAGAAACATAGAAACATGACGGCAGATAAAGGCCAAATGGCCCATCCAGTCTGCCCATCCTCTGTAACCTCTAACTCTTCCTTTTGCTAAACGATCCCATGTGCTTATCCCATGCCTTTTTAAATTCTGACACAGTCCTCGACTCCACTACCTCCACCAGGAGGTCATTCCACGCCTCCACCACCCTTTCCGTGAAATAGTACTTTCTTAGATTCCTCCTAAGCTCATTCCCTCATAACTTCATCATGTGCCCCCTTGTTCCAAAGCTTTCCTTCAGTTGAAAAAGGCTCACTTCCTGCTCTTAAATGTCCTTGAGATATTTAAATGTCTGTATCATCTCTCCCTCCTCTCTTCCAGCGTATACATGTTGACATAGGAGCCGACTCTGTGGGTGCCATGGGTGCTTGAGCACCCCAAATATTGAGAAAATTCACTGTGTGTGTCCAAGGAAGGGTTATTTCCACTGGGCTTAGCACCCCCAATAATTTTGAAAAGTTGGCTCCTATGCTTGAGGTTCATAAGCCTGTCCTTATATTTTTTGTGTTCAAGACCACTTACTAATTTCGTAGCCGCCCTCTGGACCGACTCCATCCTGTTTATATCTTTCCGTAGGTGCGGTCTCCAGAACTGCACACAGAACTCTAAATGGGGCCTCACCAGAGATTTATACATGGGCACTATCACCTCCTTTCTCCTGCTGGTCATCCCTCTTTTTATGCACCCAACAAGTATCCTTCTGGCTTTGACTGTCGCTTTTTCTACCTGTTTGGAAGGTTTAAGGTCATCCGACACAATCACCCCCAAGTCCCTCTCTTCCTTCATACACTGAAGCACTTCACCCCCTACACTGTACCGTTCCCTCGGATTTTTGCGACCCAAGTGCATGGCCCTGCATTTTTTAGCATTAAATCTGGGTGCAGAAGATTCAAACACAGCTGTAAACAGACCACCATCTTTCTTTCTCCCCCACCCTCACGCCTCATACACACACTGCAGGGATGCTTGATGGAAGGTATGCCACTCTGTGGACTCAATTATTTGAATTTTATTCAGAATGTAAGATAATTTCATTTGGTAAACTAAAACAAAATGTATTCATAGTAGATGACGGCAGAAAAAGACCTGCACGGTCCATCCAGTCTGCCCAACAAGATAACTCATATGTGCTACTTTTTGTGTATACCCTACTTTGATTTGTACCTGTGCTCTTCAGGGCACAGACCGTATAAGTCTGCCCAGCACTATCCCCGCCTCCCAACCACCTGCCCCTCCTCCCAACCACCGGCTCTGGCACAGACCGTACAAGTCTGTCCAGCACAATCCCCACCTCCCAACCACCAGCCCCGCATCCCGATCTTGACTAAGCTCCTGAGGATCAATGCAGATACATAAATCAGCATATAAAATTTTCCTCTAACTGCCCAACTTGGCCATGCTTCACCCTCTCACGAGCTGCGTCAGGGGCTTAGCATGAAGCCATCAGGAACAGTCCAATGTTTTCCCTGTTTGGTTAGTGCGATAGATCACTGCTTGGGAGACTTATTCTTCGTGCTATGTCTTTCATGTTAAGCCCCTGATGGAGCCCTTGAGAGGTTAGTGGAAAGTTATTTGCTGATTTTACGTATCTGTGTTGAATACATTTTGTTTTATTTTACCACGTGGGTCTGCTTTTCTTTTTCTGCTGTTTTGGATCTAGCAGACCACTTGCCTGTGTGCTTTTTGAGAGAATTTAATTTTACAGATCACAGACTCATGGCTTGTTTAGTGACCTTTGTGAAATGTCTTTACTGGACAAATGTTCCTGACCAGTAAAATAAAAGGTCTGCTACTGTAAACCTGGGTAAGTTTGTCCAAGTTGTATTAGACCTGCAAGTCTCAAGGGACCTCAGTCCAGTTCTTGGGATATCTACAATGAATATGCATGAGGTAGATTTGCATACAAAGGAGGCAGTGCATTACAATTAATCTCATGCATATTCTTTGTGGGTATCCTGAAAATCTGTCTGACTTGGGGTGGCCCAAGAACTGGGTTGAGATTTCCTTCTGTAAGTTGTTGGAGGAAACCATCTTGAGTGTCTTCATGCTGATATCTTGACCAAAGAAAGAAGACCTGGTCTGTGGCTTGAGTTGTCCGTCTTCTCCCATAATAGCGGATTGTTTATTTCAGTCATTTGACCCCTCCATTGTCTTGGATATGGAGTCTCAATCGCTAACCAGTGAGGAGAAATTGGCCTCTGATCTGGCAACCAAGCTCTTACTCCTGGATGAACTGGTGTCTCTGGAAAACGATGTGATGGAAACCAAAAAGAAAAGAAGTTTCTCCAGCTTCGGGTCTCCCCTTGACAGGCTTTCGGTGGGCTCCACAGAACTCAGGGGCAAGCAGAGGTGAGTTTTGTTTTTCAAAGAGTAAACGGATGTTGTACTGCAGTCGGAGCAGGTCCCTTTCATTCACATTCCTGGAAGGGAGCTGATACAGCTCAGTACCAAGTCAGAGAGGTCGACTCTTTGCTGAGGGTCTTCTCCACCCTGTAATTTTCTCAGAGATGCAAGAGTTGGGATTACATGATAATAGAGAGGGCTCGGAAAATCATGATCTATGATGTTGATCCCAAATCAACCTATAGATCAAGAAATTTCCCATACAGCATATGATTCCTGGAACAGATATATTGGAACGAGGAGGGTAGATGGTCAAGAATTCTTAAGCTTAAGTTTCCCTCCTTTAAAGGTGTCCAGTTAAAGAGAACGTTGGAGAATTCCTTTTCTTACAAGGTGGCTTCAACTTGGGAATACTCTTCCTGAGGTTATTAGATTGTTGACTCATATTGTATAAACTAGAAAATGCTTAAAGATTTTCTATTTCACTGATACCTTTCTCTCTATTCATTCTGGTTCTTTAGGTATTGTATCCTGTAGTCTATTTCTTTTGTAAACCACTTTGGGACCTTTATTAAGGGTAGAAGTGGTATAAAAGACTAATGAGTAGAATAGAATAGATGTATTCGTGGAAGTCTTTGTGATTTGTAAATTCAACATTTGGTTATAAAGGAAACCAGTCTGTGAGATCTGCAGGCTACAGACTCCAGTTACTGGTGTGAAGGAAAGGGTGTCATTTACATAGGCTTCCACAAGATGGCTCGCTAGAACAGCACAATCCTTGGTTTGAGTAAAGTAGTGTGGTAGCCGTGTTAGTCCACTTTTAAAAGTAATAAATAGAAATAAAACATAACAAAGAAAATAAGATGATACATTTTTTGGATTAGCTTTCGAAGGTAACCCTTCTTCTTCAGATCAGAAATGAGCAAATGTTGATAAATATCAGAATACATAAGTGAAACACAAAAGCATTCCAGTGACAGTCTCGCAGGAAGAGGGTGGAAAGGGATAGGTGAGGAACAGGGAGAGCTGGGTGATAAGAGGGTGAGAAAGCAGTATCCTTCTGATTTTCAGCCCGTGACGCTCAGCGTTTTTTTAAACACTTACTGTTGCCGGCGAAATTAGCCCCCAGTATTCAGTACCGAGCCATGTCCGTGAACTGGTACTGAATATTGAGGGTTAACTATGGGCAGGCTGGGCTCTGGAGCTTATGCAGGTTCAGCCGATATTCAGCCGGGGTCCACAAAAGGGGGCCTCTGGCTAAATATTGGCTGAGGCCCGCATAACTTTTTTTTTCTAACCCCTGACCCCCCAAAAAGCCTCCTCTCCGATCTCCCCTGCCCGTGAGTCAGCCAACCTGGAAACCCGCCGACCCTCCCGCCACTTTGGAACCCCCTGCAACCGCAACCCCCCCCCCCCCCCCCGCCGCCGCCACCGCAAAAATCCTCCCCCGTCGCCGCCAGGTACCTTGTTTGCTGGCGGGGGTCCCCAACCCCCGGCAGCCGAAGAGTCTTCTTCAGCACCAGTCGACATCGGCGCCTTCGCTGTGTGATTATCTGTTTTGGACGCCTGATGTCCTGCACCGTGCACATCCTTTATGTAGCCCCGTGCAGGACGTAAGGCGTCAGAAACAGATTATCACCCAACGAAGGCGCCGGAGTCGACCGGCGCTGAAGAAGACTCTTCGGCTGGTGGGGGTTGGGGACCCCCGCCAGCAAACAAGGTACCTGATGCAGAGGCGGGTCGGCAGCTGGAGTGGCGGCAATTGTAGAGGGGGCCAGGGCTTAATCTATGGGGGCCCATGCCCCCGTGGCCCCACGTAGCTATATCCCTGATGTGAACATTACATGTGATGCCAAAGTATGTGCATTTGCACAAGCTGTGTATAGGCACGATCTGAGCAAAGCGAAGGCAGTCCCAGTTTGCATGTGTATATTATAAATGTTTTGCATCTACAATTATTTATGCTTGCTCATGAACAGACGTTCATGTCCGCAGCTTAGCACGTTGCTCCAAGTGCTTTTTGCACTTTGTACATAGGCAGTCTTTCCCTCCACATGCTTCCTTCTAAGACATCCGTTTCCTTCTTCGCAGGAAAGTGGTGGAGCTACCAAAAAGGCGATTTGGGGTCCTTCCGCTAGACAGGATTGGAATGAATCGCCTGTCTAACAGTAGAGGCTAACAGGCTGGATGGGTGAGTTTTTCCCTAGGCAACGTTCTGTGTTGTGAGTCTGGCAGTTCCCAGCGGTTCAAAATGGTTCTATCTCACAATTATTTAATGCCATTACAGCCTGGTCATTTCTAAAATGCATTTATTTATTTGGATTTTGCTCACATCTTTTTTCAGTAGTAGCTCAAGGTGAGTTACATTCAGGTGCACTGGATATTTCTCCGTCCCAGGTGGGCTCACAATCTAAGGGGTCCTTTTATTTAGGCGCACCTAAAAGTTGCCTGACTGCTGGTGTAGGCGCTTGTTTTGGACACGCGCTGGTCCATTTCCTCAGCGCACCTGGAAAAAAGGCATTTTTTTGTGCCAGAAAATGGACGTGCGGCAAAATTAAAACCAGCGCACATCCATTTTTGGCCTGAGACCTTACCGCCACCCATGGACTTAGCGGTAAGGTCTCACGTGCTAACCGGGTGGTAAGCGTTCAACGGGGGTCAACGTCCGATTACCGCTGGGTAAGAACCATGCGGTAGAAAATTCAAAATGTTTTCAGGACTGAGTGTGGATACTTCTGCTTTGTAATGCAGTAGGTACCATTGAGGTAAGTTTTAAGGCAGGAGGGCCAAGACAGTGCCCTGGGTGGGGGGGGGGGGGGGTCAATTTTGAACTGTAATCAAGGCAAGGTATCGCAGTGGTAGAAAAGCTTTCTTGGACCCTTTTTGTAAGACACTGAGCCCCAGAACAAGGCTTCAAGTAGGCTTTGGGGTCACTGGCTCACCAAGGATTTCAGAATTCCTGAGGATCATGGCAGCCAGTAGCCCTTTAATCAAGTGATACCATATCACAAAGGGAACCCATACGTTTTTAGATACTGAGCCCCGAAACAGGACTGAGGGTTGAGCTTCAAGGCCATTGGTCCACTGTGGATTTGATGCCTGCTGGGGGGGGGGGGGGGGCTCAGATATGCACCTTTTAACCATATGACACCTCCACATGAAAACATAGTAACATAGTAGACGATGGCAGAAAAAGACCTGCACGGTCCATCCAGTCTGCCCAACAAGATAAACTCATATGTGCTACTTTTTGTGTATACCTTACCTTGATTTGTACCTGTCCTTTTCAGGGCACAGACCGTATAAGTCTGCCCAGCATTATCCCCGCCTCCCAACCATTAGCCTTGCCTCCCACCACCGATTCTGGGACAGACCGTATAAGTCTGCCCAGCACTATCCCCGCCTCCCAACCACCAGTCCCGCCTCCCACCACCAGCTCTGGCACAGACCGTATAAGTCTGCCCATATGTTCTGAAATTTATATGTTCCCAACATGCAATCAAGTTCCCAGTCCTGGCAATGCTCTAAACATGTCTTGTGAAATTTAGTCTTACATAATAAATCCAGTACTATACAGGAGTCTAGCAGAGTTTGCATCTCTGGGAAAAGGGCAGCTTTTTCTTACACCCAATATTTTTATTAAGGCATTTTAATAACTTTATTAACTAGCTCCACCTGGCCAAATTATAGACTTTATTTCTTTTTCTTTCAGGCTCTTCTCGCCTGGATGATCCATAATAGATTTGAAATGTCACAGAAATGTAGAAGAGACACTTCAGAGAACCTTCCTTGTTGACTAATGATTTGACGTCTGAGTTGACCTGATGTAAATGTCTTTCTGGTTGTCTTTTCCAACAATAAGGAATTCTGTTCATCAGTCCGATCCTTCTTTCGCTAGGCCTGTTCATTCCATTACAAAGAGCACAGAGATACATATGTTACACTGCATGGAAATTAATATTTCTTAAAGGCTTATCTGGAAGATGGAAGAATTTAGGAACAAAATGTAATTCCTGTCAGCAGAAACTGAGGGGCCCTTTTACTAAGCCATGCAGGCGTCTACGCACGCCCAATGCACGCCAAATTGGAGTGTGGCCCCTGTGGTAATTTCAATTTTGGCGTGCGTCCGCTACGCGCATCTGAAAAATATGTTTTATTTTCTGGCGCGCAGCAGCTATGCAAGTGAAGTGGCATTTGACGCACGTAGACCATTTCCACCCGGTTACCGCGTGAGACCTTACCAATAGGTCATTGGCTTGCAGTAAGGTCTCAGACCCAAAATGGACGCGCGGCAATTTTCATTTTGCTGCATGTCCATTTTCGGCCAAAAAAAAAAGGCAATTTTTGTAGGTGTGCTAAAAAATAATTCTGCGTGCGCCCAAAACACACGTCTACACTACCGCAGGCCATTTCTCAGCGCACCTTAGTAAAAGGACTCCTGAATACCTGTTATATTGTGGTGTGAATGGGCAGAGGCAAAAAAGCAAAATCCTAAATAGCCTTTTCCCTGCTTTATCTCACCGAGACAATATCCCCATTTGGTGAATGTTGACTAAAATTAGGGTCAGCTCCAGTGACCTAGATCTGATCTGCATCCATGGTCCAGGGGCTTTTTAAACCAGTACAGAATTTATCCAGTTCCTCCGCTTCCTTACCTGAAACTCTTAACATTGATTAACAGTTTTGGAAAGTTGTAGTGGTTAACCTGAAAATCATTCTCACTGGTTTAACTATCACTGTAGGAAATCTTAGGGGTCCCTTTACAAAGACGTGCTGAAAAATGGCTTGCGGTAGAGTAGGCGCAGGTTCGGGGCGTGCGCCGATCCTTTTTTTTAGCGCGCCTGTAAAAAATGCTCTTTTTTTTTTGCCAAAAATGGACGTGTGGCAAAAATCAAAATTGCCGCGCGTCCATTTTGGGTCTGAGACCTAACCACCAGCCATTGACCTAGCGGTAAAGAATCTAGGCGGTAATGGCCTAAGCGCATCAAATGCCACTTGGCGTGCGTCCGTTACGCTCGCCGGAAAATAAACATATTTTTTAGACGCGCATATCGGACACGTGCCAAAAATGACATTACCGCAAGAGCCACGCAGTAGTCGGGCGGTAACTCCATTTTGGCGCACATTGGGCATGCGTAGACACTTACGGGTCATTCCATGTCAAGTGGTCTGGTGACCCCTGCGCGAAGGCTGCAGTATGGGGTCAAACAGATTACTATATCTCAGCAAGTATTGCATCGGCGAACGTAAAACTTTACCAATGTTCATTGGGGACATGTATGAATGTTCACAGAAAATTTCATCGAAATCCGTGATGGTCGCGCAGGGACCACCAGACCACTTGACATGGAATGACCCAACGCAACTTAGTAAAAGGGCCCCCCAAGTGTCTGTATTCCCCAGCCTGATGATGCAGTCCTTGGCCCCAGATCACTGAAAGTGGCTGCTTCATCAGCTCTGGTAGGAATATTTTTGGTAGCCCTGGAGTTTGAGAAGCCCAGTTTCTGAGGAAAGGACTTTGAGACTGGCGGTATTCTTAGGGGGTCCATTTTACTAAGGTGCGCTGAAAAATGGTCTGCGGTAGTGTGGGCGCGCGCAGGTCCGTTTTTCAGCGCACCTGTAAAAAAAAAAGGCCTTTTTAAAAATGTTTGCCGAAAATGGACGTGCGGCAAAATCAAAATTGGCGCACGTCCATTTTGGGTCTGAGAACTTACTCCAGCCATTGACCTAGTGGTAAAGTCTCATGCAGTAACCGTGTGGGAATGACCTATGCGTGTAGAATGCCACTTGGTACATGTCCGATACACACGTCCAAAAATAAAATATATTTCTCAGATGTGCGTATTGGACACATGCCAAAATTGAAATTACCACAAGAACCACGTGGCAGCAGGGCGTTAACTCCATTTTGGCGCATGTTGGGCGCACATAGATGCTTACGTGGCTTAGTAAAAGGGCCCCTTAATTTTTTACTCAAAATTTTGGGTTTTTGGATAGTAATATTCTGGCACCAGAGATCTCTCCTCACCTTTAGGTAAAATATTTGCTTTGATGAGACCTTTAAGAGTACATTCATCCTCTCCTTACGGCGAACGCGACGTGACAACAGTCACAAACCTCAGCTATGTTTTGGGAGTAGGAAGGTTACTTGTGAAGACCAGTTGTTATGCAGATTTGTAATAGATTCAATTGCAGTTGGTTGGAAGGTAGACCAGTGAAGACCACGATCTCAGTGGGGTCACATCTATCTTGCCCATCCATCTCTTTCACAAATAGCAGCAAACCTTTGTCTGTGGCACCCAAGTCTTTCATGTCCTTGTTCTTGGTGGCTGAACAATTGGAAAAATAAGCCGTCGAACTACTGGGCTGGCTTCTGGTCATACCAGTTCTGGTCATGCCTCTTTTCTTTTTGCAGAAAAATATTATTATAATCTTGTTTTCCTGAGGTGTTGAAACCTGATGGGTACTTTCAAAAGGTGTATGTGTTCCTTCTCATTTCTGGACTAAAATATGAGTTTTAAAATCTCCAGACTGTACATTGGCACAACCTCTTTTTCTGTAAGATGTATAGAAATAGTTTCTTCTTTGAGCAGCTAGAAAAAGGGGTCCCTTTCTTTCCTAGTCATCCTTCTTTCACTGTTTACAGGGCCGGTCTTAGGCAGAGGCGACCAAGGCAACCGCATAGGGCCCCGCGCCTAAGGGGGCCCCGCACGGCACGCCTAAGGGGGCCCCGCGCAGCGCCTCAACTCTGCCTCACTCGTGCCTCCGCTCCGACCTCCGCCGCTGCTCGCCTTAGTCGCCTGAGATGATCCCCATTCCCGCGGCTCGGCCACTCCGTTCACGCCACCACCGGCGCAGCATCCACCCCCGGCTTGGGCCCGCTACTAATTGTAGTGGACTTGAACTGAATAATTTCTGGGGAGGGGAGGTTTCATGATAGCATTGTGCTTATTATTTCAATCAGGTTTTTTTTGTACAAGTTTAGCTTCATTTGTCTTTATTTGAAATTTCGTAAATAAAAAAATGTTCTAAAAATGGAATAATCTTATCAATGGGGTGGAGCTAGGGTAGGGGCGGGGCTAGGGTAGGCGGGGCTAGGATGGGGCCCCACCAAATTGGTCTGCATAGGGCCCCGCACTTGTTAAGACCGGCCCTGACTGTTTATATTCCAGTTTCTAACCACTACAGGACTGTGCCTCAAAACGTCAAGTTCAAAGACCCCCCCCCCCCCCCCCCCCTAGAATAGCTGGATGCTATAGTTGTACAGATTGCTTGTAGACATGAATTGCTCTGAATTGTACATTTGTACTCCAAAAGCTCTTTCATCTGGCATTGTTCTGTATATACGCCATACCCAAGGCGGCAAGAAAGAGTGAAGTCTGTGAGATACTGTATCGGGCTGTATGTCTGGATGCAAAATACCTGTCCAATAAATTGACTTTTACTGGCACTTTGTATAGATTTGATTCCTACTTGTCAATGTGCTTTCTTACAAGTAGTAGCAGATGGCATTACGTTATCAGAGAAAAACTAATTTAGCCTTTACTTAAAGGGGAGGGAGGGAACTTTGCTTCATTGTGATGGAGGAAGTGTGATTTTGTTTCCTTTGTACAAGCCTGAATCACACATCTGTGCAGCCAACACAGTTAAAATTTATAAAATAAGCACCTAATTCGGCACCTAACCTTTATACCTTTCAGGAAATCTAGACTGCCCCTATTTGACTGACTGTACATTTGTCCTTTAGATTGTAAGCTCCTTTGAGCAGGGACTGTCCTTCTATGTTCAATTGTACAGCGCTGCGTAACCATAGTAGCGCTCTAGAAATGTTAAATACTAGTAGTAAATGGTAGCAACATTCCATGTAGAATCCCAAACAGTAGCAACAGAACCTCAAATAGTAGCAACATTCCATGGAGAATCTCAAATAGTAGCAACAGAACCACTGCCCGTTCTTGACTGACTGTACTACTACTACTACTACTTAACATTTCTAGAGCGCTACTAGGGTTACGCAGCGCTGTACAATTTAACAAAGAGAGACAGTCCCTGCTCAAAGAGCTTACAATCTAATAGACAAGTGAACGGTCGGTCCGATAGGGGCAGTCAAATTGGGGCAGTTTGGACTGTACATTTGTCCTTTAGATTGTAAGCTCCTTTGAGCAGGGACTGTCCTTCTATGTTAAATTGTACAGCGCTGCGTAACCCTAGTAGCGCTTTAGAAATGTCAAGTAGTAGTAAAATTTATAAAATAGAACTGATTCAGCCTGTCCCTGAAGGACAAGCCAGAAGGTGGGCTGAGGGAATGCTGCAACCAATGGAAGTCATTTTTTACGATTCCCAACGCAGCATAAGTACTCACACCGATACAACAGGGTGTAATTGTTAGCCAGTCTACAGTGTTAGGTGTTACATTACATAGTAGCAACATAGTAGATGACGGCAGAAAAAGACCTGCACAGTCCATCCAGTCTGCCCAACAAGATAACACATATGTGCTACTTTTTGTGTATACCCTACCTTGATTTGTACCTGTGCTCTTCAGGGCACAGACCGTATAAGTCTGCCCAGCACTAGCCCCGCCTCCCAACCACCGGCTCTGGCATAGACCGTATAAGTCTGCCCAGCACTATCCCCGCCTCCCAACCACCAGCCCCGCCTCCCACTACTGGCTCTGACACAGACCGTATAAGTCTGCCCAGCACTATCCCCGCCTCCCAACCACCAGCCCCGCCTCCCACTACCGGCTCTGGCACAGACCGTATAAGTCTGCCCAGCACTATTCCCACCTCCCAACCACCAGTCCCGCCTCCCACCACCGGCTCTGGCACAGACCGTATAAGTCTGCCCAGCACTATCCCCGCCTCCCAACCACCAGCTCCACCTCCCACTACCGGCTCTGCTACCCAATCTCGGCTAAGCTCCCGAGGATCCATTTTTGGTAGTGTAGGCACAGGTTTTGGATGCACGCTGACCCATTTTTTTAGCTCGCCTGTACAAAAGGCCCTTTTAAATTTTTTACCGAAAATGGATGTGCGGCAAAATGAAAATTGTTGCGCGTCCATTTTGGGTCTGAGACCTTACCGTCAGCCATTGACCTAGCAGTAAAGACTCACGTGGTAATGACCTACGCACGCTAAATGCCACTTGGTGTGCATCCGTTTGGCTCATCCTGCAGATGCAGTGCCGACCTGTCCACATTAGATTCAAAATTACCATTTGATGCTCATATAGCTATCTTAGTAAAGAAATTTAAATTTCAATTGCATCAATTAAGAGCGATTCAATCTAATCTGAGAGCCCTGTTTACTAAGCCGCGCTATAGGCGTGCTAGCAATTTTAGCATGCGCTAACATTAAGAGACACCCTTAGGAATATTACCTATGTGTCAGAATTTCACAATCACTGTGAATGCTCAAAGTGTCCATCCCCCAGTCGCTTTGGGAAGTTCTTCACAGCCTTATCTATGGGTCCCTGAGGCACAGGGCCATGCCAACGCGGTAAGCGAGGTAAGCGTGGCAGGGGGGCGCCGTCCTCTGGGGGGCGCCCCGCCACGCCATGCTTGCCTCGCCCTCCCGCTCCCATGTCCCAACTGCCCGCCCTCTTCTTCCCCCAACAAAATCTCTTTTAAATTTACCTCCGTCCGGCTGGCAGGGCAGCGAACGGCGCAGCGTCATTGAAGGAGGTGGCGCTCCCGACGTCTCTACTGGTCTTCCCTTCGCTCAATGTCCCGCCTTCTTCTGACATCATTTCCTTGACGTCCGAAGAAGGCGGGACATTGAGCGAAGGGAAGACCAGTAGACACGTCGGGAGCGCCGCCTCCTTCACTGACGCTACGCCGTTCGCTGCCCTGCCAGCCGGACGGAGGTAAATTTAAAAGAGATTTTGTTGGGGGAAGAAGAGGGCGGGCAGTTGGGACATGGGAGCGGGAGGGCAGGGGAGAGAGGACAGCGATCATCTACACAGGGGGGGCGGCGGTGGCACCCGATCCCTTGCAGGAGGGCACCACAGACCCTTGGCACGGTCCTGCTGAGGCAGGCTGTCCCAGATCATCTGCAGCACTTCCTTGAATTTGGCAATTGTTTGCAGTTTTGGGTGGTGCTTGTGACTGGCCTCCAACATTGCACCCCAGACAAAAATCTACATCACTATGACATCATTAACAATAAGCTGGTACCTTGTTTTGTTTTTCCAAATAATGATAGCTTACCTTTTGAAGCGCGGGGGGGGGGGGGGGGGGTCCTTTTTACAAAGGCCTGCTGAAAAATGGCTTGTGGTAGTGTAGGCACAGGCCTTTTAAAAATTTTTGCCAAAAATGGACGTGCGGCAAAATGAAAATCGTTGCGCATCCATTTTGGGTCTGAGACCTTACCGTCAGCCATTGACCTAGCGATAAAGTCTCATGCGGTAACCGGGCGGTAATGACCTAAGTGAGCCAAATGCCACTTGGCGCGCGTCCGTTATGCGCACCCAAAAATAAAAAATATTTTCCAGATGCGCATATCACAACAGCCACGCGGTAGTCAGGGTAACTCCATTTTGGCATACGTTGGGCGCGTGTAGACGCTTACGCAGCTTAGTAAAAGGACCCCTGGGTGATCATGCTAAAAAGTCTGTAACTTCACCATATTTAAAGATAATCTCATTCCATCCAGCACATAAATGTAGACAGTAACTCCAAATAAAGCTGTAAAATTTCACGTTGAAATTCCAAGTGGTTGCTGAGAAAACAGCAAAAAACTAGGGGGTTACTTTTTTGGGGGGGGGGGGCTCATCCTGCAGATGCAGTGCCCTGCCTGTCCACTAGGTGGACTAGGTGGGTCAGTTCAGGAGCTGGGTTTCCACAATGTTGCTCTGTATAGAAACAGAGAAAAATGAGGGCAGTTAAAGACTGTAACAGAAAACGTAAAATCGCCTCTCTTCCAAAGTATACATATTGAGATCTTTAAATCTGTCCCCTTACACTTTAAGACGAAGACCATTGACCATTTTAATAGCCATCCTCTGGACCAACTCCATCTTGTTTATGTCTTTTTGAAGGTGCGGTTTCCAGAACTGTACACAATATTCTAAATAAGGTCTCACCAGAGACTTATAAAAAGACATCATCACCTATTTTTTCCTAATGGTCGCTCCTCTTCCTATGCACCCAAGCATCCTTCAAGGTTTCACCATCACCTTTTCTAACTGCTTGGCGACCTTAAGATCATCACATAGAATCACACGCAAATCCCGATTCTCTTCATCACCATTTGGTGTCCTGCTACATTAGGGTGCAAATATTTTTTTTAATTTGGATTTTGCTCACACCTTTTTCAGTAGTAGCTCAAGGTGAGTTACATTCAGGTATACTGGGTATGAGTTTACCAGTTGAGTTGGACTCACTCCAAGGTATTTGCAGTGGCGTTCCGACCCTAGCTGACACCCAGGGCGGAACGCCGATGCGCCCCCCCCCCCCCCGGCGAAATGACACCTCTTCCCCCCCCCCTACGAAATGACACCCCCCCCTGGGTGCACGCCGCTGGGGGGGGGGGTGCCGCGGCGCGCACCTGTTGCCCTGTCTCCCAGTTCGCAATTCGCATGTGTTCACTGCTCCCTCTGAGTCTGCCCCTGTTCCGGGGCAGACTCAGAGGGAGCAGTGAACACATGCGAATTGCGAACTCGGACTGAGACAGGACAACAGCCGCGCGCCGCGCACCACAGCACCCCCCCAGCGGCGTGCACCCGGGGCGGACCGCCCCCCCCCCCTTGGTACGCCACTGGATGTTTGTGTAATGTATGGGAAATGTCTGGGTCATTGACTTGTCGATAACAAGCTCACGAAGTAGATAACAGGACACCACACAGATACTATTGTCCTGGACACTTCAAAAACTGAATAAAGGAGCCTGAGACCTGTTAACAGTCAGATGCAATTTCTGACCAGTTCAGCTTCCGCTACTTTCCTTTTCAAGCTCCTGTACTGTAACAAAGATAAAATTCAAAGAAAGGGCTGTACCACGCCTACAGAACATTGATGGAAATTGTTTTAAGGCTCGGCCTACAAATAAGAGCAGCAGGATATCCCTTCTCCCAACAATTCCAGGAACTTACAGCCATTAAACAGTGAGGAGTATTTAAAACGACTGAAAAATTCCACAAAACTGTAAATATTTCAATTGGTGGAATTCTGTTTGGTAAAGTCAAGTGTTTTTACTTGACTTTTAGTCTAGTAAAGCTTTTCCACCTAACAAAAAAAAATCTATACTTACCTTCCTATCCACCTACAAACAAAGGGCCCTGTTTACAAAGGCACGCTGGCGTCTTTAGCACGCGCTAACCATGCACATGCTCATAATATTCCTATGAGCGTCTACACAGTTACTGCGTGCTCATTTTTTGCGTGCCTGCGTGAACAGGGCCCAAAAGGTCTCTAATCCTATTGTTTTAGGGATGGGCAACTGCTTCCTATTAAGGCTGAATTCATTATAATTGTGAGGGGACCAGAGCAGGATTGAACTGAGCTACACAAACATAGTAGATGACGGCAGAAAAAGACCTGCACGGTTCATCCAGTCTGCCCAACAAGATAAACTCACAATATGGTGAAGAGTGTTTGGTTTGTAATGTGGATTTTATGATAAGTAAATGAATAATGAAGTGAAATGTTTAAGTGCAATATTTGAATAAAGATTTAATAGTAAATGAACAACGGTTGTTTTGGATTGTGTGTGTGTGTGTATATATATATATATACAGTAAGACAAAGACTTCACAGGAAAGTCACAGAAGAGTCTATGGCAGTGATGGAGGCATTAAAAAACAGTATACAAGGTATGGAAAAGTAAGACTCAAAAAATATATCAAAATACTACACTTTCCTTGCACTAGAATGATACAGAAAAATCAGCGGTTTTCATAAAATTAGCGCTACCTAAGCCCTGAAGCAGTTTTTTACGAAACGCTGGCCACGTTGGCTTGGAGCGCCTTAAGAAGAGTGTTTGAAGTCTTCTAGAGTTATAGATAAGTGTTTATTTTACACTTAGTTCCAATATTTTGTGGGGCAACAATTGAATGGAACCATTATATTTGTCACTATTGTGGTAGTACTAATTTGGAGGTTTTTTCAGAGCCAATGATGAACAGAGGATCAATTTAAGATCCGTTTTAGCTCCAATAGACAGCTATATTGTCCAGGAGCTCTGTGAGGCTCTTTTTCCTCCATTTTATAATCCCAGTGATGGAGGCATCCCAGCCAGTCAGGTTTTCGGGATATCCACAATGAATATTCATGAGAGATTTGCATGCAATGGTGACAGTACATGCAAAAATCTCTCATGAATATTCATTGTGGATATCCCCAAATCCTGACTGGCTAGGATGCCTCCAGGACCAGGTTTGGGAACCACTGGTCTATGGAGTCTACGGGGTCCTTTTACTAAGCCACGGTATAAAGTGGCCTGCGGCAGTGTAGGCGTAAGTATTAGGCGTGCGCCGGGCCTAATACTTACAATCAAAATTGTCGCACGTCCATTTTAGCTCTGAGACCTTACCACCAGCCATTGACCTAGCGGTAAAGAGTCCGGGTGGTAATGATCCATTCAAAGGGTCTCTCACACTCTTCCCTCACTCATTAGAGCCTCGGTGTCAGTGCACCGATCCTGATCACTACATTCACGAGAGAGAAGTCTAATAGAAGAAAACGTCAAGTGGCCCGACCAGTAGAAAGAAATCTGGGCACACTGTCCTGTTACTGCCTCCCCCTTTCCGCTCTCTATTCCCTACATCTACGAAC
Source organism: Microcaecilia unicolor (assembly GCF_901765095.1). NCBI lineage: Eukaryota > Metazoa > Chordata > Amphibia > Gymnophiona > Siphonopidae > Microcaecilia > Microcaecilia unicolor. The sequence goes on along the minus strand of NC_044040.1, from coordinate 211,820,626 downwards.
GCACGTGCTCTGAAAACTATTAGTCACTGAGTCAAGGTCACTTTATAGCTCAAGGAATTTTCCCATATTGCTTTCACCCTGTCTGTATCCTTTCAGAGGCTCCACAGAAAAGCAATTATCATTTTACGCTCTGTGTTTTCTTCATTTGCAAATACTACTACCCTTAAGTCTTTCTCATAGATTTATACCCTGGATGCACCATTTGAAAAATCTTATTCTTTGGCCTTCAATTTCTGTCTTTGTTATAGTTCACCCTTGGCATCTCTGAGAGCCATTTGGTAATGTATATTAATTACAGTTAGGCTTGTGTACTTTTCATTTAACACAATCAATCAATTCAGACTTGTGTTTGAGGAAGGAAGACATTTAATCGACGTGTTTCTTGGCCATTTCATAGGAGCTATTATCTTCAGCCTGCAGAGCCTCTGGGACATTGTCTCATTTCCTAAATGCAATAATAATACAACTGCCACTGATTCATATTTATTATATTCATTTCATTGATAACATGTGGATTTGGGAGGAAATGTGATGTTGATGTTATCATATTAGTTTTTGATGTGCATTGTCTTTTAGCTCCTTAGTGAGATCAGGCAAAGAGATGATCGGCATGTAATAGGGATTTTTTTTGCCACCCCGGTGTCTCTTTGTGGTGGCAACCAGGGTGTCTTAGCAGGAAATCGTTGGAACACGGATCTCCTTACTTCAAGGCACATGTTGGGTGGGGATTAGGCAAACTTCAGACTTTACCTCTGACGATTAGGGATTGGCTGTTGTTTCCTACAATACTGATTTCGACAATAGCCACCTTAGGACTGAACACAATGGGACTAATTCCCAAAAGGTCACCTAAGTTTAGGTGACTGGGGTTAGATTCCATATATGGCGCCAGAAAATTCTGCATGGAAAAAATATACGCCTAGGCATATTCTGTAAGTTATGCCTAAATTTTATAGAATAGGCTTTAATTTCTGTGCGGTATGTAGAATAATGTCGAGCGCCTCTCCACATGACCAAAAAGTAGTTTTACTTGGCGTAAATCTCAACACCTAAATTAGGTGCAGAGGGTCAGATTCTATAAAGGCCGCCAAAACATCTGCACAGTAAACATTTCTACCTAAGTGTATTCTAATTTTTTAAATTTTTTATTTATATCCATTTAAATTTTTACAAGTGATACAACAACTTGCTGGAAATACAGAGAAAGTAATATGTAGGAATTATTTCAGTCAGGTAATTCTATTCTCTTCCTTAGACCACTAAATAGGGAGAGTGAAACAAGACAAGGAGATCAATTAAACAGTAAACAGAAAAAAAACCCCTGTGGTATTAACCTGTTTATCCCCAGATATTACTAATCTAATTCATTATTCCACATTGATCATCTGGTTGGCTTCTTCAAGGCCAATATGGTGTATAGTCAAATCATTTCATTGAGAACATACTTATTGTCCAATATTAGTTAGAAGTAATACATCTGATTACATTCTTTCTCTTTTAAAAAACCAGAAGTTATTTAACAATACATATACTTAAGTCTCTAATTCAAATCCCACTGATTAAAGTAATCCCAGTTTTCACAGGCTTCACTCCTTTTAAAGTAATAATTTACCTGTGTATTCTGTAAGTGATGCCTAGATTTAGACAGAATACACAAAGTTTATTTATTATTTAGATTTTGCTCACACCTTTTTCAGTAGTAGCTCAAGGTGAGTTACATTCAGGTACTCTGTATATTTCTCTGTCCCAGGAGGGCTCACAATCTAAGTTTGTACCTGAGGCAATGGAGGGTTAAGTGACTTGCCCAAGATCACAAGGAGCAGCAGTGGGATTTGAACCAGCCACCTCTGGATTGCAAGACTGGTGTTCTAACCACTAGGCCACTCCTCCACCCCAAAGAATCTTGTTACTCTTTGGAGTTCTACATGGAATGTTGCTACACTTTGAAATTCTTCATGGAATCTTGTTATTCTTTAGAATTCTAGAATCTTTATTTATTTAGATTTGGCTAACACCTTTTTCAGTAGTAGCTCAAGGTGAGTTACATTCAGGTACTCTGGATATTTCTCTGTCCCAAGAGGACTCACAATCTAAGTTTGTACCTGAGGCAATGGAGGGTTAAGTGACTTGCCCAAGATCACAAGGAGCAGCAGCGGGATTTGAACCGGCCACCTCTGGATGGCAAAACCCGTGCTCTAACCACTAGGCCACTCTGATACCTCAGTGCCTCCATTTACACCAATGAAAATGTGGCATAAATCCCTGCACATAGATTTATGTGCTCTGGGCCATATTCTATAATTATGCGCATAAATTTTGGAATGCCCATGAAATGCCCCTTTCCCCGTCCATAGCCATGCCCCTTTTGAACTGCATGCATTAGAATTTAGGCGCAGTTCATTACAAAATGCACTTAGCGAGTTATGCGTGTAAATTCTAATTATTACTAATTAGTGCTCATTATTGCTTGTTAAGAGCTATTAATAACACTCCCCTGACACACACCCCTTGTGATTTGAACACACATCTACTACTACTACTTAACATTTCTAAAGCGCTACTAGGGTTACGCAGCGCTGTACAGTTTAACATAGAAGGACAGTCCCTGCTCAAGGAGCTTACAATCTAAGGGACAAATGTACAGTCAGTCAAATAGGGGCAGTCAAATTGGGGCAGTCTAGATTTCCTGTATAGAGGTATAAAGGTTAGGTGCCGAAGGCGACAATGAAGAGGTGGGCTTTGAGCAAGGATTTGAAGATGGGCAGGGAGGGGGCCTGGCGTATGGGCTCAGGGAATTTATTCCAAGCATAGGGTAAGGCGAGGCAGATGGACTGCATAGAAAAACACCTAAAATTTGGTCGCAAAAATACCAATTTGGACTTTTTTGTGAGAAAAACGTCCAAATCCAGATTTATGCCACTTTTTTTTAGACGTTTTTCTCTTTTGAAAATGAGCCCCAAAGTTTGACAACTAAATTGAGTTGATTTCATTATGGATGTTACTTGTGAAATACACCTATTAGGTGGGGATAACATCAAACTCCTTTTTCCTTTCTTGTTTTCAGTCTCTACGGCGCTTTTCTCTGATCTTACTTCAATACGTCCAACAGAAAGTTCACTTCATATATTGGAATCATAGAGTAATTACATCCCATAAATAAGTTTTAATTAGCACAGATCTGAAACCTAAGAGCTTTAATAGCGTCTCACAGCATCAAATCTTGGCACTTTTTCTGGCAGCAACGTTACTGTTTCTCTGACTCTGTCCTTTATCTACGCAACCTGGCTTGTAAAAATCTCTAAGGAGAATTTTCAGCTCAGCTCTGCAATTACCTTGCCAGTGACGGCACAGGATCACATATTCAGCGAGTCTAATTATTTTTATTTATTGGAATATCTTGGTACCATACCTTCAGGACCTGAAATTTATGGAAAATATAATTTGTTATCTTGCCACTGGCAAAATAAGAACTTCAGACAAACTGGTATTCTGAGGATCCGACTTATCATTTGCAAAATAGAAAAAGGATTTTCCAGTCAACCCTTGAGATTTCTGCAGCAATTCTACTACTACTACTACTATTTATCATTTCTAAAGCGCTACTAGATGTACGCAGCGCTGTACACTTGAACACGAAGAGACAGTCCCTGCTCTACACAGTTTACAATCTAATCAAGACGGACAAACAGGACAAATAAGGGATAAGGACAAAAAGTAGCAAGATTCCGGAATCCCAAAGAGTAGCAAGATTCTAGAATCCCAAAGAATAGCAAGATTCCGGAATCCCAATGTAGCAATATTCTGTGCAGAATCCCAAAGAGTAGCAAGATTCCGGAATCCCAAAGACTACTATTACTACTTATCATTTCTAAAGCACTACTAGACGTACGCAGCACTGTACACTTGAACATGAAGAGACAGTCCCTGCTCGACAGAGCTTACAATCTAATCAGGACAAACAGAACAAATAAGAGATAAAGACAAAGAGTAGCAAGATTCCGGAATCCCAAAGAGTAGCAAGATTCCGGAAACCCAAAGAGTAGCAAGATTCCGGAATCCCAAAGAGTAACAAGATTCCGGAATCCCAAAGACTACTACTACTTATCATTTCTGTAGTGCTACTAGACGTACGCAGCGCTGTACACCTGAACATGAAGAGACAGTCCCTGCTCGACAGAGCTTACAATCTAATTAGGACAGACAAACAGGACAAATAAGGGATAAGGACAAAGAGTAGAATGATTCTAGAATCCCAAAGAATAGGAAGATTCCATGCAGAATCCCAAAGAGTAGCAAGATTCCGGAATCTCAAACAGTAGCAAGATTCCGGTATCCCAAAGACTACCACTACTAGTATTTATCATTTCTATAGTGCTACTAGATATACACAGCACTGTACACTTGAACATGAAGAGACAGTCCCTGCTCGACAGAGCTTACAATCTAATTCTGTGCCCTATCTGCACTACCAGGTCTGAAACTGTGAGAAATCAGCATACATAGGAAAAAAAATTATTTTCAAAAGGGCTAAAATTTGTTAAAATGTGCAACTGCATTATAGAATACTAATAGCATTAGTATAAAATGAGACCTCTGGTAAATAACACACATTCCTTTCCTTTTGTGCCAGCCTAAACTTCCTGCAACTTTTTTTCATGCTTCACTGCCTCCGTCAGCCAGCTAGATAGAAGAAGAGATGATGAGAAGTAGAAAGAGAAAAGGGAAACAACAAAGACCAAGACAATGAGGTAGAAGAAAGGAGATGAGAGCGGGACTGGGAAGCCCAGGCTCAGCCATCATCAGATAGTCCCACAGGCAGCCATCCATTATCCAGAGGTGCAATGAGAGGAGATGTCATTGGATTAAAAAAAAAAATATATATATATATATATATATACTAGTAAAACAGGCCCGTTTCTGACACAAATGAAACGGGTGCTAGCAAGGTTTTCCTCGGAGTGTGTATGTTAGAGAGAGAGAGAGAGTGTGTGCATGAGAGAGAAAGTGTGTGTGACAGATGGAGTGTGTGTGTGAGTGAGAGAGAGAATGAGTGAGAGAGAGACAGAGTGTGTGTGTGTCAGAGAGAGAGTGTGTGAGAGACAGAGTGTGTGTGTGTGTGTGAGAGAGAGAGAGAGTGAGTGAGAGAGTGTATGTGAGAGACAGAGAGTGTGTGTGTGTGGGGGGGGGGGGCTCCGAGTTCCATGACCCCCTCCTTCCTTCCCTCCCTCTCCTCCCCTCTGAGTTCCAGGCCCCCCTTCTGTCCGAAGTGCAGGCCCCCTCCCCTCCCTCTCCTTTCCTCCCTCTCTCTCCTCCCCTCCGAGTTCTTGGCCTCCTCTTCCCTCCGTGTTCCATGTCCCCCTTTCCTCGGAGTGTGTATGTTTGAGAGAGAGTGTGTGGGTGAGAGACGGTTTTGCAACAGACAAGGCTAACACAGGAGTTCTTTACATCGCGGCTGTCCTTTTCGACAGGCAAGCTTGGCTTTAAAGATTTTCCCCGTCCATTTCCGGAGGCATTGGACACATATACATTATAAACAATTTACATCTAAACCCTGACCCCTGAGGCAGGCGTTGCTTAACGCCAAAACACGGCCCATGTCGGGTCATTTTTCAATAAAATACTCCTGTTGTCTCAGTCTTGAAGGCCCAGTGTTGCTTTATTTGTGTGTGTACTTTCTATGTATGCTGTTTTACCCTCTCTGTTCGGTATGAGGCTAAACTACAAAAGGATGACATCAAATCATGTTAAAAAAAACCCCAAACAAACAGAAAGCTTGAAGCAGTATACCCAACAGAGTAATTAGCATTGATGCTGCATGGTATAGCGGCAGTAAAATCAATGAAAAGTGAGCAAATCAGTATTCCCATCATCAAAACTGTTAGCCTAGTTAAAATAAAGAACCAAGGACATCCCAGTAGCCCCTTCAAGCATTTGGAAGCTTAAACAGCTCTCAATCGCTATACGAATAAAATTCACCCGTCAACCCAGAAAAAGAGAGAAAAAAAAGTAGACAGTAATGTTATATAGGTAAACCATAAAGCGAATCTACATTTTGGAAGAGCATAAATGTAATCAGAAACATAGCATATGCGAGATGATTTAGGGGCTCATTTTCAAATGAGAAAACTTCTCAAAAACGGCATAAAGTGGCATTGGGATGTTTTTCTCTGAAAAAATGTCCAATTGCAAATTTTTAACATTCGTATTTGAAATGTTATTCTCTGCAGTGCATGCAAATCACAAGGGGCCCCATTGGGGAGCGTGTTGG